>NC_089282.1:2148766-2476266 GCF_963678975.1 Dysidea avara
GAGAACACGTCTGGCCAACATTATAAGGCTGTCCACCAGTAAACCACTGACTCTTGCCAAGCCAGGTCCTTCAGAAGGCCTGAAACCGCCATTTGAGCACTCCACACCACCCAGAAAAGACGTGTGTAAAAACCAGCCTCGTGTAGTTGGTAATGTCTGTAGTTGCTGCTGCTGTGTTCCCTTGAGCAAGTAATTGACACTCACATTGCTTTGGTTTATTCAACTGTTAACTGTTGAAGCAAGATGTAAATGAGAATACCATGTCTCACAAAAAAGGATTGAACCAGTGCAGGAAAATTCCCTTAAAGGCAGTACTACCTATAGTATACATACATTGCAGGAGACTGTACCCATACCCTCGGGGATGAAATTAAGCTGTGGACACATAAGCTCCCATATGAACCACACCCATATTGTGAGGCTGACTCTTCCTCACCCTGCTTCTCCATTACCCACAATCATGTACATTTTTTGGCAATCTCTAATAGTACACACACTCACCTCGTATGTACTATTAGAGACTTTTAATTGCTGTAACAAATGACGCGATAAAACTATTGTATTTTTATTATTATTGTGTTATAGTAGTTATTACATCATTTGATAACAGTACGGTACTTATGGTGCTCATTCTGGCCGAGGTTTTGGCACACTGGTATACTTCCTTGCAAAAGCGCCACTAAATTGTGCAGCAAGCGCACATTCTTGACTGAGAAATATTTGTTTCTATTAGCGCCACCGGTGACACGGAAGCCATTCTGGGAGTGAAGACATCGCATCGCCTAGCAGAAAACTCTGTTTCAAGGTACCCTTTTCCTGTTTTATATTGCGTTCGTGTATGGTAAGGGGTGACACTAGTAGTGAGGTGATATTCGAGCATAGATTATATAATTCTGTAATCTGTGATTCGAGATACGCCTTGCTGTAAGTAGATCGACGATATGGTTAAACAACATTAACAATTATAATAGACTTGTGAAGCAGGGCATATCTTGTAACTTCACAATTACTAGTAGTTTACACTCAGTTGAGCTGTGGGTTTGAAATTTTCGTTAGAGCCTTTAGACTAAGAAGGGCCAATTCACTTTATTATTATTGATTCGTTGGATGCTAATTCTTTTTAAAAGTCTCAAGAGAGCCTTACAACCTACAACACCGGTTTATGCATTGTTTTGTTGATTCAAATTAACACTTTTAAAATTTTGCTCAGACTTTTCTGGTGGTCTTGTCCCCAGCCACACTTAGTGGAATTTTAAAACATTTTCATTTAGCAGAATTTTTACTTGACTGCTGCTTACCTTACCAGCGGGTTAAACTTTCATGGATTGACTGCTATCCACTAAAATTTGATCCCTTCAAAATTTGCAGCTCCACTGAAATGTCATGTGTAAAAACAGCCTTCACTTATTCTGTCTTGTAGAATTCTGATTGCAGGTTTCTTACAATCCTTAGGTAGTATGATTCTAACTTTTAACAAACATAAAATTAATGAGAAGACCAGTCTGACGTCCCACATGGCTGAGAGTAAATGTGGGTTTCAGGCTAGAATGGCAACACACAAGCACAACTTGTCCAATGTCTGTGCGATAGTAATTCAGCATAAATGGTACCACACCATTCAGTGAAATGTAGTTCTCCACCTACGTACCAGTGAATTTCCCAACTGTTGTGGAGTGTACTATAAACAATTATACACTGAGAATAGACACTACAAGAGTCTCTAATACTAATATGTTTCCAGTATCATCATCATACAATATGATAGTACTGTATAATAGGGACTACAAAGGTGTGGGCTTGGCCCATGAAAAAACATCACCAGCCTCAATTTTCTCTGACGACAATTAGGTAGTATTTGTTAGGTAAAACTAAACCCAAACAAGCTTTCAGATCAATCCAAACTGCTTTCAACGAGTTGCTATGGAAATGGAATTTTCTACTCACTGACTGACTGACTCTGATGCCTTCAGAAAGTGTAACTCGATAACAGGTAAGGCTATGGGCTTGATTTTTTTTTGCTGTTCGGTGCCTTTTGGCTTACCGCAGTATGTACAATGTATTCTTCATGGACTTACAGTGTCCTCCTTTGTGTCCCATTCATCTTGGCTGACAGCAAAAAGTGTCTATTTGGTGGTAGAATATCTGGCTTCCCTTAATAACGGGGAAAACTTCATAGTGGCTACTTTGGTTTGCACAATCCCTAAAAATTTGACAATAGCACCAGGTTGGTACATTTATTTCCTAATTTTTCGGCCAGACATGAATGGAATTACATGTAATTTATTTCTGCTGATTTTTTAGGGAATCTATGGTATTATAACTTTTTATTGTTTTACTATGATTTATTATCGTCAAGAGTACATACGTAATAATGCTTATTATGTACTCTTGTTATCGTGCACTACTCCAGCTTGTTTCAGTACTTTTTATTGGTGTGCTATGATATACTCTAGTTGATAATTCCAATTTATTGTGTACTTGTCATTGTTATCATTGCCTTCCTGGGTAGTAGTTATGTTCAGCCCGGTGACCCTTCCAACATAGGTGCCCTATTTGTAAAAATTGTAGTATGATCTATAATGTGTGGCTTGTAATAGGTTCCTTCTTATGTGAACGAATAGTACGGTATCTTATCATGCTACACTAGATTGATGCTGCAACCAAGATATTATTCATCCATCTCTACATAACAAGAAGCCAATTGACAATGATGATACCTACCTAAGTGAGTGTTAATTGATCAAGTTAACTTGTCTGTTAACTCTATATACACTTACATCCACATACCAGAACCTCACAACATGTATATGTACAGTAGGCTTTCCAAATTAGCACATTGTAACCCACTATTACCTTAGTAAATTCACTTACAGTCCATAGTTGAGTCCATCCACTCCCTGCCTACAAGTCCAAAAGTTTATCTACCAACAAGGTTATACATCGACACACCAAACCGACAGTTTGTGCCCAGAGGTATGACATGAAATAAGTGCCTTCAGAAAGGATTGCATACTTAGAACTTTTTAAACTGCAAAAAGTAATGTCGTAACAGTCTTTGAAGGATTTTAAGGCTCTCTGAACACTGTTTACTTCATTATAAGTAGTGCTCTTCCCTGGTGGCTGCTTATCCTCCATTTCATGTAGAGTTCATACTATTATGGGGAAGGGGGGGGGGGAGTATTCTGTAGGTGTCAATTATCCTAATGCCTACCAGTGATGCCACGATATATTGTATACGTGTGATAGAAGCCATTGCATGATGATTGCGATAGAGAAAAATCAAATTATGTAGTGAAAAGTGACTTGATATATTTTGTAAATAAAAAATTATGAGGATATTTCTCTGGCAATATGTGGTGATGCCTAAAACACAAGTGTCAACTTTGTCAAATCATTGTAAATCGATTGAATAAAACTTGTCCTGTGAAAGCATTAACATATTCAATTCATTTAATACATCATGCCTATCATGATATACAGTAAATCCCATGTTATTGTGACATTAAAATTTTCACCTTGTGGGATCACTACTACCTACAGTGTACATGTGTTGGTTGGTCAGGCTTTTGCTCAGTTTATAGCTACAAAGATTGTTGTAGGGCAGCTTCAATAAGCAACCCATTGGAGGTACTACCATATAGCCTAAATATTTCGAGGTTGAACAATGTTGCTAAAATAAAAATTTTGTGGATTTGCAAACACTCCCAAAATGTATTAGACTATATGGAGGTCTAAATAATTCAAGGCTAAAATTTTTGCTGATATACCCCAAAACTACGAATTCAGCAAAAAATTTCCCCCTCGTAATATTTAGGTTGTACAGTATCAACACTCAAAGTGTTAAAGTGATATCCTACAGATTTCAGTGTTTTACTGAAATACTTCATGCCATTGCATAACTTAACAGATTCCCATCTGTACAGGCTATACTGAAGTAGGATACTCCCCCTATAATGTTCTGAATTCTCGACGTTAATTGTCACAAGACAATAGACTGATTACACCACTGAATTTAGCACAAGAAAAGTTTTCGATTGGTACATAGTTTGTAGTACCACCCCTTCAAAACAAGCTCTCTATATAAGCCTTATGGTGCTCATGAAAACGTCATACCTCTATACCAGTTGTGGGTCATTTTATGAGAAAGATGCTGTTTGGTCACACTTAGGTGACTTAAGAGTCAGTGCTTGAAAATCCACTGTGTCATGCATACATACATTTGTACACATATGTATGCTTACTTTATTATAGGTTTCTTTCATGGGATACACCCAATAACAATGGCTACTTGATTACTTTGACACTACATAATATGATCAAAGATACACGTTGAACTAGTTCCACCCAAGATGAATATTTGTGATATGACACACTTTATTACTTTGCGACATAGTCATAGATGTATGCATACAATGTATATTTTTTTACACTTGTTAATCTATTGTATATCATTTATATCTCTTATAAAAGGTTTATAACTCCTTCAACTTTATCACTAGCATTTCCTGCAAGAAAAGGTATTCAGAACTAAACAAAATTATCATTCCTTACTTTGAGTTGCTGTTCCTCTGTTAAACACTGGAACTTGTGGAGTGTTCTATGCAAAAACCATTCAAAGAATAAATCAGTAAGTCTATGAAAACTTTAATGAGGGAAATTACACTTAAGTTGTACTAAATTAATTAGAATATATATCAGGAAAGGGCATTTTTGTACACACTTCTGACTTAAGATGACATACAATATCAAAGGAAAGGATGTATTTCTTTAACTGAAAATGTTGAAAAAAATTACAGAATAGTTCTGATCTTGAATTTACCACCTTTTGTAATTCTTGTATCCACTGTGCTAGGGATGCAGAACTCTGAAATTTCGATCACACTGTAAATAATAATAATCTAGCCTATATAGTAATGAAGGTAAACGGTAGTATTAGTAGGAACCACTAAGAAGTAGGCATGGCCCATGAAAAAACATCACAAAAACTAGCCTCACCTTTTCCAGACAATGGTGAGGCAGTACTGGTTAGACAAAACTAAGCCCAATCAAGCTTTGAGATTAACCCAATATGCTTCAATAAGTGCTACAGAATTTTTAAAAATTAACAGAGTTTTCTAGCGAGTAACTGACTGACTGATGCCTTCAGACAAGCGTAACTTGATAATGGCTAAGGATACAGGCTTCACTGTTCGATGTCACTTTAGTCTGAGAGGTGCCTTTTGGCATACCGCAGTACGTACAATGGATTCTTCATGCACTTACCAGTGTCCTCCTTTGTGTCCCATTCATCTTTGCTGACAGTGAAGTGTCAATTTGGTAGTAGCATGTGATGGCTTCTCTTCGTAATGGAAATCGTCCATATCATTCATTTAGGCTATTTGATTGCAGAGGTGCTTTCAAACAGTTCTTGATTCGTAATGCTATGTAATGGGTTGAACATAGCTGTATAATGGATACTTCACTTTTCAGACAATTATTGATAGCTAGGGCGCTCAGCACCATTTCTTTCGTTTTATGCAGTATGAGTGGTTATAATAATTTTATTACAAAACAGTTAAGGTAGCAGTCAGTCACCTTTTACGAAGCCTTGGAAACGTGAAGCCATATGTCTTGCCACAAGAATCCATTAGTTGTGTCATGTAATTAGTTTTTGCATAATATTAAAATGGCCACTCTGCATGGTAAGGGCCAGAGCTTTGCAACAAGAAGATTGTTGTTGTTCTGTAAAATTTATTATAGAAGACACCCCTAAAAGTAAGTAGAATAACAGATGCCTTGTTTAAGAAAGTTCGTGTCACTTGCACGAAACTTTTGGCAGTATTCATCACCTGTGGTTTAGGATGGTATGCTAGAGAGCTTATACACTTTCTGCATCAGTTTATTCTTGTATACTAGTGAGGGAGACTTGTGTAATATGAGTGATGAGTAGTAGGCGGCGGCATGTCAAGGAAAAATTTATTTGTACTGCCTGTCGATGTTATAGTGGCTTTTGGCTCCTTTTGAACGTTTTGACATCAGCTAGTGTTGTTTCTACTTGGCATAGTGTTAAATGGTGTTCACTACATACTGCATAAAACTATTGGAGAATAGATCGTAGATGAGTTTGCCTTTAATACACCAAGAGTTTTGCGTGAAGTGACGCCGAAAGAATTTTTGCATGCTCCTACAATGACCTCATAATTTAACTCTCAACAAGTCACCACCATGAACGTTAGCATAGAAATAGTATAAGAATTGATGTATCGCCTGGTGTTGAGTTCTTGTGCATACTGCATACATGGTTAGACAAGCTCGCAGCGGAGTTTTGAAAATACACACTTCAGACCGGAAGTTCAGGTGACTGCCACCTGAACAAACAAGTATGGAATTTTCAACTAGAGTAGGGAGCATAGCACATCGATAAAAAGTACTGAAACAAGCTAGAGCAGTGTACAATATTAAATTACAGTAAAACAATAATTAGTGTTATATACCTGCTGTGCTTAAGATACCACAAAGAAGAGCACAGCAGAGATATAACACTTCTTATTGATTTAATATTGTGCACTATATATATAGCTACTCAAACTTGTTTCCGTACTTTTTATCAATGTGCTATGGTCTCTACTACAGTTGAAAACTCCAAATTGTTGTGTACTTGTGGTTACATAGTAATTGTCTATTCACTAGTTTATCTAATTGTGACCAGATCTGTAAAAACCAAACACAATCATGGGGAGATGAGGTGGCCACTGTAAGATGGGTTATCTCAGCAGCAAATGACCAAATGCACACTGTATGGCTACAACTACTGTGTTAGTCCCCCCTGTCGAAAGATGGAACATCTTGGCAGGTGGCCACTGTAAGATGAGTCATCTTAGCGGCAAAGGACCAAATGTATGCTCTGTATGGCTATAACTACTGTGTTGGTCCCCCTGTCGAAAGATGGAACATCTTGGCAGGTGGCCACTGTAAGATGAGTCATCTTAGCGGCAAAGGACCAAATGTATGCTCTGTATGGCTATAACTACTGTGCTGGTCCCCCTGTCGAAAGATGGAACATCTTGGCAGGTGGCCACTGTAAGATGAGTCATCTTAGCAGCAAAGGACCAAATGTATGCTCAGTATGGCTATAACTACCGTGTCGGTCCCCCTGTCGAAAGATGGAACATCTTGGCAGGTGGCCACTGTAAGATGAGTCATCTTAGCGGCAAAGGACCAAATGTATGCCCTGTATGGTTATAACTACCGTGTTGGTCCCCCTGTCGAAAGATGGAACATCTTGGCAGGTGGCCACTGTAAGATGAGTCATCTTAGCGGCAAAGGACCAAATGTATGCTCTGTATGGCTAAACTATTGTGTTGTGGGAACTAAAATACACTGATAAATGATGCACAAAGAGTTTAATCTAGGTTTTACGAAAGTTTAAGGCTTAGGTTCTTACCCCCGTAGTACAGCACTGGAAAGAATATGTAGTTGTGGCGTGGTAGGCCTACTTTTTTCACAGATCAGAGTAGTCCACACGAGACTAGTTGTGGTACATTATATCTCACCATTTATTGAATTCCCTGGGCAAGTACTTGTTCTCCGCGGTATAATATTGTCCATAGACCAACGAATATTTCTTCTTGCTTCATGGTAGTCACGTGCAGACAGTGGCCGGCGCAAAATCACGTTTCACCATTCACTTCGCACGCCCCATAACCAGATTGCAGCATTAGCTATATAGCTAACTATGTGAAATAGCTAGCAATTGTATCATATAGCTACTGGTTTATTCACAGTCCCTATTCGCTGCCATGGATGGTGAAGAAGGCAGCTGTTCTCATTCTGAGCAAAGACGTACCCCCACATTTCGAAGAAATACACGAGAGGAAAAACGCTCAATGAGAAATTCTCGTGCAAGGCGTCTTCGTAAAATGAAGCTGAAAAAGCGAATGGAAACTTCCCTGGCAGAATTACACGAGGAAAACGCTGATCTTAGGCGTCAAGTTAAAACCACTCAAACAGAAATGGATAAGGCAAAGAGTCAAATTGTTACTTTGAAGTGCATGTCAAGAACCTTTTGGGAGCGTTGGAGGTGGGAAGCAGAAAAGAGGAAAGAAGAATTCATAAGCAGCAGAAAATTCGGTAGTAGGCCATTAAGTGACAAACTCAGCCATGATATTCATGAAATCGATCCACTGTTACTGACCAATCCAAGTGGAAGGCAGGAAAACCACTACCTTGGTCGTGGTAGTTTTGGTATTGTAACACTGAAAATTTACCGAGGTATTTATGCTGCTGTAAAGCAAATGTATGTCAAGACTGCGGTACAAGATATTATAAATGAAGCCAAAATGCTGGCATGCCTTTGTCATCCATTTCTGCCCTTTTTGTTAGGAGTGTGTACATCAACAGAACCTTTTAAGATAGTCATGCAGTTTCATGGCTTATTTGGTAGTGAGCTTCCTTACTCAACCACACTGAGGCGAGAGTTAGACCAACGTCATCTTGGCTTGAGTGATGCTGACTGGATCAGTGCTTGTGTGCAAATATTGGAAGCATTTGATTATTTGCACAACACAGTTGAGATTATTCATAATGATGCAACTGGTACCAATGTGCTACTGGGCAGTCCAACAACACTTCCATTGGAATCCTCATCACCTGTGTGCCAGGCTGGAACAGGAAGGTATCAAATACTTGTAATTGACGGAAAGCAACCAAGGCAAAACTGGGTAATTTTCTTTATTTAAGTGCACGTGAACAAGTTGAATATCAGCGCCAAAATTTCCCCAAATTGCTCCAGAAGTTGTGGAGGGTGGAAAAAGGCAGTCGACATTTAGTGACATGTACTCTGTTGGAGGAATACTATACCAAATTGCCGAGAGTGACTGCATTTCTTGCAGCTCATCAAAAAAAGCACTTTTATCAATTGCAGAGAAATGCCGAAATGTGCAATATTTAAAGCGATTAACTGCAAAGCAAGCAATGCAACAGTTACAAGACAGTGTAGTGGACTCAGCAGAGTAAGTATGTTCTAGATATTATTATTAAGTGTAATTCATTATTTGTAAGCATTGACAAGTCAGTTTCAGTCTATTTAGTAAACGCACTTCCTAGAGTCTCTCTGCTCAGCCAATTGTAGCTATCAAACACTTTCTATACAGATGTACTCATTTGCACGATATAGTTAGTGATTGAATCTAGCTCAGTGCAGCATTAGATCTACCTATTTTCTCCTCCTCACTGTACATTCTCTGCAACACTACATAATAACCCCCACATAATAAACTCGCAAATCTGAAAGGATTTTTATCCGTATTCAAATACATTTTTCATTCGTCGAATCCAAAATTCTATTCAAGAATTGAATATAATTTTGGATTCATTGAATGCCAAATTATATTCTGAGGCCAAAATGGATAATGATATCATGCACTGAATGGCAATTATACTCAATAATTCAATAGAATTTGCTATCCGTAAATGTAATTCGGCATTAATTTTAATGAAACCAAATGGCCATAGGCCCATAGCCACATTGCTGGATTGGGTCTTGTTTATCCACTATTTTTCATTACTTTGCGGCCAATACTAATTATATCCAGCAGTACTGACCTAGCATATAATCACAGTGCATCATTTGTTGCACTAGAAAGGAATTCATAATTATGATTATGTTTCCATATAACTTCAGCCTCATGGTTATGCATCTATACATGGTGAACGGGGTTCTGATTTGAAAAGAAGTTCTATTGTGCATTTTGTCACATGATTTGAAAAGAATTTCTGTTGTGTCTGCTACTGTGCTGTGTTGGTATGCTGTGAGGACACACCAGCTGCCATGAAGAGACATGACACTGCATGGGTCTGTTCCTTTCACACAAATTATCTTAGGTATACAACACATACACAGGTCAGTGTTGGGCGTAACACGTTATTTTAGTAACGTGTTATATAATATTATTACTTAATACAGTAACAAAGTAGAAAAGCATTTCCCTAGCACATTATTTGTTTCATTGGTTTTAGCTAGATATTTATATGGCTGTTACCATGCAACCTTCAGAAAAAGTCACTAAAAATGATTGATCTTTATGAACTAATACCTCTGTCTTAAGCTCAGCAGGAGCTCAGTTATAAGTGCCAAAGGTATGTGGTGCTTATGAGTTCCTGGCTCAGGTATACATAGATCCCTATACACTAACTTTAATGTTTCGCCTCTGATACATGCAAAGCTTACTCAACAGATTATTGTAGGTTTAGTCATCAACAGGCTTTGATTTATGTCAACATCACCAGTGACCAGAGACATGAAGTGCACCGGCAAGAAAAATTCATTTAATACCTATGCATGTAGACCTATAAACTACCAGGAATAGTGTCTTTTGTCAGGCCAGCATTGCTGTGTTTTGTGTTATATATATGACTGAGAGTGACATGAGGTGCATGTTTGTCTAGATGGTTTACTATAGCTATATGGGCTGGGTGCATATTTAACATTAGCCGACCAATATTTTTTGCTGATGCCAAAGCCATCAACAAGTTAGTCTGGTTATCAAGGATGTTTATGATCTTACATAATAAAGCAATTGACAGTGGGGTTACTGGTCAATAATGAGCAACACCTTAATGACCTAAGCTATTCAGTAGAGTGATTTGAATGGAAGTAAATGCTTTAGTGTAGTCTGTCAGGTCAGTGTTGGGCGTAAATAACAGCTGCAATGATGATGATGCATGTAACTGAGGTGTATGTTTGTCTCTTACTGAAGATGGTTGGCTATGTGCAGTGTATTAAGACTGACCAACCTATATTATAGTAATAGTTAATCTTCTCTTTTATGAATTGATTCTGCCCAATGTGGCATCTAAGCAAACATCAATATTATTGTTATAAATTAAACTATTATTAATAGGTTTTCTAGTGTTACAACAAACATTATTGTATACAATTACAAGTTGTGGGAACGCATTAATTATAGGATTTCCACTAAAGGTAGTTGCCACTATGTATTTGAAATCTAGGTTTGTGAATGTAGCATTGACTTAGTAGTGGTTAAGAAACTGTTTGGCAACTCCTTCTTGGCAACCATCTTTACTCGTTGACAACATTTGAGCTAATTTGCTTTATAACCACAAATTGAACTCTCTGCCTTATTGACCCATACAAATTGATACAACAGATCTCTTGTAGGTAATATAGACTGGGCAATATGGTAATGTTGTGTGCCATTTATACTTCAGGTAGTGTCCTGTATTTTATACAAGATGAACACACAACTTGAAGTGGCATTTTTAAGGTTTGCGTAACTATACATGTATGTGTAAATGCTTCTTGGTAGTTATACCACCTTCTAAGCAAGCAACAATTTAAATTGTTACTGGTTGATTTGAGATAAGGGGTGCATGTAGCCGGCATTGATGTATATTTTGTACTCAGTAGTGAGGTACACAGATCACCCTTCAGTGATCTTCTTGATACATGCTAAAGCCAACAGCAGGTTAAAAGTAATCATCAACTATAAAGTGTTTATAACTTTGGCTGCATGATGAAGCCATCAACAGCTGGGTTGATACTTGGTCAAAAGTCTACAAATTACACCAAGGGTGAATGACCTAAGCTATAATTAGCCACCAATTATACTCTGAATCCACTTTAGTGCTGTCAGTCAGGCTAGAGCATTTGCTTGGCTGCTGCTATGTGTAAATAACACCTGTGTAGTGATATCTACCACCCTTGGTGCAGATATGGTGAATACCATCCAGTAAAATCATCAACTTTATGCACGTGATGCCCAGCTCAGCTTATGAGTGATAAACATTTTACACACAAGCACTACACTCACACAGACACATTGTAACACACAAACCAGACAAGCAAATGATACACACATGTATACAGTCACGTGCAGTCGTGCACACAGAGACAGGATATACATACACATATGCACATGCACTATCCAGTATTGTACACTTGTACACTCACACAAAATAGATGGCTACACAGACTTAATTGCCTACCACTACACACATAAAACTATAATAGTATTATACTATGTACTACACTTTTGTTTTCATTGTTAGTGAAGCAAACTTGAAAAACATCCCTATGCTTGCTTGGTCATTTACGCAACTTTGCATGGTGCTTGAACTCCTGTATACTAACTTGTTGACATGCAGGTATTTAATTTATAACCACTAATTGAATCTATCTGTCTGGTTGGCACATACAATAATGTGTTTTTCCTGTAGGTCTCCAATATACATAGACTGAGTAATACATTTGTTTATATATCACTATAGCTGCTTAGCCTCAGATATAATGTCCTTGTTGTATAAATTCTATCCAAGATGCACACACAACTTGAAGTGACATTTTTAAGTTGTCATGGTGATGTATCATGACTGAAGATGTATACCGCTTCCTATCAAATAGTGACCATGCTGTAAACAGGTGAAGACACTGTATAAATAAACAAATGCCTGAAAGGTAATTCACATGTCTCTGATGGCTAGATAGATACAATTTTCCTGTGTGGTAGATTGTGTAGCTGCATATAGCTTTATTTGTAATATCTAAGCAATGCCATTCACATACTGATAAATTAAATGCTTCTTGGTAGTTATGCCACCTTCTAAGCAAGCAGCAATTGAACTTGTTAGTGGTCGATTTTTGAGATATAGCATGCAGTGTGGATATAGCCAGCAGTGATGTGGTACACAGATCACTTTTCAGATGCATGCCAAAGCCAGCAGCAAGTATTTGGCTGATGAAGCCATCAACAATAGGGCTGGTACTTGGTCAAGCCTATAATTACACCCAGGGTGAATGACCTAAGCTATTAGCCACCAAAGTATATGCTCTGAATCCACTTTAGTGCTGTCAGTCTGGCTAGAGCGTTTGCTTGGCTGCTGTTAAGTATGTGTAAATAACACTTGATATGGTGGGTATACTGTCCATGCAGTAGTGTCAACTTTTATGTACATGCCAGCTCAGCTTATGACTATGAGTTTTATTATAAATATTAATATTATTTTGTTCATTTCACACACACACACACACACACACACACACACACACACACACACACACACACACACACACACACACACACACACACACACACACACACACACACACACACACACACACACACACACACACACACACACACACACACACACACATTCTAACACACTCACAGACAGATAACTGTCATCCTAAATGCCTGCATGATCACTGGTTGACAGAAAGTACATATTATGATCTTCAGTTATGCATCAACCATGAGTCCATATATATGCACATGTGTATGTAACCATAACCAATGTCACTTCAAGTTGTTGAGGCTGGCGATGGAGCAGTGCATAAAATAGTACACAGTTATATTGTCCAATCTATCAGATTATCACCTATAGGAGAAAGGAAAGTATTTTATTGTATGTCAGATAGTTTTAATTAGTGGTTATACAATGCAATCAAATCTTGAATAGATGGTTGCCAAGCAGGAGTTCAAACACCAAAGTTGCTATAGAAACACGCAAGTATAGGGATGTTCTTCAAGTTTGCTCCACTAGCAGTGAAAACAAAAGGGTGCTTTATAGTTTTTTTTTTTTTTTTTTCTACATGTGTGTAGTGGTGTGCATGGTGAGTGTACAATACGTTATTATGCATGTGCATATGTGTACAGTCTATTATGTGTGTATCAGTCTGTATGCAGTTTGAGAAATTAAATTAATCAGTCAAAGGTTAGGGAGTTTTAAAACATGTCAATATACAAGTTGGTTATCCAAGTCAGTTCCTTTTATTCACATCATGTTCTGATGGTGGCCTATTTTATATAATCACTAAGGATTGATTATGGCTTGTAGGACTGGATACTGATACATTAGGATCTTTTCAGCAAGTGTTTCAGTGACTAATAAACTTATTCCTGCCTACAACATGTACTACATTCTTGAAGCCATATCTTCACCTATGAATAAGCTATTTTCACTCTGTCTGTGCCAATTGGTAGGTCTATAGATGGTAAACCTGTGTCTCTAAGTTTCATTTCAATCCAAGGAACTGTAAGTCTGTGAGACACTTCGAAAAACATACAAATTTGTATGGGAACCAATGTGTGGTTTAGAAAATATGTACTCCAGACATTGCCAATCCTTAATTAAATTCCTCATGCCTAAATAAAGTGGTCTATTATTGTACATTGCTATTACCACATAGGTTGCTTGGAAAAGAATCCATTACCAAGGGCGTAGGCAGGGGGGGATTCAGATGGTTCGGACAAACCCCCCTTTCAGAAGCAGATTTTAAAAAAAATTAAAAATCACACCAAATCTTACAGCCCTGGAGCTCTCCGGTAGCTACTTTCCAACTGGCGCTCCTCTGTACTACTCTTGAGGGTCACATCACATTAATGCTGAACCCTGCAAATCATATCTATTGCATCACGTGATCACTTGCGCACGTGACGAATGTCGCAAGTGAAACGGCGAAGGACAGTTCAGTGATTGGTTGAGACATATTACAAGCTTAAGGCAGTAGCTACTAAACTTGAGTGGTCGAGTTATACATGTATCAGGTTAGCACGAACTGTGAATTGTTGATGTATACTTACCTGATGAATTGTTTGTTTATTTATTACATGTTGTGGTCACGTGATGTCTCGAACATATTGGAGTACAAGCCAAGTCTGAAGTTATTGACCATCAACAGGAGGACCGGCCGAGAATAATGTATATAGCTGGAAAGAAGTATTGCCGACTAAGGGACTCAAGTGTGGAGGGCTTCCGTGTGCCAGGAAATTGAAGTTGGCTGTCAGTATGCTGTCTGGAAGTGAAGATTAGTTAGTATTACAATAGGTTTATAGTTTCTATAAGCTGCATAAACAGCAGTGTGTAGGTTTTAGCTAGTTAGATGCACAAACATCTTTTAATGTTACTGCCTAAGGGCACATTTTGTGTATGCAAAATTTTCATTCAAACGTGGTCTAGGGGAAGCACCCAGGCCTTCCCCTTAAGACATTCCAGTTACTTTAAATCCAAACCCCCTTCAAAATATTCCTGGCTACGCCCCTGATTACATTGACATTCCATTACCATCACACACACACACAAACACACAGTAGCTAAAGTCTTTGAGCAGGCTGTAGGACCAGGTGTCCTACAGACCTTCAGCACTTGTGCTGTAAAGCATTAATAAATAAATAATAAATAAAACACACCACACACAGATAGACAGACACACACTCACACTACTACACTACACACACAAACCAAGCAAAGCCTATGATAGCATTGCAGAACACAGCTATTGCCATCCAGTAAGCCAGTTCAAAAGCCTGCATCTTGTGCAGACAAAACTGGGTGGGCTGCTTCCCAGTTGAAAAATCAGGTCACCAGGTGCCCATGTAAACAGCTGAGTATATTGGAGCAATGTGAGCAGGGGTTTATCTAGGGGGTGGGACACAGGCCCCCCTGGGTTAGCTATTGCCTTCCATGGGTTTATACCTATAGCCTTGACAAATGGAAAGGTTTAATTGATCCCAAAGTTGTATAATTGGCATCACGGTAAAATTTCACAAAAATTGAGTATATTTACACCTAAATGTTCCTGGGGGAACTTCCCCTGGACCTCCTTAGAATCCAAAGCGGCTTACTTTGCCCACCTAGCTTAATATTCTGGATTGAGCCAAAGATTCTTGCTGAAGTAAGCAACAACAGCAAGTTGGCATAACTGGGCATCAAACCTGAAAACTCTCAATTACTGGGATGGTGCTTTAGCCACTTAGCTATGCTGCCTCACAACACACTCAGGTGCGTGCATACACACACTACGCAGACACATGCATCACAGCTAATCTCATCTAGGACTAACAATCATCAAGAATGACTGTCCAAGTCTTATGGGTAGAAGCCTGGGAACCCAAGCTTCCACAATATGACCTTAGGATGAGACAAAGAAAGAGTGGCATTTATTTCCTTAGTGGATGCTTAGTTTGTTGCTCAAGAAAAAAGAACTGGCTATCATGGAGTCCAACCTAGTGCACCATGCAGGGGAGGTTGGACATACTCATGTGAGCTGTACATTTCATGGGTAATAAATCTTCGTTTAGAGACAATTTTTTTCAAACTATAGTGCATTTAAATATTTATGCTTTTTTAAACCCAGCCCAACTTGGTAAAAAAAATCGTTGATTGGTGCTTATGCATTTTCTGTGAACAAGTGATTGATCCATAGATAATACAGTATAAATAGGTATTCACAGCAGTGGTGTTCTCATATGAACTACACAATAGGTTGTCTAAGTTTTATAGGGCAGCTTGAACGATTTCATCAGTTTACAGACAATAACTAAATTAAGCAATGTTTTCATCAAAGTGACAAAACAACACTAACTTTAGTAAAATCATAATAGAGTTGCTCACTGCTCTAATATATTAGACTATCCCGATTTTACCACAAATGTTTATTAATAATTACAGAGGAATGCAGTAAGGAAAAATAATGGTATCATGTATAGCACAGCACAAATATACAATACAGCATTAAAAATGTTTCTCTACAATGAATCCAGTCCCAAATGCCACACAGTAGCTACAGCGAACGAGGCGCTCGCCCACAGCTGGCAAAATACTGGCAATGGTTGCATGCCTGGTTTACTGAAATTGTTTTCAGAAAAGTGTGTGTGTGTGTGTGTGTGTGTGTGTGTGTGTGTGTGTGTGTGTTTGTATGTATGTATGTATGTATGTATGTATGTATGTATGTATGTATGTATGTATGTATGTATGTATGTATGTATGTATGTATGTATGTATGTATGTATGTATGTATGTATGCATGCATGCATGCATGTATGTATGTATGTATGTATGTATGTATACATGTACGTATGTATGAATGTTTCTTTGTCTGTCTACACCCGCACTTATGCAACAAAGTAGCTTAATGATAAAAAGTAGCCATTGGGAATGCTTATAGACCCTGTAGTAAACTTTGGCACAGGTAAGCTTTGGTTCAAAGGTGGTTTCTTTTCCCCATAAAAAGAACAGGTGTAGCAACTCTCTATGAACACTGTGAGTGGCCTTCCCAATGGGCTTTTCAGGTGTTTAACAACCAAAAGACACCATTGTAGGCCCATAGACTCCCAGGAAAAGCATATCTTTTTGACTTGAAAGTGGGCGTGATCAGTGCAAATGAATAAATTAATAATGAAAAGCATCCTAGAGGCTTTGTTGTTAGAATTTGTGGAAAATAATATAATAGACAAACTATAATGAAACAGTTGAGAAGATACTTCCGTGTGTATTATGAAGTTTGTTACAATACGCATCCTTGGCAGTACACAGCAATGTAATTGGGAATTATAAGGTATTCATAAATAATATTAAGAATTACAACACTACAAAATGACTAAGTAATTGATAACTCTAGCATATCAACTTGTAACAGATAGAAAATGAAGGAAAAATTACTCCAGAAACATGAAAAAATCAATCTAGTTCCTTTCGACCTCCCATCACGCTCAAGTATGAAGGAGCTTCCAAACAAAGTTCACAAGAATGGAGATTGACCACACAGTAGTGTGGTCAAATCCATTTACACATAGGATAT
The DNA here is from genome assembly GCF_963678975.1 of Dysidea avara. Lineage (NCBI taxonomy): Eukaryota > Metazoa > Porifera > Demospongiae > Dictyoceratida > Dysideidae > Dysidea > Dysidea avara. The sequence continues at coordinate 2,166,345 of NC_089282.1, forward strand.
TCCATTTACAAGATTCACATCTTTGAATGCATGCATGTAGTGAGAGCCACTATAGTGGTGTTCACTTTTAATGGAACGCTTTCTTTACAAATCTTGGGGCCAAAGGGAATAAATTATGCAGATGATCACTTCTCTGAGACAAAGTAAAATGTGTGGACTGCATAAAGTGTGCATGGCAAATGCATTGCTGTTTACTGTTACAATGTGTTACATGAAAATTATTTTCATCAATTTTGTCAGAAAAAAGTTTAGAAAAAATATATTAAGCATAGTCCAAATATGTTGCAACCTCCTGTTACCCCTAATTTTGCATACTGATTATCAAAGCTTACATGAAATTGCAGACAAACTATGTAATTAATCAAAAAGTAAAAGTAGTGTGTTGCAGACCTCTTCTGCAGCCATGATATGAAGCTGGCGAAAAGGTACATCTTGGGCTTAAGCAATGGAAAATAGTGAAGTAATCAGGCCCATAATATTACCCACATTAAGTTATGTTTGGCTGAACTAAGGCATCAGGTAGTAAGTTGATTAGTAGAAATTCATAGACAATTTTTAAAATTCTGTAGAAATACTGTAGACATTTGTTGGAAAGTGTTTGGGATTGTTAAGAATTATTTTGGTTGACTATGGAACCACTATTGCGAAGACCCAAACCTCCATGATCCCTATACCGGAAGACTTTTGGAGGCCACTACTACAGAATCTCATAAACTATTTTACGCAAGGTAATGGAAGGTATATGATCACAATTTAAATGTCTAGTGACATCAAGAGTACATAATATTTATATGTGGGAGAGTATTTAACTTGAATGCATTCACCAAACACCCTGTGTAAAGTAACAGCTCAGCCTTTTGTGAGAACAAAGGTTTTGCCCTCATCAACACAAATCAACAGTTCTCTATTTCCAGTGAAGGTGATGATTTGATGAAAGGTGAACTTTGGTGAACTTTACACAGGGTGTTTGTACAGGCCATACTGAGTGTTAGATACTCTCCCCATATAAATATTATGTACTCTAGGTTACATGTTAAAAATAAAAATTTAAAATACCTTGATCTTTATGAAAACTTTGATATCAACTTATTCATATACTCAAGAGGAGTTCGAAAAAATCATTCTTTAATTCCAGTAGATCAAAGGAAACAAAAATTATGTTGTTTGTTTGCATCGCATTGAAGCAATAGTAGGTGATCAATTTTTCTTCATTGATTTCGTCTTTTGTGGTGAAAAGGTAAGAGAAGGAAAAACTTACCCAGCAATGGATTCCCCTTATCATGGCAAACGTAATGGTGAAAATTTTAACTCTGTATACCATTGTGTTCATAAGTTACAACTGTTTTAGTAAGCAGCTGTAATTTACTTTCTCTAACTTGCTATACACATTGATCTTTCTGTTGCTGGGCTATAAATCCAGGATATATGAGGCTGCAACTTCATGTCACAGCATACACTTGGATAAGTATATATATATATATATATATATATATATATATAGCCAAGAGTTCATAATATACATACTAAGGAGAGTATCCTACTCTCATATACCCCTGTAGAAAGGCGCATCGTGAAGTTATGACGTAAGACTTCTGAGTTCGCCCGTTTTTCTTTGTATAATTAATGATGTCATTAGTTGAACATGGTATCGATTGAACGCGTGCCTACCAACGTCGCTAGTAACCAAATTAACTCCAGCTCTAAGCGTTTCTCACCCAACTACAATCGTTCCTTCATGGGTTAAGACCGCTTCGTAGGCGTTTCTTACTAGGCCATTCGCGAATACGGCTATCCTGAGCGTCGCAAGTATGAAACGGTGCTAACGATTCTTGCACTATTACGGCTTCCTGTACGTCACAAACCACAACATCTTGTCGTTACGTCATAACTTCACGATACGCCTTTCTACAGGGGTATATGAGAGTAGGATACTCTCCTTAGTATATATATTATGAACTCTTGATATAGCTAAGTATTTAATACAATGGAATTTGAAAAATGTGTCAGATCTTGCCAGGTAAAGTATTTGATCTCTCAGCATGCACGTATGGAAATGTAGACACTAATACCTGTGCAGTGATCTGTCCTTTAAAATTACCTATTTTCTCTTTGCACAGAAATCAGCTCAAGTGGCTCCCTTGTGAGGTAAAGCTGAAGGAGGGGTTAGCTACCTTGTCGAAGACTGAGTTGAGGTAATGGATGGATACAAGCTGAGACACAAGCATAGATAGTGTGTTGCAGGCTTTTATTTTTACTACAAGCTAAATGTATTATTCACTCCGAGTAGCCTCGCGAGACTATACACTAAACCATAACCACCCCGATTAAACAACAGTGCAGTACTAGCCAAACAAAACGTGTCAACTTACTAAAAACGTAATTTCTTCGCCTCAAGTAGAGCGGTAAAATGCCGTAGACGATCAGGAAGAAGTCTCACTTGCATGTTCCACTAGGTTCCAATCTACACCGCAAGCGCCATCAAGCGCACTGGATAAACGCGCAGTGGCCCTGGCTAATTGTGGGAATAACTTTCATAGCGCTAGTTGCGTGCTTCCTCAAAGATTACGTGGAGATGAACTGACAAATAGCAGATGTGAGTGTTGTAGTGATGTCTTTACAATGTAAGGAAAAGGGTCATTCTTGTAATAGAAGTTTCGATAGATGTTGGTGTGTTTGAAGACCCCTCAAGAATTTACGGATAATGACTCTGAGTTCACTGATCGCTTAGAAAGACGACATCAACAAGTGATATAGAAGTACAAAGTGGTTGGCCCACAAGATCCAACTAGGACGAAGGTATACTCGAGAGATATAGTCTTAGTGTGATTTACTGCGTGAGCAGCTTTTGAGGAAGTGCTTTTTTGTGAAAATGTACGGGATTTCCGATAGTCGATCATTAAAAAAAAAAGTTTGAGTTGCCGCGATTTTGGGGTAATGATTTAAGTACATAATTGACACTTATCAGGCTCTTTAGTAGAGTATGTTGGTGGTGGTGGAAGTGAAGGCATAATTGGGCTTTGTCCCCAAACTATCACTGCCTATTATTAAACAAACAGAACTGTTATCATTATAGTTGTGTTATATCACACATACCCATCACATACACACGCACATACACGCACACACACAAAAAGCATTCAACTGCTGTATACATGTACAATTGTACCTACCTATAAAAACACTGGGAGGACAGCTGTGTACTACTCAGGTCTTCAATTAATACATACTCACATTACTGAATTGTTTACATGGGGTAACTGGAGAAGCAGGGTGAGGAAGAGTCAGCCTCACAATATGGGTGTGGTTCATATGGGAGCTTATGTGTCCACAGCTTAATTTCATCCCCGAGGGTATGGGTACAGTCTCCTGCAATGTATGTATACTATAGGTAGTACTGCCTTTAAGGGAATTTTCCTGCACTGGTTCAATCCTTTTTTGTGAGACATGGTATTCTCATTTACATCTTGCTTCAACAGTTAACAGTTGAATAAACCAAAGCAATGTGAGTGTCAATTACTTGCTCAAGGGAACACAGCAGCAGCAACTACAGACATTACCAAACATTGAATCTGGAACCACATCATCATAACTTAATTCTCATGCATCATATACATGAAGGCTAACCATTAATTGTTATCTACTATATACAAACTCTTTAAAAGCTTATGGTCTGCACTGTGTGGAGTGAGAAAATGTACAGTAAGGTCAAGAGATGATCCTCAGATTAGTGCTCTGCGATATATCAGTAATACCGTTTATCGAAATAAATGTGACTGGATTTTGGAAAAACGATCCAAATCGCACATTAGAAGTTTCGAGATAAACGGTTTTAAAGAATTGAAGCCAGCATAACTCTCCAAGGATAGCAAGCACGCGTATGAAATTTACACAAAAGATGCATCAATCTGTTACCTTTCAAGCCACTTCCAGTACTTGTAGCTGCTTGTACAGTTTCCCGCCAAATAAGATAGAAAATCTGAGCAGTTGGACGAGCGAAGTAGTATCACGAGTGCTCACAAAGGGGTGGAGGCTGGGGGGGTGGAGGCTGGGGGGGGGGGGGGGGTGGAGGTGGGGAGGGCAAAAGTTAGACCTCAAAATGGAGGCAGACCACGATTGGAGTCCAGACACCAGATTACAGGGCTGTGCTGGCTCCTTAGTGGCTGATGTGTAGCAAAATCAGCAGAGAACACGTCTGGCCAACATTATAAGGCTGTCCACCAGTAAACCACTGACTCTTGCCAAGCCAGGTCCTTCAGAAGGCCTGAAACCGCCATTTGAGCACTCCACACCACCCAGAAAAGACGTGTGTAAAAACCAGCCTCGTGTAGTTTGAGTAGTGCTGAGGGTCAAAACTTGTAGTACGATAGTGTAGCTATCCACTGGTGGTGTTAGTTTGATTTTGCCTGATGTGCAATTTGGATCGGTTCTGTAAAATCTGGTCACAAATTATCATAACTGATTATCATACCATGACAGCCTTTGATAACCGATATATCGAAATACCGGTATATCAATGAATACCAGTATAGGATTGCTTTTAACCCAGCCTTTGGTGTTTAATTATCCAATTTGTTGATGGTTTAGCAGACACGCCCTAAACAAAAATTTGAGGTTGTCACATTACAACACATGCTTACTTGTACTGAACTATATAAAATTTTGGTTTTTGGGATGATACCGCTTCATACTAGGCCCAAGAAATGATGCAATAGTTACCGGCAATAACAAGCTAACTATATACCGATATACCGCAATATTTTCCTGTTACTAATACCGGTTATTCAAATTTCAATGCCGCCGAGCTCTACTACAGATACAATAATCTATGCAATTCCCAAGTAACTACACTTTCTGAGTTGGGATCTGGTATTATTGCTGAATTTCAACTTGTTTCTATATCTACTTAAATAGCACTGATAAGTTATCACGTGTCAAGCCTTGTACATACTAGGTGATGTATCACATCCTAGTAAAATCCTGCATTGAATCACAGAAATAAAGTTTATTGGGATGCTAGAATTGTAATGGCTAGTTATTTGCTTACAAGTCCTAGCTATAGCAACAGTAAACAAAATATTAGCCAAACACTAGAATCTTAGGTAAGCAATCACATCACTGTAATTGATTCAGTTCTCACCAGCCAGCACCTATAACTGGAAGAGTGAAATTCATCATGCAGTGATAAGAAACACAAAATACCTTTAGAATTTGGTGTTTTATGAACTTATAATAGTCATTTACGTACCATTTGCATGACCACCAATGCAAGAACAACAAGTGCCATCTCATACAGCTACCACTTTATACCAGCTGCTCAACTTGTGACTCCTCTCAATGCTCCACTAAAAGGATTGCTAGCTCTGCAGCATAGCTAGCTTTTTATAGGATTGTGCGTTCTCTGTATAGATCCATATATGGTCTCTTTTATTCAAGTTTTGAAGAAATGCACTCTAGTACTGATCTAACACCGTTGGGTACAAACATATAGCTTTTCCTCAGCATTCAGAATATTTCACATGTATTTAAGGTTTCCTGACCAGATTACATGATATCAGTATTCCAATATTCATAGTTGGGGGTAACTATATATCATCATAGTAACTTGTAACTATAGGAATAACTGTCCAAAATATCAATAGTCACATATAGTAACTAGTTACATAACAACTAGATTAAAAGCTTCAATTTTTGCACCATATACATGCTATAGCATCAGCCATGTTACATAGACTCTTTCTGTGTGCGGTTCTAAGCTTGAGTAACCAGCTCTGAACTGAAGTGGCCACTGAATTATTATTTTCAGGAAATGTACACAAGTACAATTATCTTCTACCCTTGCTAAGGCATATCAAAGTATATAGACACATGTAGAAACTACACTTGCACCAATAAAACTTTTTTTGATTGTACAAGTACACATGTGTATCCAAGGTTAGGTTCCTCTGATTGGTTGAATGTCTGGCTTCCTAGGGATTATATTTTATATCAAGTAAGGTCTGTAGGATCATTAATGAAAATGTACCTGTCACTTCTTGGCTACCAGCTGGTACAAGATGATGAAACATCTTACAAAATCAAGAATATAATTACTATGTAACTAGCTGTGGTCCTGCACAACCTGAGGATGTAGGCACAAACTACACCCACATCACATGACAGATTATATTTCAGTACTGGAATGGAAAAGAATTTAAAATGTCATAAACATAGGACAGTGGTACTGATATAGCTAAATAAAGTTTATACAGGCCGGGTCTACTTCCTTGGTCTGGTCACTTAACTGATCATATAGATCAAATGCCTCAAGGTATTCTAAATTAATTTTTGCTGTTGTATAATAAATTATAGTCATGGTCATGTTTATTGGTAGGCCATGCACATATTACTTTATTACATGTAAAATAGTTTGCATTGATAGCAATTCTGTTAAAATTGCAATCACTATAAAAATAGCATTAATTTGTAGCTAGAAAGCTTTTCTAATGTATAGAGAAAAACAATTGGATAGTTCTAAAACTTGCTTTGTGCATTGTTTGGATTGATAATGGTTTAATTTAGTACTAAAAATTGATAAAGAAAAATTCTATCTAACTACACAGGGGCGGATCCAGACTTATAGAAAGGGGGGGTCAAAAATAAACTGAGGTACTACATTGTCTCTGGTTTGATAAGGTGAGACCAAAAAAAAAAAAAGGTCACAGCCAGCTGACAATAGTTGCCCACCTCACCAACCACGCATTTATAGATGATAAAGTACATAAAAATCCTTAAATAGCTCACTACACACTGTTCTAATACTGTGACTGCTTTATTAGAGTGACTGCTCTATTAGAGTATCTCGATCTTTTGGAATACTAAAAATTTTTGGAGGGGGCCCTTTGACCCCCTGTATCCGTCCCTGCTACACACAAGTATGTTCTAATTGAATTATTTAAAATATCTATGAGCTTCATTTACGGCCTTTCTAACTGATAATTAATATGTTTCTTGTCTTGTGAAATTCAGTTTCAGGTGTAAGTGGAGTATATTGAGGAGTTATTGCTCATCACACTATGTACCATGCTAATTTTCTGGAGTTTTGCTAGTAAATAACTAACCATGACACTGAAAAGTTAGAATTGCTATACAGTATTGCTATAGTCCAACATGTATTTCTAAATCTACTGTCAATGCAAGCATTTTGCTGTGCATTTCTGACATTCTCAGAAAAGATGCGGGAAGTGGACCAGAAATATCATCAATCAGAGTGGCTTATCTAATCAAATCATCATCACACAAGTGACCTGTATCTTGTTGCAATGGTTTGTACATACCAAACTATAAGTCACCTAAAATGTATGCATATGTATCAGCAGCTTTAACAGAATGGTTGGCAGCTATATCTGTACATAGATCACTACCAAATTGTTTTGTGATTCATCAAACTTTAGGTAGTCACAACAAACATTTATTGTTTACAGTGGATAAGAAATGAAAGTTGGGATACTTTTGAAAAAATATAAGCATTAATTATGCTCTACTGCTGGTGCCTTTCTTGGGCTTCTGACATGAAAATGACTTCAGTTGTGTGTATTTTTTGTAATGGTAGCTATTCCAGGTAAACTGCCAGTACTAATAAGAAATGAAATACGTATATGCAGTTTGCCTGATGTCAACCTTGCCTTCCACTTTTATATCTGGCTCATACATACAGTGCAAGTGACTCCATATAACTGAAATACATACCTGCTACCTGTATTCCAGATGGCTTAACAAATATTGCTGTACACCCCAGATGGTTTACTTATGTAATGAAAATAGATTCAGCAGATTCAACACTGTACAGAAGATTCAGCTGGAAGGTAATGTTACATATTGTGTACAGGTCCAAGGCAGTTGATCATGACCTGTCAAGGTAAGATAGGCACGTGCAGCCCAAACTATGCTTGCATGTATATATACACCAAACATGGCAGGAAAATAGAAAAAAAATAAACTATTTGCATTTGATTGCTGTATACGTACATGGTCATATGCATGCCATCCTCTAGAAAAGGTGGTCTGGCCATAAAGATTAGCCTACCCATGGTCAGTTGACAGGGCTACCTGCACAGTACACATGCAGCTATCTCCACCTGTAGCAGTGCTGGGCAGATGCATGATGTCACAGATCCTTGTGGGGGTGGGCAGAACTATGTAGTGCCCCTCAGGAGACTAAACTACAGTCATTTTATTCCAAAGTAAAGATCACTTCGAGGAGGATATTACATTCAACTCATTACAAAATATGACTTGTACAAATTTTCATTTTCCCTTCTGTGATCAAATTATGGAATAGTTTACCCCCACCTGCAATAAACTCCCCCACCTTTAATTGTTTTTGTATTAACTTGATTACATTTAACACCTGCATGTGCATTATAATCTGTACTTGATTGCTGCACAGTATATTATAAGCTTCCACAAAAATCAGTGTATGGAAATGATATAGTGGGAGAATACATTGATAGGAACATAATAACTTAGTCTTTAATAAAATATCAAGACACACAGTAGTGTGTTGTGTGGCCCAAGAAGCCGGAGCGCAACACCCGTGAGTATATTGACAGGAAGAACGAAAATGCAATATTCGCACCTCTGTAGCTCTGTGCTGCCTTGATGAAACAAGATGATGTTTGCTGTGACACACCCTCCAATTTCAGTACTCCACATACCAAATTTGAGTGAAATCGCTTTAAGCATTCCCGAAATATGAGACTTTCAAAACTTGGCTTAGTTTCTTTGTTTTTCTTCTTATTTTTCTTCCTCTTTTCGCACACTTACAAAAATTGCTATAAAATATGAACTCCATATCCGATTGCCTTGAAATTTGGCACACAGAAGGGGGTATAAAGGTGCATCTCAGTACCAACTTTGGCTGGAATACGATAAACAGGCAAAGAGTTATTAGTGATTATTCATGAACAATAACACTGATATGTTGTCACGCCTACAGGGTAAGCTAGGAGAGAGAGAATAAACATCTTAATGATTAAGGCAAAATATAAAGTACAAGCAAACAGGGGCCTAGACACAGGGGTACCATGTGCTGACGGATCAGTACAGGAGCCCTGGCAAGACTTACATTAACTAAAATTAAATTACAATACACCAAAAAAAAAGAATATATATATGTAATACTTAAAGTTTACCTAAGGTGATTAAAAAGATCCCAGTCCGGGAGGCTCTAGAAGTAAAATTCTGTAAGAACAGGACACAGCAATTTGAGCTGCCTGCTCAAACAAGGATCTTACAGTTTTCTTTGGCACTTCGCAAGTAGTAGCCACTTGAGCAATTGTTTCTGACAAAAAGTGGCTTAAACGACCAATTTCAATGGGAACAAGGTTGACGGTTAACCCAGAAAGCTGGAGGTCATATTGCAAGGAGTTATATCGATCTTCCTTTCTAGCTCTAGCAGCAAGAAGATGTTGTTGGGCAGTGGCGATTCTAGACCTGACCTACAGGGGGGGCCAAGTAGGGAACAGCATAACTATTGTTGTTTGGCTATAGTATAAAGTAGAATTTTCAGGGGGGTCTGGGGGTGCAACCCCCAGAAGCTGCTGGATTTTTGCAATTTAAAGGCTTGAAAACAGCCTAAAATTTGTTCTAAAAACATGAAAAATGCTAAAAATAACAATGCCAATCTATACAGCAACTTTTCCCCAAGATTTTTTAAAAGTTATTTTTTAACAGGGGGGCCATGGCCCCCCCTGGCCCCCCTTAGAATCGCCTATGTTGTTGGGTATTAGCGCTTATGGGAAGAAGCTGAAACTCGTTGGATGAATAGGTTAACTATTAAACCTCAAACTTTTTGTGGTTTGAAAGAAATCGAGCTAAAAACGGTGGGGACTATTCTACGGAACGGAACGGAACGGAACGGAACGGAATGATGGACTAAACTGCGGAACGGAATGCTTTCTCAGATTGAAGCTTGCAGCTTACCATTGCTGTACAAGTTATCAGTGGCACTTCCAGCAGGTAATCAAACGTACCCCAAGAAAGATAAAACGAATTTAAGGATCGATTGTGGGTTCTTGTTGGTTGTCATTAGTAACGAAGTACTAATTGTGGGAATAGCTGACTCAGTGATTTCATCTTCGGATATATCAAGTAGGGAACTTAATGCATGACTTTTTTTTACTAGTATGTGAGTTATTTTTACTTACTTGACTTTAGAATGTACAGTCTGAGGCCCAGCCTTTCTAATCGGCATAAATCAGTATGTGTATAGCTACACTACAAAGGAAACAAGTATGGTGACAAGCTGAATCAACTCAGTCTAAGTAGAATCTAAAGGAATTTTGTGCAGTGTGTGAGGAGCAAACATTCAGATACCTCAAGGAGGCTATATTGTGTGAACATCAATGATTCATTAACAGAGTAGTGGACTATTGTCAGATATCTCAGCCTGAGTACTGAGTTGAATTCTGGATGGGGTTTATTTTACAGAATGGAGTGCTTTCTGAATCAACTTGCAGCTTGGCTAGCTGCTATCATTGCTGAAATTGCATTTTATCAGTGGAACCTCCAGGAAAATGGAATAGGATAATTATAAAACATTAATTAAGTGATTGTTTAGGTAATCATGACTTTATTCAGTCTAATAAACAGAATATATGGTTGATTGAGTGAGGTATCACTTTCAGAATGTTCAGACGACCAGTGATGAGATGCATGGATTCATCGAATTTTTGTTGTGGTTGGAGACATTAAATATCCAAAAGCAAACTGACTGTATAATATTAATTCACTTTCTTTATATTTTCTCAATTTTGAACCTGTATACAAATAATTGAATTTTCCTTGTCAATAGAAATCCTAGAATAAGATGGGAGAGAAACTTATTTTTGTTTACCTATACTGTACAACCAAGAGTTCGTAATACTGATTTGTATGGGGGAGAGTGTCTAACTCTCAGTATGGCCTGTACAAACACCCTGTGTAAAGTTCACCTTTCATCAAATCAACACCTTTACTGGGGGATAGAAAACTGTTGATTAGAGTTGCTGAAGAAGGTAAAGCCTTTGTTCTGAAATAAGGCCGAGGTGTTACTTTAAGCAGGGTGTTTGGTGAATGCATTCAAGTTAGACACTCCCCACCTTATTATGAACTCTTGGTACAACTTCAAAGGAAATGAAGAAAGCATACACTACAGTAAGGTGAATTACAGACTAGTGAGATCTTGGTTAATTAATGACAGTGGTTGGAGATTAAGTGTGGTAGCTTCTTGCTCTTGAATATGTTGCAAAGTGGAAGTACAAATCAAAATCGGATATCAATTTCATTATGAAACATTTGTATGCATAAATAATCTAGCATTACTATTTCATTTGTCCTCCACTTAAACATGCTACAACAGTACTAGTGTCAGTAAATTGGCAGTGAGTCTACCTTGAAATCTCAACTCTAGAGTAGATCCAACACAGGACAGCCCGCACTGTAACAAATACATGTGATCCCATTGTAATTTCATGGACCAGCTGGACTGGGAATCACTTGAAAATAGACGAACAAATTTAACCTGTTTTGTTTGAAGTGAAGCATGTGAAATGTTACACTTAAGAAATCCTAGGATTCTTAGGTGGTATGTAATTAATGTAAGTGTTCCATTTCAGGTCTGACTAGATACATTCAAATTACACACACATCCTGGTCCAAATCACGTTTGCCTGGTGGCTATGGGCATGGTTTCACATGCGGCTTATAATAGAGATTTGGCTGATTTTGGAGTTTTGACATTTAGCCTGATTCAAGGCTAGCAGTCAGACACATCCTTGAATTGTGCAACAGATAAAATCAGCTCACTATTGAATACGGCATTAGTCCACTGCACCAGCTGTTAATATATAAATAACTCCATGCATACACTTCAGTGATGTTTGCAGAATATACCCTCCTTGCGGTCTGCCAAAATATTTGCTCCTCACACACTACACAAAATTCTTCAAGTTTTAATTCAGCTGGCTCTTTCCTGTTACCAGTATCTTCCTGCTTGCTTTATTTATACACTGACTTATGACTTGAAAGACCGGCCCAGACTGTTTTGTAAAGTATAAATAAGAAAAACAGCTCACATAAAGTTCCCTTCCGTATGGATGAACATCACTGATACAGCTCATCCCACAATAATACTTCGTTACTAATGACAACCAACAAAAACCCACAATCGATCCGTTAATTCTTTTTATCTTATGTTTAACCACCCACTGGAGATGCCACTGCTAACTTATAAGGGAAGTTTCAGCAATGGTAAGTTGCAAGCTTCAGTTTGAGAAAGCGTTCCGTTCCGTGGTTTAGTCCATCATTCCGTTCCGTTCCGTTCCGTTCCGTTCCGTAGAATAGTCCCCACCGCTAAAAACCAGGAAGATACAACGAAAAAACTAACAGTGTGTAACAATTATGCAATCGAGATTAGCTAATAAAAAATGACTACTTGCCACGCCTACCAGAAAAACCGCTTGGGGGTAATGCTTTGAAAATCGCTCTACAGATGGAGTGATCATCTTAGAAAGGCTCTTCAATGGTGTAGAAGAATCAGACTTAAAGCCACGGAGTTATAACAACTTGGTGTAGCAAGTGCGAGATCGAGATACTCTAATAGAGCAGTCATCCTAATAGAGCTAGCAGTCACCCTGAAAAGAATTCAAGAGATCAGCTAGAAACAAGTAACCTGTATAAAGATCAGCTACAAACAAATCACCCTGTAGAGAGATCAGTTAGAAGTTACCTTGTAGGGAATTAAACTACGGAAAGAGATAGTTCAGCTAGAAGAAGTCACTTGCAGAAAGTTCAGCTACAAAGAAACCACCATGTAGAGAGTTCAGCTACAAACAAATTTCCCTGTAGAGAGATCAGCTAGAAGTTAAGAAATTACCTTGTAGAGAGTTCAGTTACAAAGAAACCACCATGTAGAAAGTTCAGCTACAAACTAGTGACCCTGTAGGGACATCAGCTAGAAAAAGTTACCTTGTAGAGAGTTCAGCTACAAAGAAACCATCATGCAGAGTTCAACTACAAACAAGTGACCCTGTAGAGACATCAGCTAGAAGAAGTTACCTTGTAGAGAGTTCAGCTACAAAGAAACCATCTCGGAGAGTTCAGCTGCAAACAAATCACCTGTAGAGAGTTCAGCTACAAATATAGAGAGATCAGCCTTTACCTTGTACAGTGGCGTAGCCAGGAAAAAATTTTTACCGAGGCAAAGTTTATACATTGACCAAATTAAGAGGGTCTACTTCTGACTCAACTGTTTCACAAACACTGGTGCAGGTTGACTCTCTGGTTGGATAGAAGAAACTATTTCAGAAGACTCTGAGCATGTCATGATCATAAGTAATGCTATAGCTTAGTTAATACCATATAGCGTAGTTAATGCTACAGTGTACCATGCTTCAATTATTAGACTAGTTTAATTGCATTCAACTAGTACAAAAAAACTGACTTACTCCAGAGATATTTTGAGTGATCAGGCCATTCATAGACTGCAACAGAGGTCATAGTCATGCACTCTACACCTTCATTGATCTGATGTGATGTTAAAGTCAGAGATTATCTCTTTCATGTGATGCTCAACTGCATGTGCTAAACATGTTAAGCTAGGGAGTCTGGGTGGCATGCTCCCTCAAGGAAATTTTGAGCTATTTTTCTTTTGATTGTAACTGATATACATGATCAATTAGCTCAATGCAATTCCATGCAGTTGACACATTGGAAGTTTTGAAAAGTATTAAAGACAATTAACATAAAATAAATGTAAATGATTTAGACCAAGCAGTGTAATGAGAACAGTGGCTATAATCTGTACTGAATGCTCTATTTTAGAGTATATAAATGCATGGCTAGAGCAGACTAAAATGTAGCATTACAAATCATTTGGGGTATAAATTCAGCCAACTAGTTTGTAAAGAATAACTGGCTATAAGCTTGCACAATATTTTGAGTATTGATGGATGAGAAACTGATGATTGAGTTTATGTGACCTAATTTATTTAAGCATGTGGTCATGCACATGTATGATTTGTTTACTGTAAACTACACAGCATGTAATGTAATAGACTAATCACACAATTTGTTCTTGAAGTGACCTATAGAATGTGAGTAGGCTAATATACAAGTATATATGGTACACCTCACTATATAGCTTAATAGGATGATTGTGGGAAATGTATGCAGGAGCTGGAATAAGAAATGAAAGACCTGGCAGTTTGTCTACTTATTGAGCACAATGTAACTAGTGAATATAGATAATTATTATAGAGTTAATTATGAAGGAGTCATTGCAGTGATAAACATGCTTACTTATGCTCATAATTATAAATTTAGCATGTGCTTATAGTGCTACACTTGAAAGTTGTTAACACAACTTTATGGTAAAACGGTCTATTCCTCAGGGGCAGCAGAGAAAGGGAGCTGCAACCCCTGTGAAAAAATTATGGGGGCTTAGCCCCCCTAAAATTATCTATAGCTGTGATGGAGAGCCTAGCTCAATAGCATCAATAATTTAGATACTATAATAGAGCAATCAAGATTGAAGTATATACTCTAATAGAGCAGTCACAGTATTCTTAGAGGAGCAGTGTAGCAAGCTACATATGTAGCTATAAATAAGGAGATATAGTATAGTTGGTGGAGGGCAACTATTTCTAGCAGGTAGTGACCTTTTTGGTCTTCAACTTACAGCTAGACCATGGCATCATCAATCAACTTGACCCTCCACCCAGACCGCCCCCTAAAATAATGTCCGCCCTTGCTATTCCTGCATTAAAATCATACTGCCAATCATTCCATGAACTATCATTAGATTGACAACTATCATGGATGATTCAGCTTTGGTGACTGCTTTCCAAAGTAATGTGAGTTAGATGATGAGTGTGCAACATAGAACACAGGGAAATGCAACCCTTAGTGTGCTGGTCCTAGCATGAGATCAACTACATGGCAGGAGTCTGGGATTCCATCCTAGAACACTTTTGTGCTTTAACACCTTGATTGAGAGTGCTAATGACAAATGGAAATTGTAATGCTATAATTAACATTGTGCAACTTTTTAAAGTATATACCACATTGTTTCAAATGAAACTATAGCTAGATGCACTCCTACAATTATAACTAAGTGCATTTGGATAAAAATGTAACTACACATGTCAACACAGAGACTGCCCAGTGCAATAAAGAGGGATTAAAGCAAGGAATAATATTGATTAGTGGGTATAATTAGTACAAATAATTTAATGCTGGAATTTTCAGTGTCATTACTTTGTTAGACACATGCAGTATCAGTTTACCTATGGCTATCCCCAAATGTAAATATAGATGTAAAGTATTAAACCTAGCACATTAGGTAAACACAACTACAAACCTGCAAAAAATGAAAACTACTGTCAAAATCTTAAACCTACTGTGAAATTAAAGCACAAAAAAACTAGATCAAACACTACCAGTAATATATGCTGTCAGTAGCTAGCAGTCTTATATAATACGTTTATTCTTAAGTTTTGTCTCTAAAGTGATCACCTTGTTCTCAAGTTGATTGATTTTCTCATCTTTGATGGCAATTGCACGTGCTAGCAAAACCACATGATCACCCATATTGGAGGTATTGTGATTGCTAAGCTCTTGACGTTTTGGCTTGACATTGCATCCAAACTTGGCAAACTCACAGCTGACTATTTCCAGTGGACACTTCTCGATGTGTTTCTTCATGTCTTGACGCAGGATTTTTGATTGAGAGCAACCATTTGGGCAATCAAGTGGAAATATAGGACATTCTGCAACATGGCCACTCATTTCTTTATGCACTACTTCTTTACTGCAGTACTGGCAATATTGAGAGCGCAGATCACACTCGGTCTTAAGATGTCGATCAATATTTTTCCTCTCGCGACTCACACCACATTTCTTGGCACATGTAACTGGTTTGAACTGGCAAGTGGTCAAATGGCTCTTGAGATCTGATGTGTTTCCATTCCATTTACACTTGTTGAAAAGATGATATGGACATTTAATTTTTGTATTGCTCAATATCCTGCTACTTTTTTTATCCTCAATGGTGTTGAGAGGATCACGGCAATGGGGGCAGGTGTTTTGGCGCAGCTGGTTTACACACTCCCGGCAATAGCTTTGACCACAGCAGGTAGTGAGTAATGGCTCGTTCAATACATCCATGCAGATTTCACACATCAAAAAGTCTGGCACATCATCAATGAAGAGTGAACTTGTAATCTTTTCAGATATTGGAAGTAGGGCCTTTTTGGTAATGTCATCTGAAATAATTGCATTTTACACCAACTTCTACTTTGTTAACATCAAACAAAACCATATGCAGTGATATAACTGTAATGTCAGGGTTAATTTCTATAAATGTACTCAAATTAATTTTAGGTATACTATAACATTATTTTTATAAATTT
Organism: Dysidea avara; assembly: GCF_963678975.1. Lineage (NCBI taxonomy): Eukaryota > Metazoa > Porifera > Demospongiae > Dictyoceratida > Dysideidae > Dysidea > Dysidea avara. The sequence continues at coordinate 2,182,772 of NC_089282.1, forward strand.
AAATGGCTGTAGATAACCATCCCAAAGCAGTACTTTATTATGAAGCTAAACAGATATTATTTGCTACATTATATATCAGGAGATCTTATGGCTATTATTGTGACAAATATGGGAGGGATGAATAGCCAAACCATGAACACACTTTAGATTGAATTACTGATATTTCAAGACACATATTAGTGTATGAATGCTGGCATGCCACATGCACAGTGCCTATATTGACAAGACGAAAACACAATTTTCACACATGGATAGCTCCATGTTTCCTTCTTCACACAACACACTATTTTTGTACTATAGCTGTGTTAGGTCACACAGAATATTTGATTGAATTTACTCCAGCTGTTCACAAGGTATAGACAGCTAAAATTTCAACCTTTCTTCTAAAGGGGTCATCTATGTGGGCCAAAATTATTCCTTTTACACTTCGCTATAAAATGCACACATGTACCTTGAAAGCTGGAGCAGATAAAGAGCATATGTGACTGGATTTTGGAAAAACGATCCAAATTGCACATTAGAAGTTTTGAGATAAACGATTTTAAAGAATTCAAGCTAGCATAACTCCCCAAGGATAACAAGCACACATATGAAACTTGCCAAAGATGCATCAATCTGTTACCTTTCAGGCCACTTCCAGTACATGTAGCTGCTTGTAGAGTTTCCCGCCAAAAATCTGAGCTGTTGGACGAACAAAGTAGCATCACGAGTGCTCACAAAGGGGTGGGGGGTGGCAGGATGGGCAAGGGTTAGACCTCAAAATGGAGGCAGACCACAAATGGAGTCCAGAGACGAGATTACAGGGCTGTGCTGGCTCCTTAGTGGCTGATATGTAGCAAAGTCCAAAGAAAAACGTCTTGCCAACATTATCAGGCTGTCCACCAGTAAACCACTGGTTCTTGCCAAGCCAGGTCCTTCACAAGGCCTAAAACCACCACTCAAGCTCTACACACCATCCAGAAAAGACACCTGTTGAAACCAGCCTCGAGTAGTTTGAGTGGTACTGAGTGTCAAAACTACTAGTACGATAGTGTAGCTATCCACTGGTGGTGTTAGTTTGATTTTTCTGATGTGCGATTTGGATCGGTTTTGTAAAATCTGGTTACAATAAAGGTGAATTTGCATACTAAGTTTGCTATGAATCTGACAAACATTTGTTTGCATAACTAAGTTTTAAGAGACATTGTACTAATATAATAGCTGCTGAATGCCACATGTATATGGCTGGTTTATAAAGATATCTTGAAATTCACTTGGTAAATGCATGTATGGTTGGATTTCACATTACAAATCATGTATATTTAGCAGATTTCCACCAAAGATAGTTACATTGAAACCCCTCTTATCTGGGCAGTCTGGTACATATTATTGTCTGTATCACAGAAATGTCCGTAACTAAGAAATGAAGCTGAAGTAACTGTTTTAAATGCTATTATTGCTATCAATTTGTACTATACAGTTTAGTAGGAAGTTACTACAGAACATTCATGGTCACTCCCCTGGGATATAAAAATGTTTTATCACCTAGCAACCAAGTGGTAGTTATTTTAGTAGAACAAGTACACAGAAAAATTTGGAATTTTCAACTAGAGTAGGGACCATAGCACATCAAATGCACAGTAGGGATATAACACTTCTTATTGTTTTACTGTAATTTAATATCGTGCCTACTCCAACTTGTTTCAGTACTTTTTATTGATATGCTATGGTCCTTACTCTAGTTGAAAATTCCAAATTTTTCTGTGTACTTATTTTGTACATAATTATTATGACTGGTGAACCCACGCATACCACATCTGAAATGGCACCGCGTGCCCCAGCTATATCAATTATCGTCTAAAAAGTGAAGTATCCATTATGCTTCGTTGTCAGCTATGTTCAACCGGTTACACAGCATTTCGGATCAAGAACTGCTCGAAAAGCACCTCTGCAATCCACGCATATACTAAAAGAAAGAAATGGTGCCGCACGCCCCAGTTATAGTAATTATCGTCTGAAAGTGAAGTATCCATTATGCTTCATTGTCTACTATGCTCAACCCATTACACAGCAGTAGAAATCAAGAACTGTTCGAAAAGCACCTCTGCAATAAAAATAGCCACTACGAAAAATACGGACGATTTCCATTACGAAGGGAAGCCATCACGTGCTACCACCAAATCAACACTTTTCACTGTCAGCAAAGATGAATGGGACACAAAGGAGGACACTGGTAAGTCCATTGTACGTACTGTGGTATGCCAAAAGGAACCAGTCGGGCTGAAGCGACGTCAAACAGTGAAAAAATCAAGCTCGTAGCCTTAGCCATTATCGAGGTACGCTCGTCTGAAAGCATCAGGCAGTCAGTCAGTCAATCAGTCAGTAGAAAGTTCCATTAAATAAATTATTTTTAAATTCTGTAGCAACTTGTTGAAAGCGTTTCGGGTCAATCTGAAAGTTTGTTTGGGCTTAGTTTTACCTAACTAATACTGCCTCATCGTTGTCAGGGAAAATTGATTTGGGTGATATTATTCCGTGGGCCACGCCTACTCCTTTGTGGTCCCTACTATACAGTAACTATTGTATTGTATGTTATAGAACTTTGTATGGGCGAGATCAAAGGAAAAAGTGTACTTTAAATTTCATAAAGTACACTCTCAGCCAGCCAACAGCTTCATCGACCATGAAGAGTACTTTATTGCACGGCAAAGGGTGCTTTATTCATTCAATAAAGCACTCTTTGTGGTGCAATAAAGCACTCTTTGTGGGCAATAAAGCACAGTTTCCCACGTGCTTTAGTGCAGGCTAATAGCCTACGGGGCTAACGCCAGTATGACTAATCACCCAAGTCGGTGAAGGCTGATAGCCTCGCCGCGCTGAGTGATCAATCACCCCAGCCAACACGAGTTATACCAGTGGATTGCTTTTATAGACATACCTCAATGCTTCGATGATGGGTGGGAGAAGGTAACATTGCTGTTATGATTTTTAATGTAAACGGACAAGTCCTGGAGATATCACAGAAATATTTCACCCCATGACTCACAATAAAATCGATTGTGGGTTGCGAGCAAAACTGGCCAAAATATGGGATGAATGTCTACCATGCCAAACTATGGTGAAATACGCGTGAGTTTTACTTTGTTAAACTAGTTTGTGTGCATTCAGGCTGCTAATAATTCGTGCAACGCATGCTAATTGCGAGTCCTAGTGTATGGTGAAGCTACACGACTAGAAAGTTCCATAAATCATTTAAAGCATAGCCTTGCTCGTGCTATATGAAAAATAAAGTACTCGGCACTTGGCCTCGATGCTAATAAAGCACTCGGCTTCACCTTGTGCTTTATTAGCATTTCGGCCGCGCACCTCATACTTTATTTTTCATATAGCACTCGCGGCTATGCTTTAACATATACATAAACAAGCCTCCAAACAAGTAAGCAGCAACTTTTAGGCTCCCTCCTTGTGCTAACTCAATTTCAATAGACTACAAATCACATGACCAATTTGGGCTGTCTGAACAATGGATGTGCCTGGATAATATAGGTCCAGATAAGGGAGGTTCCACTCTACCTTGATAGTTACCGGACATGTGCAAGATAATTTAACTAGTTTACATAATTGGTTTAGCCAGCAAAGACATGACAACAAATCGCAGTGAGGCCAACTGCTATATTAAAGTATCTCAGTCATGTTACTCCTGTATGTTTTCTTTTTGTTTTGTTTGGTTTGTTTGCTACTCTTGTATTTCTGTTCTAATTATTAATTTTTTGTAGTACACTAATACAGTGTAGTTTTTTCTCAGCACTTCTAGTGCAATGCACATAGAATGTTCTAGAACATTCTGTTTCCATGGATAGGTCTATGACATTATATTATTCTTGTGTAATAACTACACTAGAAGTTAAGGTTACGATATACAGGAAACTCAACTAATGAAAGCCTTCAGAAAAAAGAAGCCATAATGTTACCATAAGAATTCTTTTATTGCATCATGCAATTAAATTTATGAAATACAATAATTATAGCCACTATGTGCATTACAACATGCATGTGGTTTTGAAGAAAGAAGAAATTCATTATTGTTCAGAGAGGAAGACATTCACATAAGTAAGTAGAGCGGAAAAGAATGTTTTAAAAAGGATTCATATTGTTTGCATGAAATTTTTCTGGCAAGACTAATTAGTGGCTATAGTATAGTATCCTAAATGGTGAGTAGAGCACTTCTTTGTCAGTATTCTCTTGCATACTAAGTGAGTAAGACCTCCGTTATTTGCACTACATTGTGTAATATACATAAGCATAGTAACCAATCATGTAAAGAAATGGCTTTTGTTGCTGTAACGAATACTACAGGAGGTGTTTCACAACTTCATAGATGAAAAGAAAATTGTTATTGTTAATAGCTCCACTATGTTAAAGCTGTATAGTTTTCTGTGTTACTAGTAGTCTGTACTAATATCCAATGTTGCAATAGTGGCTTAATCCATGTTCTGTTTATTGCAAGTTAAGCCTGAATACTTACTTCAAAGGTGTTGGTAACTGGTGATGTAACTTGGGGCAAATAAAGAGCTTGTATGTTTGAATTATAGCTGAGAGTAGAGGATAGTTTGCTGCAATCAAACATCAGTGTGTAATATGCAGGGTCTGTGTGCTAGAACCGTAGTTAGTGCAGGATACATTTAATTGGATTTTAAATGACTTCCAGTATACTGTAGCTTTATGAGAGATGAGCAACTGACAGCAGTAGCAGAATGGTAAAGGGTTTAAGCATTTAGGTGCGAAGGTCTCTGAACAATTTTTTTCTGATGTTTTTCACACACATCTTTTACTTTTCTATTAGAGTATCTCAATCATGCTTGTTTCACATGTTTGGTTTTTTGCTTTATATCCCTTAGCTAATACTATCAGTTCTTTCATCAGCCTATATGTATGCCAAGTTTTAACTTGCTTCTTTAAGTAGTTTACCCTGCAGGTGTGACAAAAAAAATTATGCTTGTAATTTTTGAAAATTGCTTGTAACTTTTCAACACTTTTACTATACATAAATTGGAAGGTAAATGCACTATATTATGCTTTTTAAATTTATTCTCCAAATTTGAAATGAATCCAAAAGGCTTTATGGAAATTTTTGTAAGTGATGCTATAAGAAAAATAATTGATGTGTAAAATGAAGAGAAAATAAGATGAAGTTTGAAACATATGGCCGGACCAATTTAACTCAAATTTGGTATGGAAGATGTCCCACCTGGAGGGATGTTACACAGAAATAAGGGTTACTTCTGTTCAGCCAACACTGAGGTAAAAATGCGTGAAAATTGCTATTTCTTGGTTCCTGTAAAATATACTCTTGACTGTTACATGCCTGAATGCATGGCTTTCCTTGGCTGCATGACACACTATCATAATTGTATCCTCATTTTTATCAATCAAAAGGTTTGAAATGCAATGGCTAATCTACTGATGTACTAATTTAGAGCTTCTTCCCATAAGCCATGTACCCTGTAGGCATGACAAAATATTGGTCATACTTATGTGAATACTCCGTGACTATTTATTGCATTGAAATCAAACTTGATACCAAATTTCAAGGTATCAGATAATGTGTTTCCATTTACGGCAGCTTTTTTAAGTGTGCAAACAGATGAAGAAAAAACAAGGTACGTAATTATGTAGATTTTTGAAGGTTTATATGTATATTGGGAATTCCTGTAGCAAATTTGGTATGTGGACTGCTAAAGGTGAGGGTATTTTCATAGCAAAACTATCCTATTTGGTGTAAATGCAGTACAGAGCTATGCATGCATGAAAATTGTGTTATCCTGTTGATAACGTATGTTTTAAACTGTAATATTTAATGTCAGTGGATACATGTTCACAGAATCAGTAGACATTACCACTTCTTGACATAAAACAAACAATTTAGTGTATGTATTAATGAAACTTACCATCTAGAATCAAGTAGCATCATGAATCATTTACATTTAACATAGAAAAATAAAAAAATGTATGTATACACTTTTAGTAACCTAACACACATAATATCTTCTGTTACCATGAAATCAACTATGCATCTAGTCTGATATAAAAAAGTGGTGCAATTACCCTATAAGCAGAAACTTTGGACAGCAGAATATTTGGTGCTTGATTAATAATAACTTGCATTTGGTAAGAGCTTAATTTGCATTTGGGTGAGAACTTGATTTGACAAAAGGAATGTCTCATACAGTCAAGTCTCATAAATTGTGTACCTGGCTATGTGGCTTTTTGTTTAAAGATGTATAGATGTATTGGCCTGCATACTGTAGAGACTCTTTCATGTGAAATGGAGGATGGAGATTTATTCAATTCATAGCCAGTGCAGCAAAAGGAAATAATTTGATTGGGGAACATTAATTCTCCATGCAAGCCGTTAACATCTTTGCTTCCTTCCGGCAAAAGAGTAGGTATGACCTTATTCCTTATCATTAGGGCTGAGCGATACTACCGTTTTAGCGATATATCGTGATATTTTGAAAGTATCGATATCGCGATATTTTGTTATTAACTATCGTGATACCATGCCTGTACATTACTGTCATTAAAAATCCATTTGTTATGCAGTACTAGGCTAAGAATCCTTGGAAATGATAAAGTCCACCCATCTGGTTTCCCCTGCAGAGAGGTGTGAACACCATAACAACCTCAAAGCATGTGTAACAATAACTGTTACTGTAAACAAGGATGATAGTGGCTAGTTTGCTATCACCTATAAGGACTTCCTGCAGGAATGCTGAGCAATATGCTATGTAGCACCAGCTATGATTGACTTATTTGTAAGTATCGTGAACTATTCAGTATCGTGAATAGTGGCTTTAGTATCGATCGTGATACTAAAATGGCAGTATTGCTCAGCCCTAGATATCATAGAATTGTTTGATTATCTGCAGAGTAGATACACTATCTTGTTTCTCACTTGATGTCATGCCTGTTCAATATTACAAACACAGGTAATAAAATATGATTAGATTTTAATTGGCAATTTTGCAAGTGTCCGCCAAGTCATCAATTTTAATTCTATGCCAAAATTTCTGTTCATATGGTATTATGGTAATGCACATACACTTATTAATTAAAATATGCAGCAATCTTACTACCTTCAAAAGTATTAACTGAGTAGCTAATTAAAACATTTTTCTCCTAAAATGCTTAGTTACCAAAAGTCTTATCTGACTTATAAGCGATCACCTATAAGGTATCCTTACATAATTTTCAGAATAAAATGGGGCAATTGGAAACAGTAGAAATGGAAACTGGAAACGAAAGTGGAAATGGTCAAATTGTCATATAAATGTACCCAGAGTAAAACCCTTGTTTAGTGGCCACCTCTTAAAGACCACCTTTTTACAAAGACCACCTCCATATAAAGACCACATTGTAAGACACACTTAATGACCAGACCACTTCATGGTCACCTTTTATAAAGACCACCCTCTTTACAAAGACCACCTCTTCACATTGTAATAATAGTAAAGTTCTGAACATCTATTTCATGACTTTATCAAAACAGCTTGGTCAGCTAAAAATGCTAGGCTATTAAGGTCATCTCCTTATGAGACCTCATTTTTCACTTGCATGGGCTATTTTTGTATGACTTGGACACATTCTGGTACAAACTAATTATAAGGAAAACAGATAGCCAGATCACTTGAGTGAAGTGTGTACCAAAGTATGGAAGATGACACTGACCCCTTTGTGTGGGTCATAAAATACATGTTTGGAGCTTATCAATATCACCATTTGCAGAGGTGGTCTTTTTAAATAGATGTTCCCTATAAAAGGTGACCATGAAGTGGTCTAATCAATTAAACTAACAAGTGTGCCTTAGCTATCTTTAGAACTTAATTACATGTGGTCTTTGTACAGAGGTGGTCTTTGCAAAATGTGAAGAATCTACCTCTAAGTGAGGGTTTTACTCTAGGATTCACATTTTGACAAAGCCATAGATGTTTGGAACTTAGCTATTATTACAATGTAAAGAGGTGGTCTTTGTAAAGAGGGTGGTCTTTATAAAAGGTGACCATGAGGTGGTCTGGTCATTAAGTATATGTTTTAGCAATTTTGAGATGTAATTACACAATGTAGTCTTTGTATGGAGGTGGTCTTTGTGAAAAGGTGAGGTGGCCACTAAATAAGGGTTTTACCAACTCTGGGTACATTTATATGACTATTTCTTCTTCCCAAAAACTGTACCAGAATGGAATAGATTAGATGCTGAGATTATTGAGACTGACTGTGTTGAAGAATTTAAGCAAAAATTAGCCCCTTTTATGTATATAGTTAAGTAATTTATCGTAATTGTATGTATTTTTATAGTTTATTATTGTAATTGTACATATGTATATAATTAAGTAACTTGTCGTAGTTGTACATACTTATATAGTTAAGTAACTAATTGAAACTGTACACATGTAATTGCACATCAGCATTATACCCCTGGAGGGTCCTGCTGATTAACAATAAATAATAAATAAATATTTGACCATTTCCGTTTTCCATTTCCACTTTCTGTTTCCAGTTTCCATTTCCACTGTTTCCAATTGCCCAATAAAATGTGTTTGAAAACATTAAGTTTAATGTTACCATAATAGACAAACTTATTTTACCAGTTATAAATACTTAGCTAATCTATTGTCTCAGAAAAGCATCTGAAATAACAGTCAATACTCTAATAAGGGAGTCAGTTAGTTATTCAGTTACTCGCACATAACTGCTTTGTTAATCTCCTATGCAGTTCATTGTTAGTGCGGTAGGTGGAATGCGTATACAAGCAAATATGGAGGGAAAGATGAACAAAGGTGCTATGTCCAGTAGAAGTTCTCTAAGCACCAACCAACTGTGCTGGTTGATCAAGTTTACGCTATTCCAGCTATGCCAGTGAGGTAACAAAGCAACAGACTGTCTCCTATGGATTTACAGTACTTCAGAAACATGAAAACAGAAAGCAGACTCAGCAGTTTGGCAGAAGGATAACTGTGAAAGCAAATCATTAGTGTAACAGCTTACCGAATTGGTGCATAATAATACATTGTGCATAGGTACATTCTTATTACTTCTAAAATAACAAAACCATTTTAAGAATGTAATTATGTCTATGTGCAGGGGCAAATGTAGGATTTCAGAAAGGAGGTGCTACCAGGGACATTTATAATGCATGGGTAAGAAAAGGGACAACTGATTGATGAAACTAGCAGCACAGTGTGCAAAGCACACTCAGTGTATGTAGCATGCTTTATCTAGGGGAAGGACTGGGGGCATGCCCCCACAAAATATTTTTGCTAATTTAGCCTTTTGAGATGTATTTGATAATAATCTTGACTGAAAAACTGTATGCCACTTTGTTTAAGTGGCTCACAATGTTTATATAATATGTGACCATCTCAGCAAAAGCTCAATTTGTTTGCACAAGCATGCGTATTGAGAAAATCGAAATTTAAAATAATAATTTATAAAATTACGTATGCTACAAAAAACTATGCAAATTTGTCTAGGGCCAGTATTCGAAGAAGGATTACTCAAATTGATTAAAACTACACACCATCTTATTCGCCTGTTCATGGAGAATTTAAAAATTTGTTTCGTTTCTCTATAGCTCCAACGGTATGTGTGTCATGTGCATTTGTTTATGATGCGTTAAACATAAACAATACTGTCACTGTTTCTTCTACCAAACCGCCTTCATATCCATATGCGCAAGTATCTACAGGGCTAACTAATACTATACTTGGCTGATGTGTCGATCCATTGTGAACGTTTTAAGCCACATTGCAACATTGTAGACTAATCCCAACGGAAGTTATGGCTGCAAATGTAAACGCCTGTAGTTTATTTTCAGTATAATCGCTCTACAAATTGATTACCTTGCTCTTCCTACCGTCTATCGCTATAATTCCAAACTACACACCACAGAAGGCTGAAACTTTGGTGGTCCATTCCTTGGACACTACTGATATTGCTGAGTGATTAATTTATTTAACTGTGCGAACAGGTCAGGTTTTTGCTGAGACGATCACATATATAAAGCAATACTAACCAAGTGATATTATTATTCCCTATAACAGTTGTAATTCTAGCTGTCATATGAAAGGCATGCACAGCCAGTAGTTTAAAATCTGTATTTTTCATCTTACAGAACAGAAAAGGAGAGAAATCATCAGCTACACATGATCAATATTAACCAATTTTGTCATTGTGTTTTGAAGTATAGAATATATATGCTTTACAGTCTCATAGCTCAATAATGTCAAAACAGTTAATAATGAGAAGACCTGTGTGGTAAGTGTCAATGGAGGGAGCAAGTTGACTCACCAATGTGTGGAGTACTTGTACACTCATGATGTGTAGGATGCTCTAGCTAGGGATTCTGGGGGCATGAAATTTTGGAAAATAGCTATCACAAGATTGAATCCGGCAGCTATTTAGCATTCATCTAAATCTTTATTTAAAGTATAGTTGCAGCAACTTTATAGATATCAAAAATTTTACTATAATGCTGTTTTCCTTCCAAGAGGAAGCATTTCAACCCAAGCATCAAGTTTATAGCTACAACTGAAAATACATCAAACAGATGTAGTTTTCAGAATTGATTTTCAAGAATAATTATTAAAGTGATGTTTTATATGATTCAGTACATAAAAGGTAACTAAAAAATTTTAATTGGTATGTGGCAGAATGTTGGGCACAATGGTGAGATAGTAGTGCATGGGTCAAGAAGAAGAAGAGGTTTAATTTCAGCTTACACACTGATCTTATAGAAGCTTTAATGATGGATGTTCTATTAGAGTATTTGACTATTCTATTAGAGTATTTTGATTTTTAGCAGCTTTAGGTCATATAGTATAACTCTGAACCCCTCTGGTTAATTCTTAGAATAGACTAGTTATTCCCCTGACTAGTTCCATCTTTTCATTGCCCACGCATGCATAAGATGCATTTGCAGCTCATGGTAGTTTTCTAATTTGCACATGTAAGGGGGGAGCTCCAGCCCCCCATGCACCCTCCCCCCTAAATCAGCCCTTGATATGAACAGCAAGTCTGTGATTAAGTACATACAGATAACTATTAAGGGAAAAAGTATGAAGGGGTTAATTAAGAGAAAACATCATTGTCTTCAAACATTTACGTTGCACAATCTGAGATAAAATGTAGATAAAAATAAAGGGATACAATGTTAGTAATAAACTAATGATGTAAATAACTATTTCTCTGAGGCAAACCATTGATCAAGCTACAATACACACCTTAACTGCTTGTAATTACACATAAATTAATGACCTTCACTATATAGGTTGTTTACATTTATAAAGTTAAACCACAGTGTTTATAGATACACAGTAGTTATTCATCTGTTTTTGGATGCCAACTTAATCAGACTATCCATGAAGGTAAGTTTTGGTGAGTTTGAGGTGAGCTAGGGTTGGAGCAAGTGTCCTGGTGAAGTCAGGCCAACACTAGCTCACCTTAAAAACTTGCATACAGACAGTGAAGGATATCATTATGCTTAGCAGACAAACCTAAGCTTAGTGTTATTATACATCCTAGTAAAAAAGAAACCAAGGTATTTTACATTTTTCTTTCATTTTGACAACCTTTTTATTAACATTTTTCATTACATACGGAACCAGATGAACAGCCCCTTTCTTTTATATAATGCAATACAACCACAATTGTAATAATAACAGTTTAAATAGCTGCTAAGAAAGAAAGCCAATACAATTAACTATTACAAACTGCAGAGTAATAGCATACTATAAGTAATTATTTTCTTGGGTAGTCTCTACTGTGTTTTTCAACTCATAATTGCTATATACATGTGGTGATTGTGTTCAAATGAAATTTGGAAATGCAGGCATACCTTACTGTGGAGAGCAAATCTAGGAACACATGCTCTCTTCCCTTAGAAAACTTTTGAAAAATAATGAATTTGACTATGAGAGTGCTTCAAACATGCATATATGTAAAGTCAACCAAAGAAATCAACTGTAAAAATAAGATATGCAACTAATAGCTACAAGATTGGTTTGGAGTACATGCACATACTGTAGACTGGATGAAAGAACAATGAGATTTGTGCGAACCAATCTAATGCACCCAATTATTAGGTATAAGGATCACTGCATATATCAAGACACACGGTAGTGTGTCGTGCGGCCCAAGAAGCCGGCGCGTAACACCCGTGAGTATATTGACAGGAAGAAAGAAAACGCAATTTTCGCACCTTCGTAGCTCTGTGCTTCCTTGATGAAACAAGACGATTTTTGCTGTGGACATGCCCTCCAACTGTAGCACTCCACCTTCCAAATTTGAGCGAAATCGCTTCGCGCGTTCCCGAGATATGCGACTTCAAAAAATGGCTCAGTTTCTTCGTTTTTTTTCTTCTTCTTTTTCTTTTTCTTGTCGCACACTTACAAAAACTGCTATAAAACGCGAACACCATATCCGATTGCTTTGAAATTTGGCACACAGAAGGAGGGTATACAGGCGCATCTCGGTACCAACTTTGGCTGGAATACGATAAACAGGCAAAGAGTTATGAGCGATTATTCACAAAAAATAACACCAATATGTTGTCACGCCTACAGGGTAAACCGCGTATGGAAAAAAGCTAAAAATCGGTGGGTAAATAGGTTAACTATTGAACCTCAAACCTTTTGTGGTTTGAAAGAAATTGAGCTAAAAAACAGGAAGATACAACGAAAAAACCAACAGTGTGTAACAATTACGCAATCGAGATTAGCTAATAAAAAAACGACTGCTTGCCACGCCTACCAGATAAACCGCTTGGGGTAATGCTTTCAAAATCGTTGTACAGATGGAGTAATCATCTTAGAAAGGCTCATCAATGGTGTAGAAGAATCAGACTTAAAGCCACGGAGTTATAACACGAAATCCAACTTAGTGCAGCAAGTGCGAGATCGAGATACTCTAATAGAGCAGTCATCCTAATAGAGCAGTCACCCTGAACAGAATTCAAGAGATCAGCTAGAAATAAGAAACCTGTATAGAGATCAGCTACACACAAGTCACCCTGTAGAGAGATCAGCTAGAAGAAGTTACCTTGTAGGGAGTTCATGCAACTATGGAAAGAGATATTTCAGCTAGAAAAAATCACCTTGTAGAGTTCAGCTACAAAGAAACCACCATGTAGAGAGTTCAGCTACAAACAAATCGCCCTGTGGAGAGATCAATAGAAGAAGCTACCTTGCAGAGAGTTCAGCTACAAAGAAACCATCATGTAGAGAGTTCAGCTACAAACAAATCTCCCTGTAGAGAGATCAGCTAGAAGAAGTTACCTTGTAGAGAGTTCAGCTTCAAACAAATCACCCTGTAGAAAGATCAGCTAGAAGAGGTCACCATGTAGAGAGCTCAGCTACAAACTAGTGACCTTGTAGAGACATCAGCTAGAAGAAGTTACCTTGTAGAGAGTTCAGCTACAAAGAAACCATTCTTTAAAGAGCTCAGCTGCAAACAAATCACCTGTACAGAATTCAGCTACAAATAAATCACCCTGTAGAAAGATGAGCTAGAAAACGTTACCTTGTAGAGAGTTCAGTTACAAAGAAACCACCATGTAGAGAATTCAGCTACAAACTAGTGACCCTGTAAAGGCATCAGCTAGAAGAAGTTACCTTGAGAGAGTTCAGCTACAAAGAAACCATTATTTAAAGAGCTCAGCTGCAAACAAATCACCTATACAGAATTCAGCTACAAACAAATCACCATGTAGAGAGATCAGCTAGAAGAAGTTATCTTGTAGATAGTTCAGATACAAGCAAATCACCCTGTAGAGAGATCAGCTAGAAGAAGTTAACTTGTAGAGAGTTCAGCTACAAAGAAACCATCATTTAGAGAGTTCAGCTTCAAACAAATCACCTGTAGAGAGTTCAGCTACAAACAAATCTCCCTGTAGAGAGATCAGCTAGAAGAAGTTACCTTGTAGAGAGTTCAGCTACAAACAAATCACCCTGTGTTAGATCAGCTAGAAGAAGTCACCTTGTAGAAAGTTCAGTTACAAAGAAACCACCATGTAGAGAGTTCAGCTACAAACTAGTCACCTTGTAGAGACATCAGCTAGAAAAGTTACCTTGTAGAGAGTTCAGCTACAAACAAACCATTCTGTTTAGAGCTCAGCTGCAAACAAATCACCTGTACAGAATTCAGCTACAAACAAATCATCCTGTAGAGAGGTCAGCTAGAAGAAATTACCTTGTACATAGTTCAGCTACAAAGAAACCACCAAGTAGAGAGTTCAGCTGCAAAGAAATCACCCTGTAGAAAATTCAGCCACAAACAAATTGCCCCGTAGAAAGATCAGTTAGAAGAAGTTACCTTTTAGAGAGTTCAGCTACGAAACCATTCTGTAAAGAGCTCAGCTGCAAACAAATCACCTGCACAGAATTCAGCTACGAACAAATCACCCTGTAGAGAGATCAGCTAGAAGAAGTTACCTGTAGATCGTTCAGCTACAAACAAATCATCCTGTAGAGAGATCAACTAGAAGTAGTTACCTTGTAGAGATTTCAGCTACAAAGAAACTACCATGTAGAGAGTTCAGCTGCAAAGAAATCACCCTGTATAAAATTCTGCCACAAACAAATTGCCCTGTAGAAAGATCAGTTAGAGGAAGTTACCTTGTAGATAGTTCAGCTACAAACAGATCTCCCTGTAGAGAGATCAGCTAGAAGAAATTATCTTGTAGAGAGTTCAGCTACAAAGAAACCACCATGTAGAGAGTTCAGCTGCAAAGAAATCACCCTGTAGAAAATGCAGCCACAAACAAATTGCCCTGTAGAAAGATCAGTTAGAAGAAGTTACCTTTTAGAGAGTTCAGCTACAAAGAAACCACCCTGTAGAGAGATCAGCTAGAAGAAGTTACCTTGTAGATCGTTCAGCTACAAGCAAATCACCCTGTAGAGAGATCAGCTAGAAGAAGTTACCTTGTAGAGAGTTCAGCTACAAACAAATCACCCTGTAGAGAGATCAGCTAGAAGAAGTTACCTTGTAGAGAGTTCAGCTACAAAGAAACCACCATGTAGAGAGTTCAGCTGCAAAGAAATCACCCTGTATAAAATTCTGCCACAAACAAATTGCCCTGTAGAAAGATCAGTTAGAAGAAGTTACCTTGTAGAGAGTTCAGCTACAAAGAAACCATTTTGTAAAGAGCTCAGCTGCAAACAAATTACCTGTACAGAATTCAGCTACGAACAAATCACCCTGTAGAGAGATCAGCTCGAAGAAGTTACCTTGTAGATAGTTCAGCTACAAACAAATCTCCCTGTAGAGAGATCAGCTAGAAGAAATTACCTTGTAGAGAGTTCAGCTACAAAGAAACCACCATGTAGAGAGTTCAGCTGCAAAGAAATCACCCTGTAGAAAATTCTGCCAGAAACAAATCACCCTGTAGAAAGATCAGTTAGAAGAAGTTACTTTGTAGAGAGTTCAGCTACAAAGAAACCATTTTGTAAAGAGCTCAGCTGCAAGCAAATCACCTGTACAGAATTCAGCTACGAACAAATCACCCTGTAGAGAGATCAGCTAGAAGAAGTTACCTTGTAGATAGTTCAGCTACAAACAAATCTCCCTGTAGAGAGATCAGCTAGAAGAAATTACCTTGTAGAGAGTTCAGCTGCAAAGAAATCACCACTGCCCAAATTTCAAGGCAATAGCTCTTTCCAATCTGAAGTTATCAATTGTCAAAGTTGGCAAATTGAATGTGTGTGGAAGGCCCCTTTTCGCAAATCCGGTCACATATGTATTATATATATAATTTGTACATTTACTGATAAAATATTTAAAGTACATCTACTTCATCTGTTCTTCTTCCTGTAGTAAAGAAAAAAACATAGGTTAAAAAAGTCCCAAAGCTGGCCATAGGCCGGCTTTGGGGTATACAAATACAAAAAGAAATGAAATCTAATCCAAAACAGCCAAGCTGTAAAAAAGTGTGCGGCCCTCAGAAAGGCTATGGGGAAAAAAGATGTGAAATCCAAGGTGGCGGCCAAGAAATGGCTGTGATGGTAGGTTAATGGTAAAAATTTTAATAACGACAATTCAGGTGAATTTTTGTGCCGCTTCACAAAATTTACCTGAATTGTCATTATTAAAATTTTTACCATTAACCTACCATCACAGCCATTTCTTGGCCGTCACCTTGGATTTCACATCTTTTTTCCCCATAGCCTTTCTGAGGGCCGCACACTTTTTTACAGCTTGGCTGTTTTGGATTAGATTGATATATACATGAACTAAATCACTTAAGTATTAATGCACTACATGAGTACTATTATAGGCTTACCAACTGTTATTGACCACATGTTAGGATCATATCAAAGTTAACATATAGAAGAAACATAAGACACAAAATAAATTTAAATGACAACAGTTGTTATACAGTGCGATAGCAACTGTAATTACATTTCCAGAGCCAAAATGCATTGCTTTAAATGTTTAATCCAATGATTTCTTTAAATATGTGACTAGATTTGTGAAAAGAGGTCTTCTATATAATACAATTTATCAACTTTGACAGCTTATGATTTCAGCTAGGAAAAAGCTATTGACTTGAAATTTGGTCAGTATTGAGCACCAACATAGCCTAATGGATGGAGGAACTTTCAGGTTTATATGTTTCTTGAACACCAAGTTATGGTCCTCTAAATTAATACAATTGTATGTGTGTGGAGATCCCTTTTCTCAAATCCAGTGTGCAATGCAATACACAACAGATCTTCAATGGCGGATCCAGGATGGGGCATTTGGGGCAAGCCAGCCATGCTTCTGATTAAAACAGCTAGTAAATTTTATGTCAGGCCAACCAAGATCAGTTTAAAACTTACGAAAATATGCACATTTTACTAGTATTTATTACAAATTCACCTGAGACCAAAGCGAACCGAAGTCAAACTAACTGTAAAATAGTCACTGAGCACCTTCATGCGTACTAATCACCTCTAAAAATAATTATCGTGTTGCTGTTATTTAAGACATTCAGAGCCTTTTAAACAGTTTTAAGACTTCACAACCATCTGAAAAGGCCAAAATTGCAAATATCAACAGTGAGACACCACTAAGAGGTGATTATTTGCTACTTTAAAAAAGCAGCACTGAACTATAGAGAATATGGTTTTCCCCATGCATGCAACCACCTACAACTTGCCCTGTTTGTGCCCCTCCCCTAGCCAGCTCCTGGATCCGTCCCTGATCTTTGGAGCCATAAATACACTGTGCCCAAATAACTTAGAACAGTTAGAACACCATACCACTTCATTACCAAAGGTAGTATTATTAGTTGATGGTTTGTGGTGCCACAAGACTAAACCTCAAACAAACTTTTGAGGTTTGAATAATAGCCTACTTGTGTTTATCAGCTCTGAAAATAAAAAAATGTATTTAAAACCTATTTTTCAGTGTTCCATTGTAGTGGAATACATGAAACTTCATTGTAATAACTTAAATCACCTGTTTCCTGTACATTATGTTATGACATTGTTACACTATTTTTGACACTTACTCCATGTATTACCATATTACATTGGTCAAGCTAAAAAAGATTGTGATCAGACAAACTGTAATTGTAGTGAGACATCTGAGTACACAGCTTTTCATTGCGTGCAATAGCTAAGCTGTCTCAAGATGTGTTTTGCAAAATTGATATGCAGGTCCATAATTAAGTATTCAACTGGTTGGTTATGAGTTATACCAACTCCTTTGGTAGCTCAGTAGATGAGATTATAGCTGGATGTTGCTATGAGCCAGTTGATGCAATTCATTGAAGTTCTCACTGACAAAAGCCAATTTAACACTTAAAAAAAATTACCTATGCTCACATCATGATCATTTACAGTACTGCTCAAATGTAATGTCGTCTCATGAGAGTACAACTGATTTAAAAATGAGCTAATTAAAGGGTGTGGCACCCATATCGCTGGCGAGTATTCATGCCGTTTCATTTGGGATGAATACTCGTGAGTAAAACAGGTGCCACACTGTAATTAGCTGGTTTTCCAAGTACTCACACTCTCATGAGATGACATTACATTTGAGCTGTACCGTAGATACATCCCATTCCACTGCAGTCAATTCACTAGTGCATGCAATGTAATTCCATGCACATTATTATACAACCATGCACATTCACATTACCTACTCTGTTACCTTTTTTGTTATAGCATAGCTATGTATGGCTGTGCCTGCTTTATTAGAGTATCTTGATCTCCTTAGCCTCTAGTGAGCTACGCAATAGATTTTGTTGAAACCATAGCTAATTGCAGGAGTGTGGTCATGGTATGTTCTGATAATTAATGGAGTGTTGGCATGTTCTGATTGTTTATAGGCATCATCAGATAATGCAAAAGTTTTTGTAGCTACATGTATCTACTCCACAAACAGTCCCTTAAAAAGGTAGGCAACCATGTTCCATGGCTTTGTTGAATAAAATCAAGTTTTTATGAAGCTGAAAACTAACACAGATACTGCTCACCACCTGATAAATAACACATATTATAGTTTAAACATTGAACAAATCTCAGTGAAATCCTCCAGCATGTTGGTAATCTTTTCCTATAGTTAACTGTGAAACTTCCCAAAAATTCTTGTACTGGTTTCTGATGGTATTCTCTTTAAAAGTACAAAGTTAGATAATGTTATTACTTCACTTCATAAAACCTAATCACAAGAGGTTGCTATTTTTCATGAGAATTATATAGCTCATTTGAACAAATACTTTAAAAAATCCTTCCATACTTTTGTTACAAAATATACTTAGGTATAATATTATAGCAGATGACAGTTTCAAGAGCATAGAACTAAAACTGAGAGACTGGATCCTAAACTTCTCCTACTTTTTGCTTGCTTTCCACTCCCTTTCATGTCAGATATGTTTGTGGTACTTTAAAATCATCATCTCAGTTAGAAATACTGACTATAAATATTTTAGGGCAGAGATCAATGAAAACATGTGAAGCCACAGGAATCAGCAGTGAGCCCTCTTAATAGTTTGGGACATATGAATAATGATGCTCTACTAAGGAAAGTAGCCAATGCAATTTCCACCTTGGTATGGCTTCATTGGTGACCATGCAACTGAAGATAGTGCAGAAGGCAGATACTCATTGGCTCCAGAAAATCACCAGTGAGTTTGTTATTGTGGTGTGAAATAGTGGCTGTATGCTGCTTTGTTTGGCCTCTAGCCTTGTAACTATTGTCAGGCAGGATTTTTTAAAATTCAATGTTCAGCCATCTGTTAATATTTTCTTGTTTTCTTAGATGCAGGTATATGTCCACAGTGTGGTCAGCAGTAAACGATAGCAGACCTGCTCGGCATACTATGCATAAAATCATCTCAAGTAGATTTGTTCACAACTACATTGAGTGGCTGTAGCTTGTCTGTACCAGTTTGGTGGATCAAGAATGACACTTGCATTGTTTCATCAAACAATGTCAAGAGCTCTAATGTACACTGCCCCTTAAATGTTTTGAAAATAAGCACAGCAGGCTGGTGAACAGGAAGCTTAAGCTTGGTATGAATGGATTGTAATGATCTTACTCAGTGGTGGAGGAGGGCTGGGGGTCTTCTAGCTTGGTGATGCCATGACCTAGCTGTATGTTGAAGATCAAAAAAAAACAAGTGGATGCTATTCTACTTCTAAAAACCAGGTACCCATGCAGTTAATACTATCCCATTGTAACTAAATAGGAAAATAATCAACCATGTATGTATATAATTTAGTTTAAATTCATGCTATTGCTATTATTATTGATTCAGCTAGATAATTATACTGTAGTTTAGTGTACTTTTAATTCATGAATTAGTTTGTAAATCGGTAATTACGTTGTTATGCACTACTAAGGAAGTGTAACTATGACAAACCACTTTAAACCACAAATTACACACAGAAGTATCTTCTCTACTGTTTTATAGTGTGTCCATTGTGTTATCTCACGCGAATTGGATAGAGAAAGCCTCGAGGCTACCCTTCATTTCCGTCCATGTAAGTACGGGTAATGCTTCTTTTCAACTCCAAGGATACGCTGCCTCTGGTAGCCTAAGAGGCCTTCAACATTGTTAAATGTCTTGTAAAACTGAATGGGAAGACTGTTCACAAAGTATATGAAGAGCCGCCATACCTGTATTTCAGACCGCTGAGAAGAAACCACCTCAGAGCAAAGTGTGTGCTGCTTGTGTGTGTGTGTGTGTGTGTGTGTGTGTGTGTGTGTGTGTGTGCTTGGAAGTATAAAACAGACTTAATTTAGCTTCCGATTCTTACATCCTGGCTGCTTTTTACCATATAACATTTTTCCTCATGTGGGTACGTACAGACAAACAAACATAGGTAGATAGGTAGGTACACACACGCACACACACACGTTTTTATGAAAACAATTTCAGTAAACCAGGCGTGTGCCCAAGGCCGGCTGTGGGTGTGTGCCTGATTTTAAATACAAGCTAGGTCACTACCTGCTGACAACAACTGCTCTCCTATATCTAACTACATGTGTAGCGCTCTACACTGAAGAATATACTGTGACTGCTCTGTTACTGCTCTATTAGAGTATCTCAAATTATTGAAGCTATTGAGCTAGGCTCTTATAATTAATGACAGCTATAGATAATTTTAGGGGGGCTAAGCCCCTCCATAATCTTTTTCACAGGGACCACAGCCCCCATTTCCCCCCCTCCCCCCTTCTCTGCCATCCTTGATCTTACTGATGTACTGTAATACCATTGCACCACAGTGATTGCTGGTATATATAAGTGATGTCCCAATCTACTGGAAACTTTAATATGAGTGGTTTTATCCTGATACGTCAATTTTATTTGAACAAAGTCTCCAGACATTGAAAAAGCAAGCAAAGCAGCCAACTGTCATTTGTCATCTTTAGCCAGTAACTCTATCTTCTTTGACCCTTCTTGCTCTATAGTCCAGGAGGAAACAAGTACATGATTTATACTTAGCTGGTTCCAATTGACCACTAATTGCTCAGGAACTTCATTCATTTCACCAACATTCTTAAACTCATGTCTACCTTCAATTCATCAAATTGTTCTATCAAAACTTTTATTTTGTGCTTGCTCTTCTTTTTTTAACAAACCTATTCTTGCAAAGAAATACCTCACCCAATACTTTTGTGAGACTAATTTGGCCACTATTTTCCACTAGCAAATTTGATTATCACAAGCCCCATTGTACCACATGAGCATTTAAGATCATTCCAAATTTTTGCAACTTCTTAATAAAATAAAAATTATGTTCTCTCCTTACACGTATATTTCTTCCCCGACAAGCAAAGACCAAACTCTTTTTGAAACAAACTCTTGAGCAGTGTCTTCTGAACTCTCTTTGTGGCTTTTTTCACTCTCTTATTTAAGTCAGCTTGATAATTAGTTTCAGGGGCGGTGGAGCAGGCCAAAGAGTGAGGGGGCCAGGCCAGCAGTAAGTCGAAGACAGCAAAAAAAAAGGTCACAGCCTGCTGACAATAGCTGCTCTCCATCAATTATATCTTCTTATTTATAACTACACATATGTACTAAGTAGCTTGCTACACTGCTTCTCTGAATACTGTGACTGCTCTATTAGAGTATCCAGATCCTGACTGTTCTGTTAGAGTATCTCAATCTTTTCTTGCAAACAGTGTCCGATAAAAGTGGGGGGGCCATGGCCCCCTGTCTCCACCACCTATTAGTTTTAAGTCTTCTAACTTAAGCTGCTTCGAAAGCTCTGGATAGTGCCCAGCGAATTGCAGCAGTCAACCCTATTTCTGCAGCTCTTTCATACTACTGGGCCTGCCATTCTTTACAAGTATTGCTCCAGGAATTTTGGTGAATGGTTTCTAAACTTATAGCATGCTTGTTGTTGCAAAAGAATCTTAAAAGCTGACATTTTCTCCACATATGTTTAGAACTTATTGACAAAAGCTAATACAAATAGGCTGTTTGCACTTGTTTCAGCTGGCACAGTATCAGGGGTGATAGTATACTGTTGGAGCAGGCCAAATAATATAGTGGAGGTGAAGTTTGAATCATTCAACAGATATGGATGCCATTCTGGGGGTCAGGTGTATGTCCTCAGGAAACTTTCATATTGTATTAACACCTTGAGATAGGATTTAGCCCCCTCACCGCCAAATTTGTAGAGGCCTCCAATCTACTGCTTCTAAACTGCTATAATTTACACACCATATCATATAATCCTATAAAACTATATATCAATTTACTCGCCATAGAACAAGGAATTCAATTATTGAATTGTTGTTTACACAAGAGTAACCACAAAGCCATTATATAACTTCAAAGTGCAAAAATTGGCCTAAGTGAAATCAAACGTAAAATTTCACTACTTTACAGGCTAGGTCTATTTATAATAACATGAAAACCTGCTTACAGTTGAAGCGATGATCACCAAGTCTGGTTTTCCAGCATTTGAGCAAGTGTGCATGCACATACAGACACGAGGTCACTGTTTCAAAGCATAAAAAAAGTAGCAACACACCACTCCAACCTATATAATCCTTCTCCTTACTGTTTCTCTTCATTAGTAGTGCCATTATCACGTCGAAGAATCGTTTACAACGCTTGTTATCGACATTCCGAAAGTACACAATTGCATCACCTAAACACACGATTGTGTGAGAGACCGCTTATCCCTATTCCCATTCACTTAAGGGCATGGCCGCTACAGGATAAGCGCAGGAGCTACTAAAATGCTTGACTGAAGTTACAGAGCATTAGGCATGCGGGAATTATACAGGAATAATTTTGGGAATTTGATTGCAGATTCTATTCTGGAATTATTCCCGAATAATTTGGGAATATTATGAATAAATAAGAAAAACGTGTGAATAATCTGCACATTTAACACACACCAGACAAACCAAGCAACAGAAAAACAACACCTTATAACTACTTCAGTATGAAAAACGCGTCTTCATTGCTTAGATATAATGCCACGACAACACCCATGTGAATCACGTGAGCACCTGCTCAAATGTATAAGAATTGTCGTGATTTATTGAGTGCTATGGCTACACCAGCAGATAAGCAACCTTGATCATCTGGTTTGTCATCTATTACTGTACTAGACGCAGTGAACAGTAGTGATTCAGAAGACGTTAGCGATCATGACAGTGATAGCGATGGTAAATACAGTGACATTCTCGATGGCCGTCAGGAACGTGAGAAGGAACAACAGGAAGATGAATCTACTTCCCATGCAGAGTCAAGCAATATTGCTGAAAGCAAAATTAGTAGCTCTACAAGCACAACTAGTTTATTGGAGGTTCTAAGAGCTCCCAGACCGTCTGATTTAGCAAGAAAGAGGAAAGTGCAGTGCAATCCTGGAAAACAAAAGAAGACTAAATCTTCTTCTTCCATTAACTCAGAGCCAAAGGGTGTCAAGCCGCAGGATCGTGTAAGGAAGTACCCCAATGAATTTCTTAGTGTTTCACATGGCAAGCTGTTTTGTACAGCATGTAGAGAGGAGCTGAGCCTGAAAAGTCTGAGTCCAACAAATCATTTAAAATCGCAGAAACACAAAGAGGGAAAGGAGCGATTAAAGAGGAAAGAAGCTAGGGAGAGAGATATAGAAAGCAAAATTACAAGCTACAATGAAGAAACTCGTGTGGTTGGTGAGAACATAGCAGAAAGTACACAGGTGTTTCGTGTAAAGGTTGTTTCAGCATTCCTTCGTGCTGGAGTTCCTCTTAACAAGTTGGAGGTGTTTAGAGAGCTTTTTGAGGAGACTGGATATCGTCTTACAGACAGAAGGAACATGCATGACTTGATCCCGTTCATCCATAAGCAAGAATTTGAGAAGATTCGAGAAGAGATCAATGGTAAAGATGTATCGGTCATTTTTTATGGTACTACCTTCTTAGGGGAAGCATTGGCTACTGTCAAACGTTATGTAAATGCTGAATGGAAAATTGTACAATGGTTGGTTCGCCTTCAAATAATGGTAAGAGTGTTACTGGTGAGGAGCTAGCTAGAGAACTAATTTCAGTTCTATCAGTGAATTACGGTATTTCAACACAGCTGTTACTAGCTGCCATGAAAGACAGGGCAGCTGTAAACAAAACAGCTATTCGCACTCTCAAAGTTGTATACCCTAACCTTTTGAGCATTGGCTGCTTTTCTCATGCAATTGACCGTGTGGGAGAGCATTTTAACGTACCAAATCTTTCTGAATTCATCACAAGTTGGATAAGCCTGTTTTCACATAGTCCTAAAATGATATTTCTTTGGCTTGAGCAAACAGAAAAGTCAATGGCATCTGATAGCCCAACTCAATGATGGAGCCATTGGGAGGTAATTGAGCAAGTGTCAGTGTAATTTGGAGATGTTTTGCCTTTTTCACAATGTGATGATATTGGTTCTGCTACCACAACTGCAAAGTTGCTTATCTTTTTCACTGATCCCCAGAAAAAGGCCCAGCTTGAAGTGGAACTTGTTGCTTTAATGGATTGGGGAAAGCCATTTGTGACTGCTACATATTCACTAGAAGGAGATGGCCCTTTAGTTATGGAGGCTTATGAGAAAGTAGAAACAGTCAGGGCTGCAATTCGTACTGGGCACACTCCGAATGTCAATGCTGTTGCTCGACGGTTGTGTGGTAGCAGTGATAAGAATTTGCTGCAAAGAGTTTTCTGTCCATTGTGCTCAAGAGGACCCACCAGTACAAATCAAGCTTTACAGCAGAACATCATTCACTACGCAACAGCGTGTGTGCAACCTGGACTTCATTACTTTAACAAAATTTTTGATTCCAACCTGAAAGACACACCTTTGGCATTTAAAGCTGCCAGGTATTTCTCTCCACAGCAGTTGAAGGACATTCAACTTGATGCTGAGGCTATAAATTCTGTTAAGGCTTTTCCATTTTTAGATTCATAGACAGTCCTGAATGGACTTAAACAAGAGCTTCCTTCTTATCTTGCAAAAGTCTGTGATCTAGATCCAGAAATTGATATTCTGCAGTGGTGGCAAAGAAATGAATCTGATTTACCTTGCTGGGCAGCTGCTGCCTGCAAGGTACTGCTTGTACAGCCATCATCTGCAGCCTCTGAGCGAGTGTTTTCTTTGTTGAAATCTTCTTTTGACTCTCAGCAACAAAGATCGTTGCAAGACTATGTAGAGGTTTCACTAATGCTACAGTATAACCGTCATTGAACTGCTTCACCTATGGCTACAGGAACATTGTAACATAATTTGAAAATTATTGTGTGCTGTGTATTACTAGAATTGTTTTGCTATTTACAATTAGTTAGATTGATTTGCTGTTTTTATGTATCTAAAAATGTTTACTAATTGGGGAATAACGATAGAATAACAAGCATTAAAAGAATAAAATTGAGCATAATGATGAAAATTTTAGGGGAAATTCAGAATAGAATAATGATGAAAATTTGGAGCATAATTCCCACAAGCCTACACAGTGCTTAGAATGTGATGCTATGGGCATTTATATATCGAAACCGCCATATGGCGGTTGATATGGCGGTTGGAGGGTTAAGGTTACGGTATAGTCACGGGCCATCATTCAAACTTTTGAATGCCTATCGATACTTTTGAGAAGCCCATAAAAGCAGTCTAGCAGCATGAAAAGTTTTAAATGAAGGTGAAGCCTTTCATATTTAATGTTTTTATGTAGCTACAGTGTAATTTGAGGCAGGTGGAACACTACAATTTGTTGTAGTAGCCAACTCGTACATTGCTCAGCTCCAGTTGTCACTACTATGTTTTTCCGCCACCAAATACAGCAAAAGCTGTAGGCTCTATTGGCATTTCTGGGGCATAGTGATGCTGTATATTAAATTTATTAGGTCCTGTAGAAGCATTTTTGGCATGTTTCTTCCCAGTGACTCAGATACAAGCCTTCAAAGAGCTTTTTTACTTGAAAAAAAATACTAAAAATTCAATAAAATTCCTATACAACCAGTAACTTAAAAAATCACTTCCACAGGACCTATATATTTTAGTTGTTTAGTCACTTGTGTTGACATTATAAGCAGGGCCGCCCAGAGAAATTAAGGGGCCCAGGGCAAAGAGTTAAAGTGGGGCCCTTGACCCAAGTTGTAAGGTGAAGACCAAAAAAAAATAATAATAATTTTTTTTAAAAAAAAAGGTCACAACCTGCTGGCAATGACAATAACTACCCATCACCAACCATATCTCCTTATCTATAAGCTTGCTATATATACTGCTCCTCTGAAGAATACTGTGACTGCTCTATTAGAGTATTTAGATCTGACTGCTCTATTAGAGTATATTGATCTTTTAAACAGGTATTCGGGGGCCCTTCATGGGGCCTCCTGGGGCCCCTTTCAGGCTGGGGCCCGGGGCAAAATGCCCCAGTTGCCCCCCCCCCCCCTGTGGGCGGCCCTGATTATAAGGATTCACTGATCTGTTAGTCTGGTTTTTGGCAGCACGTTTTTATAAAACATTGCTCTATTGTGGACCACATACCCAAGAACAGTCATTGTTCTACAGTAAAAACAAACAAGCACAATTAGATGTATTGCAAACACAACACAGTTGTTGAAATTATTTATCCCTGCTTGGTTTAAAGCAGGTTTTGTAATTTGTTCCGCTTATACATTTTAAACTATTCCGTAACCTTAAGATTACTTTTCTGTGTTGTTTGTAAATTCAGTAATTATTTACAAAAATATGATTGTTCTATTAGGGTTGTTGACTGCTCTATTAGAGTATTTCAATCGGTACCTTTGAAAATCAATGCAAAATGTATATTTCAATTGCCTGAATATACTTGACTGGTTTCTGGAAACCTCATGAGCCCCCCTGGATCCGCCCCTGTTTTTGGTCCATAATAATATAGCTAGTTGAACTAATTATCCCTATACAACTCTTGATCAATGTAGTCTACTATATTTGTGCATAAACCACTCTACATCAAAATTTTCAGCCCTGAAATAGCTTTAGTTTCTGGGGGGCACAACCCCCAACTACATATGCCTGCATGGTGCACCCCCTTGCTAAACCCTGCATCTGCTTTTGCTATAGTAGCCCTAGTAGAATAATGCTAGCCTGAAATTAGCTGGTTAGTAAATCAATCAGTGGAAAGGTTTTACCTGTTGTGTAGACTATTTTGAAGGACTTTATTGTACACAACTACTACTGCCAAGTCATCATTTTTATACAGGTACTGATGTCTTTTATACCTATAATAATGATAGTATATTAGGATCATGAAAGTTTGGTCATTGTTGGCCAAAATATCATCCCAAAATCAGCCTCACAATACCTTCATGGCACCTAGGCAGCATTGGTGAGCTATGAGCAAACCAAAAAGTGTATACAGCATGGCCAAAATGCTTCCAATCAGTTGCTATGAAATTCAAAAACCATAATTTTCTACTGACTGACTGACCGACATATAACTATCTAACTACCTGATGCAAGTGCAACTCGACAACTGCTAAGGCTAGGGCCTGATTTTCACTGTTAGATATCACTTCACCCCAAACAGTCCTTTTGGCATATCGCAGTATGTACAATCCACGCTTCATGGATTCTGTGTCCTCCTTTGTGCTCCATTTATCTCTGCACAAGGTGATTCACGGTAGTGGCGCATGATGGCTTCTCTACGTTTGTATAAAGAATCATCCAAGTTTCCGCTGTGACTGAATTTATTGCAGAGGTCCTTCTTGTAGTGTCATCATTTGCTGTGTAATGGGCTGAACATAACTGAAAACAAAGCATAATGACACTTTGCTTTTCGATAATTGTGGTAACTGTTCAGACACAAAATTAATTTAATGCATATCCGGCATCATTCTTTCTTTTGATGTGGTATGTGCTGGTTCATTAATCATAATTATCATACAGTACGATAGTACAATATAATCATACAGTATAGTAGTACTGTATATTGAGGATCATGAAGGATTTTCTGGCCAAAAACATATCACCCTAAAACCAGCCTCACAATACCTTCACAATGCCTTGGCAGTATTTTTTACAAGCCCAAAGTGCCTTCCATATGACCTGAAATGCTACCAAAAAGTTGCTACGAAATTAAAAATCATATTTAGTGGAATTTTCTACTGACTGACTGACTAACTGACCAATTCCTTCAGACAAGCATATAACTCAATAATGGCTAAGGCTACAGGCTTGGTTCTTTCACTGTGAAGTTGCTTCATCTAGAGACATGCTTTTTGGACGTACAATACACACATCATGGACTTATTTAAGTTACTCATTTGTGTTCCGTTTCTTTTTGCTGCAGCTCAAGGTGTCAATTTGTGGTAGCTAGCATGATGGCTTCCCTATGGGAATTCTTCATATTTTCCATGGTGGCTGTAGAAACACTTTTCTTACTATTTTGTTTGTAACACTGTGAAATGGGATTGACAGTGAAGCATGATGGCTACTTTTTTGATGCAGTATGCACGGGTTCACCAGGCAAAATAGTAAAAACAAGTTTAAGGAAAAATTAGGAATTTGTAATGTGGTGTCCTTTTGTACAATAAGGAAATTCCAGCCTGTTCTAGATTGTGCCAGATTACTCCAGAACACTGAACAATAAACAATTACATATATAGATCACATGATATATAAGTCACCTTTGTGTATAAAAACCTTGTAACTGTCATGATTTTTGGGGAGTTTAATGATTATTGAGGCTGAGTTGGAGTGCTGTAAACTAGTAGTCTTACATTTGGAGGTCCTACCGAGATAGCTTGCTTTAGAGAAGGTCAAGAAGAAGCTGCTTGGACGAGCAACCCAGGAGGACTTAAGAAGGCAGTTTTTCCCTCGAACTCTAAGAGACTTAAGCTATGCCAGCTGCAACAGTTGGCAACAGCCTTAGAACTCCCCCCAGAGCTGCTGGTGATGACTTGAGGGTCATGTTTTAAAGAAAAGCTAAGAACAATGGGCAAGAATCCTTCTAGCATCCAAGTTGTAGTGGATGAGCAAGAAGATGGGACAGAGAAACTTCCTTACAAGATGAAGAAGGTTTGCTGTTAAGTATTAGTACTAACTCCCCAGTCCCTTCTTTAGTAAGTAGCTGTCAGCCTACTCCTCAAGTATCTCCCTCACATAGTTTCATGAAACATTTAGTGGAGGACAAGGAGGAGCAGTTTACAAAGACACAGGTCTTAGAATTAGACGGAAGCCCAGTGAGGGATGAAGGCTATGACAAAGAGTTGTCAGAACTAGAGGTAAAGTTGCAACAGCAGTTGGACAGCTTTGTAGAGGAGATTCAGTACCTAAAATTGTGTTTAGAAGAGAAACACAGTGAGTTAGATGCTGTTAAGTGTGATTTAGTTAAAGAGAAGACAGTATCAGAGGAGTTGTTAAGTCAGAACAGGTCATTGCAACAACAGCAACAGTTAGCTGCCCAAGAAGTTGAGAGGTTGAATAAAGAGTTGGAAGCCAGGAAGAGTAGAGTAAAAGAGCTTTGGAGTACTAACTGTGAGCAGTTAAAAGAGTTTGATCAAGCTATGTTGGTTAAAGACCAGGAGTTACAGAGTCTGAGAAGTTTGTTGCTAAGCAAATCTCAGATTACGTATGGGCAATCTACTGAATTGTTCAGTACACTGGCAGCCAACATGACTCGACCTTTCTGCAGCACTTCAAGAGTCAGTGAAACCTTACCTAATGTAGGTGAGTTGTTGTTTAATGTACCTGCTGCACAAACAACAAGTGTAACTCTAACACATTCAGTACCTACATTGTTGAGTTCAGGCGGTGCAACAAGGTTCCCACCACCGATTCAATTTGACTATAGACCCAGGCTGGTAACAACTGGATTAATAGGGGTAGGGTCAACACCTTTGAACACATCTGGGTCAATGAGTCACACTACTGACACTAACATTGCACCAATCACATGTTCATGTCCTCCAGTAGTACCTGCTGGTCCAGTCTACACTACACAACCAGTTCAGCGATGAGGAAACGCTCCACCAATTGACCCCTTTACAGCTGAGGACCCTGAAATAAGATTTGATGACTGGCTCCCTACTTTTGAGAGAGCACCTGCGTGGAATGGTTGGTTTGAAGAGGAGACTCTAATGCAGTTGGCAGGGTACTTAAGAAACAGGGCTCTCCAGGAGTGGAATTTGTTGAATAGAGAGGACCATGGAACTTATGAGGAAGCTGTAAAAGCTCTACGTACACGACTAGACCCTGGAAATCAGACGCTAGTAGCTCTTGATTTTCGCCATGCAGTACAGAATGACTCTGAAGCCATTGCAAACTACATAAGACATCTAGAATGTATCTTTCAAATAGGTTTTGGGAAGGACAGGATATCCCCAGAAACTAGAGGTGTGTTGCTATATGGCCAGCTGCAGATTGGCCTTATATTTGAGTTGAGCAAAACCCCTGCTGTGTCAGGAGCAAGGAACTACACTGAGCTTTGTCTAGCTGCCAGAAATGAAGAGAAATATTGGCAGAGTTGAGGAAGAGAAAGCAATATGGGAGAGATCGGCCAAGATATTCTGAGCAAAGATATTCTTTTAGACAGCCACAAGTTAACCTCAACCAGAAATCTGTACAGAATACTGACAATAGTAAACCTAAGCAATTCTATAAACAACAGCTGAGATGTTATGTTTGTAATAGTCCAAATCATCTCGCCAGAGACTGCAAAGTACAGAAAACTGAAAGTGAGGGAAAGAGTAATTTACCAAGGAAGAACAGAGTCATTCATGGCAGTAATCATCCAGGAGTGGAAGCTAGTTCACCAGAGAAAAACCAGTTTCAAAAGGTTGTTGAAATTTTGTTTCCATCAAATTCAACCACATCACCAACTGTGGATCAGGGCACTTGTCAAGGTGAAGAGGGTAGTCCTCAAAGTGTTACTGTCAAGATAGAAGGAATACCTGTAACAGGTATAATAGACACAGGCTCAGACATTAGTACTGTAAGTGGGGACTTGTTTAAGACAGTGGTCAATACTGCTGAGTTGAAGAAGGAGGATTTTAAGCCTGCCAACAAACAAGCTTTCAACTACAACAAGCAGCCTATTGTCTTGGATGGGCAGATGGAAGTTGACATCAGCTTTGAAGACAGGGAAGTGCATACTACAGTTAATGTTAAGGTCAAGGCACCTGATCCATTGCTATTATCTGAATCTGTTTGTCGAGAATTGGGAATTGTCCAGTATCACCCAAGTGTCAGACCATTGCGGAATATAGAGAAAACTGGCACAGTAGATCAATCCCCAAGGGATAAGGTGAAGATGGTACAGTCTGTTCGGCTACTTAACATACAGCCGTGATGCCAGTGGAGATAGTTGGTCATAGAGGTACAGTACTATAAGAACCTAGTTCTAACTTAGTAGATATGTTGCATATTGAAGATTCTTTGTTAGAGGTTGATAGGGATGGAACAGCTGTGGTAGTGGTATCAAACACCAGTAAGACCAGTCACTTACTGAAGAAAGGAGAAGAGTTTGGAACAGTCCAGGATGTAAGTATGGTTAATCTTCTTAAACCTAATCTAAATGCCAGTTCACAAGTTCAAATTGTGTCATGTGCTGAGACAGAAGACACACCAGATTTAGCTACATGTGTAGAGGATGGTAAGTTTACCAAGGAGAGAGAGCAATGGAGGAGACAACAAATGAAGTCATTATGTAGTGTTAACCATAATCTTACACCAGAGGAGAGTTCACAGTTATTAGAGTTATTAGCTAACCATCATGATGTATTTTCCCTAGAAGAAGGAGAACGAGGAGAAACTACAGTTCAAATATGACTATAGTTCTCTAAAGCAATGATAGACCACAAAGTCATTACATTGTTAGCAAAATGTACTATTATGTGTATGAACAACTTACGTGCTATAATTGACCACAAGTGAGGATCACATCAAAATTAACATAGAAAACAAAGCATTTGATATAAAGGTGTACAGTTACTATAGAACTAATGTAATATAAATTAGTTCTAGGATATAACAAACATGAATAACAGTTTACATACAAATATGACTATAGTACTCTAAAGCAATGATAGACCAAAACGTCACTACATCGTTAGCAAAATGTGTTTGAACAACTTACCATCTGTAATTGACCACAAGTGAAGATCACATCAGAATTAACATAGAAAACAAAGCATTTTTCATAAAGGTGTACAGTTACTATAGAACTAAGGTAACATCAAGAGTTAATAATAAGAGAGGAGAGTGTCTAACGCCGTATAGTCCTGTAATAGATGATTGCGCAGAAGCTAAACGGCTTCTTTTCCATGTAACGTACAGACTTGCTAGTATATTTTCGCATTTAACTACAAAGGCTATTCCAGACACGAGGGCGTGCGTTCAACTCCATGTTCAAGTTCACCATGAAGAGCATCGCTTTATTGTGTAAAGAAGTGCGGCTAGTAACCTCGAAGATAACTCTGGGGGAGAGCATCTGAGAAACCAATAAACACTGAACCAAAGGCAGAGTCGCTTCGACTTTTCACTGCGTTGCCATGTTACCCTACCTTTGAGCAGTCTTCAATTGAAGAAGCACTGTTCCCTGTACATACCAGCTAAGTCTTTGGTTCAGTCTTCGAATATTCTCAAGGATTGATCATGATGCAGATAAACTAATTGCAGTAAGGAAACAAACAAATACTAGAAGCCTATTCATTACACGGAAAGGAAGCCATTTAACTTCTGCGCAATCATCTATTACAGGACTATACAGAGTTAGACACTCTCCTCTCTTATTATTAACTCCTGGTAATATAAATTAGTTCTAGTATATATAAGCAATCTAACAAACACGAATAACAGTTTACGTACAAATATGACTATAGTACTCTAAAGCAATGGTAGACCACAAAGTCACTACATTGTTACAAAAATGTACTATCATGAGTATGAACAACTTCCATTTGTAATTGACCACAAGTGAGGATCACATCAGAATTAAAATAGAAAACAAAACATTTGTTATAAAGGTGTACAGTTACTACAAAACTAACATAATTATAAAGTAGTTCTAGTATATACGTAAACAATTCTAATAAACATGAATAACAGTTTACGTACAAATATGACTATAGTTCTCTAAAGCAATGATAGACCACAAAGTCACTACATTGTTAGCAAAATGTACTATTATGTGTATGAACAACTTACGAACTGTAGTTGACCACAAGTGAGGATCACATCAGAATTAATATAGAAAACAAAACATTTGTTATAAAGGTGTACAGTTACTACAAAACTAACATAATATAAAGTAGTTCTAGTATATACGTAAACAATTATAATAAACATGAATAACAGTTTACGTACAAATATGACTATAGTTCTCTAAAGCAATGATAGACCACAAAGTCACTACATTGTTAGAAAAATGTACTATTATGTGTATGAACAACTTACGATCTGTAATTGACAACAAGTGAGGATCACATCAGAATTAACATAGAAAACAAAACATTTGTTATAAAGGTGTACAGTTACTAATAAACTAACATAATATAAAGTAGTTCTAGTATATACGTAAACAATTATAATAAACATGAATAACAGTTTATGTACAAATATGACTATAGTTCTCTAAAGCATCGATAGACCACAAAGTCACTACATTGTTAGAAAAATGTACTATTATGTGTATGAACAACTTACGTGCTGTTATTGACCACAAGTGAGGATCACATCAGAATTAACATAGAAAACAAAACATTTGTTATAAAGGTGTACAGTTACTATAAAACTAACATAATATAAAGTAGTTCTATAATATATACGTAAACAATTCTAATAAACATGAATAACAGTTTACGTACAAATATGACTATAGTACTCTAAAGCAATGATAGACCACAAAGTCACTACATTGTTAGAAAAATGTACTATTATGTGTATGAACAACTTACTTGCTGTAATTGACAACAAGTGAGGATCACATCAGAATTAACATAGAAAACAATACATTTGTTATAAAGGTGTACAGTTACTATAAAACTAACATAATATAAAGTAGTTCTATAATATATACGTAAACAATTCTAATAAACATGAATAACAGTTTACGTACAAATATGACTATAGTACTCTAAAGCAATGTAGACCACAAAGTCACTACATTGTTAGCAAAATGTACTATTATGTGTATGAACAACTTACGTGCTGTTATTGACCACAAGTGTGGATCACAAATTAACATAGAAAACAAAACATTTGTTCTAAAGACCTGTTCAATAAAGAATATTGATATTTTATTGACAGCAATATAAGTAATTAGAAGTAACAAAAATAGTCAATTTAGTCCAATCTTCTGCTAGCTGCTGTATCTTCAGCCTGGCTGTACTGAGTCCTATCCTCTATTTGGCTATAGACAGACTGAAATTCTGTTAAAAAGGTCCTTTTATCCTATCTGTTGACCTGTCATATGACATCACTTTTGTAGATTCTAGGTCATTTTATAAGGTTTCATCTACACATGTTGATGAATCAGTTTCTGTAAACAATTTAATGTTACCCTTTTCTTCATCCTCCCCCTCATTGTCATGATCCACATGACAAGTTTTTAGGTTAAATTACAACTTTAAAGTTAATTGACACATACTGAATTTATCGATTAATGTTCCATAATTTTGGTCACTGTAGTACTTACGTATATGTAAATATTCTTAATCCAGCTCTAGTGGGCACAATAGGCCTTATGTACTGTTTGTCCCCAACCTGTAGCTTGAGTGATCGAACATGTTGGTCTTTACTACGATACACTTCCAATACTCTTCCAAGAGGCCACTGACCACGAGGGGTATCTGAGGACACCAGCAACACTGTATCTCCAGGCTTGACATCTGTTTTTAACCTGAACCACTTCTGTCTC
Organism: Dysidea avara; assembly: GCF_963678975.1. NCBI lineage: Eukaryota > Metazoa > Porifera > Demospongiae > Dictyoceratida > Dysideidae > Dysidea > Dysidea avara. Next base: position 2,217,601 of record NC_089282.1, read on the forward strand.
GGACTTAAGCTGGGTACCCACTCTTGGAGCCACCTATTCCAAAAATGTCTCACTAATTCTTGTATCCGTCGCCAACGTTTCTTAGGATTAAATCCCACTTCATCGATTACCTCTGGAGCAAATTGCCCTCCAACTTGGCCATGTAAGAAATGGTTTGGCGTGAGGGGAATGTTGTCCTTAACACTGGCTGACTGATAGGTCAGTGGTCGTGAATTGATTAGTGCTTCTGCTCCACAAAATGCTGTCATCAGCTCTTCATCATTTACCTCAGCATTTTTCAAAATTGCTGTGATGGCTCTCTTTGCTGATTTTATCATAATTTCAAAGACACCTCCAAAATGTGGAGCGTAAGGTGGATTAATTGTCCACTTAATTCCCTTATCAGCTACAGCTGCTTTAGTTTTTGGATCCTTGTACAACTCACACAATTCCTTATTAGCTGCCACAAAATTTGTTCCATTATCCGACAACATTTCCTCTGGGATACCTCTTCTATTAATCATCCTGCTTAAAGCATTTACAAAAGAGTCCACATCTAAACCATATGCCATTTCTAAATGTACGGCTCTGGAAGCCAAACAAGTAAACAAACACAAATACCTCTTTTGTCGTGGCCTTCCTCTTCCTTGCATTGTCATGAATGGTCCCCCAAAATCAACAGCTGTCTTGGTAAAGGCTCGTAACGATGTAGTAAGTCTGTTTTGTGGTAACGGTGCCATAATCTGTTGAGCTACCTTAGCTTTTCTCCTTTTACAAATGGTACATTCTCTTTCCCACTCTATAATTTCTTCTCGTGCAGAAATGATCCAAAATCTAGTGGACAATAAAGATAAAGTTTGATTTGTACCAGCACAATGATTCCCTAGTTCATGATGGTGCTTGACTATGAGCTTCGTTACCCAATTCTTGCGAGGCAGAATTATGGGATACCTTATATCATATGGAAGGAACTCTGCATATGTCAATCGTCCATCTGACCTCATCACACCTTCACTATCCAGTTTTGGGCAGAGTCCTAGTAACTTGCTGCTTGTGGGCAATTGTTTATGATTCGCCAAAGACAAATACTCTTCCTTAAACACTTTCCTTTGCATCTCTTGGATTATGTAATGCTCAGCGTCTGACATCTCTTCTGCACTTAACTCTACTTGATCTAACTTACTCTCTTTTCTACAGTTGTTTATAAATCTCAAAATCCAAGACACAACTCTAGTCAGCCTTCTCCAACTTGAGAATCTGTTTGGCTGTAGCCTCCCAGTGCACACACCATCATTCAATAGTGTAGCAGTAGATGATAAATGCGTAGCAATACATGTACTTGGATTCTTACGTATAACATATTTTCTCTTCAATTCTGTCGTGTCATTATCTGAATTGAATACCATGTTAAGCTGCGGCCAATTGCTCTGACTGTCGGACAAAAATGCTGGTCCTTCCCACCAGGCTCTCAACTCTGATATCTCTTCCAATGTAGTACCTCTTGTTAAATAGTCAGCAGGATTTTCTTTCGTGGGTACATATCTCCACTTATCTGGACTAACAGATGCTTGAATTTCTCCAATCCTGTTTGCTACAAATGGCTTAAATTGTCGGCTGTGCCCTTTTATCCACCACAACACACTGGTACTGTCTGTCCAGAACGTTATAAACGGTTTGTCAATATTCAATGCTTCTGCCACAGATAAAGCCAATCTCTTCCCTGTCACTGCCCCCATTAATTCTAAACGGGGAATGCTTGTTGACTGTAAAGGGGCTACTTTGGTTTTAGATGTTACAAATGAGACTGATACCTTTCCATCACTGTACTCTGATTTCATGTAAACAACTGCTCCATAAGCATCCTGAGATGCATCAACAAACACATGTAATGAAACAGATACAACATTTCTACTTAACTGAAGGCTTCTAGGAACCTTGATCTTAGTCAACATAGTTAACTCACTAAACCACGATGTCACCTTGGATGACAACTCATCAGGTAGGGTGTCGTCCCAATCTAAACCACAAATCCAAATTTCCTGCATCAAAATCTTGGCTCTGATAATATATGGAGACAAAAATCCAAGGGGATCAAAAAGGGTCGCTATTAACTTTAGAAAACTTCTTTTAGTTGGTATAATTACCCTGTCATTGACCTGTGACTTAAAAGTAAACACATCATCATTAGCTAGCCACAAAACACCCAAAGTTTTTACTGGTAAAGATTTATCACTGTCCAAATTCATTTCAGAGGCTCTGCACTGTGTAGAAATACTTTCCAACACCTTCGGAGAATTTGATAACCATTTGTGAGTGTGCATGCCTGCCTTATCCCACAATTCAGGCAATTCCTTATAAAGCTCAATCCCTTCTGTTTCACTACTTACTGAGTCCATACTATCATCCATGTATGTTGATTTTAATATAACTTCTGCCGCTCTAGGATACTGTTTTTCATAAACCCTTGCATGATGCTGAGTGACAAGTTGGGCTAAAAAAGGTGATGAGTTTATCCCAAACACTAAGCGATTAAATTGGTATTCAGTTGGTTTCTTCTTAACATCCATGTCTCTCCATAAAAATTGATGATATGGCCTATCCTTAGGATACAATTCTACTCTTAAATACATTTCTGCGATGTCGCAAGCCAAAGCAATGGGATACCTTCTGAACCGGAGTAAAACATTAAACAAGTCATTCTGTAATTTGGGACCTTGGTGTATAACATCATTTAGGGCAACATTATTGTACTTAGCTGAAGCATCAAATACTATTCGTACCTTTGTGGTTGATCGATCCTTCTTCACAACAGGAAAGTGAGGTAAGTACCATCTCACTGCTTGGTTATCCTCCATTAAAGGTACCTTTGTCACATATCCCTTTTCAAGATGTTTACCAATTATCTTCTTGTATTCTTCAGCAATTTCTGGTTCTCTAAATAATCGTCTCTCCAGGTTGTATAGTCTCTTCTCTGCCATCTCGTAATTGTTTGGTAAGTTAATAAATTCTTCCTTCCAAGGAATAGCGACTCTATAACAACCATTGTTGTAGGCTATAGATGTTTCTGTCATATTTAAAGCCAGATTATCCTCAGCTTTCACTATTGAAAATTCTTCTGTCCCACTAGTATCAACTTCCCAAAACTTTTGTAACATCAAATTTACCTTTTCAGTATCTGTCTGACCTACAGAAAAGAAGGTACAAGCAAAGTTATTACTCAGTTTTGTTTGTTTATTGTCGTCCATGGCACCGATACATGTCCAACCTAATGGGGTAAGACGTGCCACTGGCTGGCCAGGTGGTCCACGAATATCTTTGAATGAAAAATGGAGGTCTGCACAATCAAGGCCAATCAACACATCCACTGTTGGTCGTGATCCTAGTTTAGGAAATTCCAAATGTTGTAAATGAGCCCATTTTGCAGCACATGATTTCCAATCAATGGCCTTCAACTCCCCAGTAACTCTGTCTGCTGTAAGGGCAGTAATTGTCACAGCAGCTCTTCCATCCAAACTTTCAATAGTACATTCCACAGGAGATGTTTCAAAAGCTTCAACATGACCATTTAATATGCTAACATTAACCTTTTGTAACTGTCCTTGTAGACCAAGTTCTGCTGCAACATCTGAGTTGATGTAAGTTTTTGTACTAGCATCATCCAATAATGCGTTCACCTTAATCTTTCTATTACCATTTCTCAAATATACTGGAATTGTCCTCAGAGCAATGGTACCTGGATTTGTTGTAATTGTGGTGTATGATTCATTTTGACTTGGGTCACTAGTAGCTTTTGGCTCCCCCTCATTTGGAGCACAAATCGTCTTCTTACTGGCCACATCATGTTTACTCAGTAACTGTAGTTCTTCCTTCCCATGTACCACTCCTTTATTTTGACTACTGGAACGAGGACCTCGATCTTTGTGTAGTAATCTATGATGAACTTCTTTGCAGTTGTCAATTCCACATATTCTTGTTCGGTTACAATACTGTCCCAAGTGACCATCACCTAAACAACGGAAACACAATTTACACTGTTTAGCATAGTCCCACCTGTTCTGTAAATCCATCTGTTTAAAGTCAGGACATGCCCACGCTCCATGGGGTTTACTGCACACCCTACAGACTCTTGAACTCTGTCTGTCTTCATTAGTAACCTGCTTGACATTGGATTTACCAAAGAAACTATACGGTACATCTTTCTTAAATTTCTTAACTTCATACCTTCCTGATTTAACTGTGGAAAACCCATGGACTGCTTCCAGGACTTTTGTTTGAAACTCTACTTCCTGGATAACCCACTCTCTCAAACTTTCAACTGACTCTCGTTTGTGGTTTTCAAATATCCACCTATGATAACCTGATAACATTGTTGTGAGTAGCTTCTTCTGTAATTTCAAATATAACAGGCCATCATTAAGTTCTTCAAAGCGATTGGCTTCCTTTAGGTTAACAATGGCAACATCTAATAAATCTGCAAACTTTTCTATATCTCTGTGACTGCCTGGATTAATAGGCCTGAAGTTATCCACTTCTTCCAAATACAAAGCTATTTGGCGACGCTGTCCTCCGAACTTTCTTTCTAGCCTCTCCTTAGCAGTGTGGTATGCTGTTGCCGAATGTCCCAAACTATCAATGGCCTTTAGTGCCTCCCCTGCCAGACACTGCCTCAACTGTAGCAGTTTGTACTCTGGTGTAGCAGGAGCATTGTCCACACAAGCTGTAAATGCAGCTTTCCAGTTTTGATAAGTCTTTTTGTCACCTGAAAAAACTGGGATTGTTACTCTTTTTAGCTGTTTCCACAAATCTAACCCAATAAGCCCGGGATCTGTACAATTATTCTGACTAGCATTACTCACGGAAACTGACTCAAGACAGCTTCTCTCTTGTGGTGGCTGGTGATCTGGAGGAGCTTCTTGTTGAGGTAGCCCAGGTTCCTTTCTATTTGGCTGTTGTCTATCTTCTTTTTGTTGTTGTAATCTATTTAGGAACTTGTCATACCTCCTTGGTGTGCTTAGTGAATCCAAGACTTCCTGCGCTCGATTCTGCGCATTGCTATATTCTATTTCAATCTTTTCTATTTCATCACTAAGCTTGTCTGCACTCTTACTATCTTTGTCTAACTTGTACCTATCATATAACCTCTCCATAACATTCATAGCACATCCTAAAGCTACATCTAACTCCTCACAAATACCTTTTATTTCTACACTGTCTGTATCCTCTCTCTGAATTACTGTCAATAAACACCTTCTAACCTTTGTAAACCCTGTCTTTGCTGTTGCCTTTTCCCTCTTTAAGTCACTTACTGTTTGTTCAAGCTGTGTGGTCTGAAATCCTCCATCAGAAAGGCCATTCTCTGGCAGTAAAGAAGCTTCTTCTTCTTGACCTTTTTCCTGACCTTCACTCATCCTTAACCATCCTCTGCTACCAGAAAGTTCCTTGTTCTAAAGACCTGTTCAATAAAGAATATTGATATTTTATTGACAGCAATATAAGTAATTAGAAGTAACAAAAATAGTCAATTTAGTCCAATCTTCTGCTAGCTGCTGTATCTTCAGCCTGGCTGTACTGAGTCCTATCCTCTATTTGGCTATAGACAGACTGAAATTCTGTTAAAAAGGTCCTTTTATCCTATCTGTTGACCTGTCATATGACATCACTTTTGTAGATTCTAGGTCATTTTATAAGGTTTCATCTACACATGTTGATGAATCAGTTTCTGTAAACAATTTAATGTTACCCTTTTCTTCAACATTCGTTATAAAGGTGTACAGTTACTACAAAACTAACATAATATAAAGTAGTTCTAGTATATACGTAAACAATTCTAATAAACATGAATAACAGTTTAAGTACAAATATGACTATAGTAGTCTAAAGCAATGATAGACCACAAAGTCACTACAATGTTAGAAAAATGTACTATTATGTGTATGAACAACTTACGATCTGTTATTGACCACAAGTGAGGATCACATCAGAATTAACATAGAAAACAAAACATTTGTTATAAAGGTGTACAGTTACTAATAAACTAACATAATATAAAGTAGTTCTGGTATATACGTAAACAATTCAAATAAACATGAATAACAGTTTACGTACAAATATGACTATAGTTCTCTAAAGCAATGATAGACCACAAAGTCACTACATTGTTAGCAAAATGTACTATTATGTGTATGAACAACTTACGAACTGTAGTTGACCACAAGTGAGGATCACATCAGAATTAATATAGAAAACAAAACATTTGTTATAAAGGTGTACAGTTACTAATAAACTAACATAATATAAAGTAGTTCTAGTATATACGTAAACAATTATAATAAACATGAATAACAGTTTACGTACAAATATGACTATAGTTCTCTAAAGCAATGATAGACCACAAAGTCACTACATTGTTAGAAAAATGTACTATTATGTGTATGAACAACTTACGATCTGTAATTGACAACAAGTGAGGATCACATCAGAATTAACATAGAAAACAAAACATTTGTTATAAAGGTGTACAGTTACTAATAAACTAACATAATATAAAGTAGTTCTAGTATATACGTAAACAATTATAATAAACATGAATAACAGTTTATGTACAAATATGACTATAGTTCTCTAAAGCATCGATAGACCACAAAGTCACTACATTGTTAGAAAAATGTACTATTATGTGTATGAACAACTTACGTGCTGTTATTGACCACAAGTGAGGATCACATCAGAATTAACATAGAAAACAAAACATTTGTTATAAAGGTGTACAGTTACTATAAAACTAACATAATATAAAGTAGTTCTAGTAAACAATTCTAATAAACATGAATAACACTTTATGTACAAATATGACTATAGTTCTCTAAAGCAATGATAGACCACAAAGTTACTACAATGTTAGAAAAATGTACTATTATGTGTATGAACAACTTACGATCTGTTATTGACCACAAGTGAGGATCACATCAGAATTAACATAGAAAACAAAACATTTGTTATAAAGGTGTACAGTTACTAATAAACTAACATAATATAAAGTAGTTCTAGTATATACATAAACAATTCTAATAAACATGAATAACAGTTTACGTACAAATATGACTATAGTTCTCTAAAGCAATGATAGACCACAAAGTCACTACATTGTTAGAAAAATGTACTATTATGTGTATGAACAACTTACGTGCTGTTATTGACCACAAGTGTGGATCACATCAGAATTAACATAGAAAACAAAACATTTGTTATAAAGATGTACAGTTACTAATAAACTAACATAATATAAAGTAGTTCTAGTATATACATAAACAATTCTAATAAACATGAATAACAGTTTACGTACAAATATGACTATAGTTCTCTAAAGCAATGATAGACCACAAAGTCACTACATTGTTAGAAAAATGTACTATTATGTGTATGAACAACTTACATGCTGTTATTGACCACAAGTGAGGATCACATCAGAATTAATATAGAAAACAAAACATTTGTTATAAAGATGTACAGTTACTAATAAACTAACATAATATAAAGTAGTTCTAGAATATATATAAACAATTCTAATAAACATGAATAACAGTTTACGTACAAATATGACTATAGTTCTCTAAAGCAATGATAGACCATAAAGTCACTACATTGTTAGAAAAATGTACTATTATGTGTATGAACAACTTAAGTCCTGTTATTGACCACAAGTGAGGATCACATCAGAATTAACATAGAAAACAAAACATTTGTTATAAAGGTGTACAGTTACTATAAAACTAACATAATATAAAGTAGTTCTAGTATATACGTAAACTATTCTAATAAACATGAATAACAGTTTACGTACAAATATGACTATAGTACTCTAAAGCAATGTAGACCACAAAGTCACTACATTGTTAGCAAAATGTACTATTATGTGTATGAACAACTTACGTGCTGTTATTGACCACAAGTGTGGATCACAAATTAACATAGAAAACAAAACATTCGTTATAAAGGTGTACAGTTACTACAAAACTAACATAATATAAAGTAGTTCTAGTATATACGTAAACAATTCTAATAAACATGAATAACAGTTTAAGTACAAATATGACTATAGTAGTCTAAAGCAATGATAGACCACAAAGTCACTACAATGTTAGAAAAATGTACTATTATGTGTATGAACAACTTACATGCTGTTATTGACCACAAGTGAGGATCACATCAGAATTAACATAGAAAACAAAACATTTGTTATAAAGGTGTACAGTTACTAATAAACTAACATAATATAAAGTAGTTCTGGTATATACGTAAACAATTCAAATAAACATGAATAACAGTTTACGTACAAATATGACTATAGTTCTCTAAAGCAATGATAGACCACAAAGTCACTACATTGTTAGCAAAATGTACTATTATGTGTATGAACAACTTACGAACTGTAGTTGACCACAAGTGAGGATCACATCAGAATTAATATAGAAAACAAAACATTTGTTATAAAGGTGTACAGTTACTAATAAACTAACATAATATAAAGTAGTTCTAGTATATACGTAAACAATTATAATAAACATGAATAACAGTTTACGTACAAATATGACTATAGTTCTCTAAAGCAATGATAGACCACAAAGTCACTACATTGTTAGAAAAATGTACTATTATGTGTATGAACAACTTACATCCTGTAATTGACAACAAGTGAGGATCACATCAGAATGAACATAGAAAACAAAACATCTGTTATAAAGGTGTACAGTTACTATAAAACTAACATAATATAAAGTAGTTCTAGTATATACGTAAACAATTATAATAATCATGAATAACAGTTTACGTACAAATATGACTATAGTTCTCTAAAGCAATGATAGACCATAAAGTCACTACATTGTTAGAAAAATGTACTATTATGTGTATGAACAACTTACGTGCTGTTTTTGACCACCAATGAGGATCACATCAGAATTAACATAGAAAACAAAACATTTGTTATAAAGGTGTACAGTTACTAATAAACTAACATAATATAAAGTAGTTCTAGTATATACGTAAACAATTCTAATAAACATGAATAACAGTTTACGTACAAATATGACTATAGTACTCTAAAGCAATGTAGACCACAAAGTCACTACATTGTTAGCAAAATGTACTATTATGTGTATGAACAACTTACGTGCTGTTATTGACCACAAGTGTGGATCACAAATTAACATAGAAAACAAAACATTTGTTATAAAGGTGTACAGTTACTAATAAACTAACATAATATAAAGTAGTTCTAGTATATACGTAAACAATTATAATAAACATGAATAACAGTTTACGTACAAATATGACTATAGTTCTCTAAAGCAATGATAGACCACAAAGTCACTACATTGTTAGAAAAATGTACTATTATGTGTATGAACAACTTACCATCTGTAATTGACAACAAGTGAGGATCACATCAGAATGAACATAGAAAACAAAACATTTGTTATAAAGGTGTACAGTTACTAATAAACTAACATAATATAAAGTAGTTCTAGTATATACGTAAACAATTCTAATAAACATGAATAACAGTTTACGTACAAATATGACTATAGTACTCTAAAGCAATGTAGACCACAAAGTCACTACATTGTTAGCAAAATGTACTATTATGTGTATGAACAACTTACGTGCTGTTTTTGACCACCAATGAGGATCACATCAGAATTAACATAGAAAATAAAACATCTGTTATAAAGGTGTACAGTTACTATAAAACTAACATAATATAAAGTAGTTCTAGTATATACGTAAACAATTATAATAATCATGAATAACAGTTTACGTACAAATATTACTATAGTTCTCTAAAGCAATGATAGACCATAAAGTCACTACATTGTTAGAAAAATGTACTATTATGTGTATGAACAACTTACGAACTGTAGTTGACCACAAGTGAGGATCACATCAGAATTAATATAGAAAACAAAACATTTGTTATAAAGGTGTACAGTTACTAATAAACTAACATAATATAAAGTAGTTCTAGTATATACGTAAACAATTCTAATAAACATGAATAACAGTTTACGTACAAATATGACTATAGTTCTCTAAAGCAATGATAGACCACAAAGTCACTACATTGTTAGCAAAATGTACTATTATGTGTATGAACAACTTACGAACTGTAGTTGACCACAAGTGAGGATCACATCAGAATTAATATAGAAAACAAAACATTTGTTATAAAGGTGTACAGTTACTAATAAACTAACATAATATAAAGTAGTTCTAGTATATACGTAAACAATTATAATAAACATGAATAACAGTTTACGTACAAATATGACTATAGTTCTCTAAAGCAATGATAGACCATAAAGTCACTACATTGTTAGAAAAATGTACTATTATGTGTATGAACAACTTACGATCTGTAATTGACAACAAGTGAGGATCACATCAGAATTAACATAGAAAACAAAACATTTGTTATAAAGGTGTACAGTTACTAATAAACTAACATAATATAAAGTAGTTCTAGTATATACGTAAACAATTCTAATAAACATGAATAACAGTTTACGTACAAATATGACTATAGTTCTCTAAAGCAATGATAGACCACAAAGTCACTACATTGTTAGCAAAATGTACCATTATGTGTATGAACAACTTACATCCTGTAATTGAACAAAAGTGAGGATCACATCAGAATTAACATAGAAAACAAAACATTTGTTATAAAGGTGTACAGTTACTATAAAACTAACATAATATAAAGTAGTTCTATAGTATATACGTAAACAATTCTAATAAACATGAATAACACTTCACGTACAAATATGACTATAGTACTCTAAAGCAATGATAGACCACAAAGTCACTACATTGTTAGAAAAATGTATTATTATGTGCATGAACAACTTACCTGCTGTAATTGACCACAAGTGAGGATCACATCAGAATTAACATAGAAAACAAAACATTTGTTATAAAGGTGTACAGTTACTATAAAACTAACATAATATAAAGTAGTTCTAGTATATATGTAAACAATTCTAATAAACATGAATAACAGTTTACGTACAAATATGACTATAGTAGTCTAAAGCAATGATAGACCACAAAGTTACTACAATGTTAGAAAAATGTACTATTATGTGTATGAACAACTTACGATCTGTTATTGACCACAAGTGAGGATCACATCAGAATTAACATAGAAAACAAAACATTTGTTATAAAGGTGTACAGTTACTAATAAACTAACATAATATAAAGTAGTTCTAGTATATACATAAACAATTCTAATAAACATGAATAACAGTTTACGTACAAATATGACTATAGTTCTCTAAAGCAATGATAGACCACAAAGTCACTACATTGTTAGCAAAATGTACCATTATGTGTATGAACAACTTACATCCTGTAATTGAACAAAAGTGAGGATCACATCAGAATTAACATAGAAAACAAAACATTTGTTATAAAGGTGTACAGTTACTATAAAACTAACATAATATAAAGTAGTTCTATAGTATATACGTAAACAATTCTAATAAACATGAATAACACTTCACGTACAAATATGACTATAGTACTCTAAAGCAATGATAGACCACAAAGTCACTACATTGTTAGCAAAATGTGCTATTATGTGTATGAATAACTTACCTTCTGTTATTGACCACAAGTGAGGATCACATCAGAATTAACATAGAAAACAAAACATTTGTTATAAAGGTGTACAGTTACTACAAAACTAACATAATATAAAGTAGCTCTAGTATATACGTAAACAATTCTAATAAACATGAATAACAGTTTACGTACAAATATGACTATAGTACTCTAAAGCAATGATAGACCACAAAGTCACTACATTGTTAGCAAATGTACTATTGTGTGTATGAACAACTGACTACCTGTAATTGACCACAAGTGAGGATCACATCAGAATTAACATAGAAAACAAAACATTTGTCATATTGGTGTCCAGTTACAATAGAATTATAAAGTAGTTCTAGTATATAAACAATTCAACCAAACGTGAATAGTAGTTTACGTACAAATATTATGGTCGTAAATTAGTCTGTGGCAGCGGCGCAGGAAGTAGTTGATATGAGGGGGGGCTCCGCTGGGCTGACCCAGACTTATTTCTATAGTTTGGTAAGGTGAGACCACAAAAAAAAGAAAAAAAAAAGAAGGTCACAACCAACTGACAAGAGTTTTCCACCTCACCAGCTACCACTTCTAGCTGATAAACTACATAAAAATCCTTACATAGCTCGCTACACACTGATTACTTTATTAGAGTGACTGCTCTATTAGACTATCTCGATCTTTATCACGGTCTTCAAGAAAGATAATTTTGGTGTGATATCGTTCTGAGGGGGGGCTAAGCCCCCCCTCAGCAGACTGAAGGGGGGCTTTAGCCCCCTAGCCCCCCCTCTTTCCGCCGCCTATGGTCTGTGGCTTATTACTAAAGATTTAGTACCTGTGCATTAGGTAACAGGCACACCCCTTGCTATTCTACACCTTTATGTTTAAAATAGAACTAGTCTGTCATTTTTCACTCAAAATGCATGAAAATTTTGGATGAGTTACTGTAGTACTTTTGCTAAAAAATAGCGCTTGAGGTTTTTTGATAGCAACTTTGGGTGACAAATAGCATGGAAGTAAAAAGAAAGATTGGTGGCAGTGTCAAACCAGAAGTTGAGTATCTGATGATTGAGAAGCTAAGACAAAAATAAAAATACACAATAGTTTGTACTGTTTTGTATAGTGTATCATGAAAGTATCAAGGCTCTAGTGTGTACCTGTAAGACTAGTTATAACTCGCATTCTACAGCATATTAGCATTTGGGATTGGACCAAAGTGTGCTCTAGTGTTAGCGTATATCCAGTAAGAAAGTACAGTATATTTACCCAAACCATTTGTGAGTTATGGTAATTTTGTGGCAGCCGTACATGAACTTAACATCACCAAAGGCTGTAATCCAAATATTGCAATATTGCAATACAGCAATATATTGCAATATTTTTAAGGCAATACACAATATGGTATTTACCCGTATTGTTGCATCCCTAGACCTAACAAAGTGTTGAGAGTCCCAAACTGGAAAGTTAGCAAGCAGGTGGACTTAATAGTTAAAATGCAACAGTTCAATTAAGTCACTAGTGAAGCCACAAAAGAGCTACAAAGTGTCTAGTTGATGATGATGAAAGAAGCTGGTGTTGCAGAACACATTGCTGACTAAGCAGCTCAACAAGATATCAACCAAACTGCAGGAATCGGAATGGAGCTGTCTAGTCTATGACAACAGCAGATACAACTGAGTGTACAGAGAACAAAACCAATTGATCAACTGCAAAAGACAGGACTACAAGAATAATGAACTGCTGCATTACCTTGCTCTGGAAGTGGAGAGGCATGTACAAGGTTGCAGCATGAAGAGGGTACGCAGTGGGCAGTTTGTTAGTTAGTTACAATAGTTTAAAAAGTAGTTAGAATAATTTAATTATAGGCAGCTCTTATGAACCACCATGTAGTAAAGGGAAATGAAGTTGTGAGGAAGTAGTAACTGACAGTGGAAAAGTAAAAACAACAGCTAGGTCATCACCCATTAACTCACCAGCAGCTGATAAAACATTCTTATAATTGGGACCAACATTTATTTGAGTGTGACTTTTATAGAAATATGGTTTATATTGCAGCATGTGACCATTTATTACAGTATCTTATTAATACCTCTGCACTGCAAAAGTGTAGAGCTGCTGTTCTCTTATGTCCAATTTACAAAACCTGTACTTATTAAGCTGGCAATAAGCTTAATACTATGCTGACATAATTGGTACAGGCCTAGTTTTATGCATTACATAGTTTGCATAATATTACATTAATGTCACACGTATTACTCAGGACTAATACACGTCAGACAGCAATCATAAACAGTGGGATGACTTACTTTGTGACATGATCAGAATTATGTAATGGTACGTAGTTCAATACCTACAAATATGAGAAGACATAAATTAGTATATAATCGTCATACAGTACAGTAGTAAGGGGTCAAAAAGTTTGAGATTTCCTGTCCAAAAATGTCATCCTAGAACCAGCCTCACCTTTCCTTTACAACAACTTAGCAGTATTAGTTAGGCATAGTCAAACTCAAACATGCCTCCAGAGGGACCCCAAACACTTCCAACAAGTTTCTATTAAATTATTTAACTGAAGTTTCACTTAATTGACTAAATGCATGACTGATGCCAAGCATAACTCAACTTACATGTACAGTTAACACTATAGGATTGACTTCTCCAGTTTGATGTCACTTACGTCTGAGAAATGCACTTTTGCCTACTGCATCAGTTATATTGAGTGCATCATGGATTTACCTTTGTCCTCCTTTGTGTCCCATTTCTTTTCCACCACCGTGAAGGTGGTAATTCATGGGTAATGCACACATACTGCTTCCTTATGCTGACTATATTATATATACAACAGAAATCATCTGTAATTTCTGGAATAATTGCATAGGCACTTCTGATACTGCTTCATTTGTAGTATTGTATAATGGGCAGAATATAGCTGGAATTGAAGTGGAATAGCTTCTTTACTTTCAGTGATTGGTGCACAATTAGACAAAAAGTTTGTTTTATTAAATTTTTACTACCATTCTATCCTTTGATGCAGTGGCGGAGGGAGTAGTTGATATGAGGGGGGCTGACCAGGGGTGGAAATGAACTGAGGCACTACATTGTCTCTGGATTGGTAAGGTGAGATCAAAAAAAGGTCACAGCCAGCTAACAATAGTTGCTCACTCACCAGCTATGCATTTATAGCTGATAAACTATATAAAAATCCTTACATAGCTCTAATACTGTGACTGCTTTATTAGAGTGACTGCTCTATTAGAGTATCTCAATATTTATCACGGTTTTCAGCCCTACTCCAAGAAGGATAATTTTGCCATGATATCATTCTGAGGGGAGGCTAATCCCCCCTTCATCAGACTGAGGGGGGGCTTCAGCCCCCCTCTTTCCACCACCTATGCTTTGATGCAGTATAAGTGTGGGTTCACCAGTACAATTTATGTTATGAAAAAGTAAACAAACAAGTACAACGAAAAATTACATATTTTCTAGGAACCATAGGAAGTGGAGATTGAATATACATCCCTAAAGTATAGGGAGGTATGTTCCGCTTCCAAAAATGGAAGGAAATGGTGGACCTATTTTCATCCACTTTTGGCCTTTTTTTTTTACTCTGTGATATATCCTTCCAATTTTGGATGGAAATAACTCATTTCCTATATACATAGTGGAAAAAATCTACAATAAGGTTCCAAAATTGGATTAATTCCTTAATTACATTCTTTGATTTGGTATTTCACGTGATCCTCAGTAGTCACAATACAAAACTGCAAAACGGTGGGGGATTGTTGGGGATCATTAGATATTCAGATCATCCTTCATGTAAGCTTCAAGGTATTGTACTTTGTTTTGCAATCACTGCTTGAAGTCCGGGTGAAATTAATAAGTTGCAGTTTGGTGTAGCTACACTAGTGTTATGAACCAGTATGGAAAACTGGTTATTAACTAGTATTGACTAGGTCAAGCCAGGCTAAGAAGCTGGTTTTGCCCACCCACTTGGTAAACCATAAATTACCCCTGCTGACAAGTGTTAATATCATAACATAACCTCAAAGCATGTGTAAATATGTGATTGTAATAACTTTTATTGTAAGGCAGGATGTTGATGGGAGTTAGTAAAATGCGGAATACGGAATTGCGGAACAAGCAAAACTTATCTTTTGCAGATTGTACAAATAATATATAATCTATAGTAATTATACTTTCTTTTCCTTATAACAGCTCTGCATGGCACACCACAGCAATGGATAAACAGCAGCTGGGTGAGCATTAAAATAGGACAAGCACACAACCAATCATCCTAGAACGATCTACCTTCACTAAACTTACTTACCTACACTCTTGATTCAAACTTGAAGAGTTTTGAAATCTATTTAAAGACAAACACAACCACACAACCACTGGACTCCCCGACTGAACTCCTCGATAGTGTGATTCTAATAAATTCGGTCGGATACACGTGAAAGCCAGCTAGTTTTACCTAAGAATAGAACCAGGTCTTAGTGTTTTGTAGCAGTATCATTACAGGAGTATAGATAAGCCAGTTTAGCGAAGGTAGATCATTCTAGGATGATTGGTTCTGTACTCATCCTCTTGCCCAGCTACTGTTCATTCATCGCCGTGATGTGCCATGCAGAGTTGTTGCAAAGTATAATTACCATAGATTATATATTATTTGTACAATCTGTAAAAGATACGTTTTGCTTATTCCGCAATTCCGTATTCCACGTTTTACTAACTCCCGATGTTGATGGTCACTTTTATACCACCCTAAGGCTTCCAACATGGCATGTTGAGTACCATTATGTCTACTATCAGACAATAACCGGTCAATATCCAATTATTCACCTTCCAAAAACTGGTTTTAGTAAACTCTGTAGGTTCACAGCACTAGTGTACACTACTTCACCAGTCTTTGTGTAAGTATTCTATTAACAAAACATGAGATGATTCAGTGAGTTATTCAGAGATCATGATGTATTAACCTCCTCAACAAAACAAATTTTGTGTAATGTTTTGTAGTGGTGCTTAAAGCGCATCCAACCTCCTCTGGCTTAAAAGTGTGAGTTGAAATGCTTGCAATAAGTCGAAACAAAATTTTCCAAATTTTCTATACAGTGGAATTTTCTGCTGACTGACTGACTAATGCCTCGTAACTCAATAGTGGCTAAAGCTACAAGCTTGATTTCACTGTTTGATGTCATTTCAGCCCCCAATGGTGCCTTTTGGTATACCACAGTAAGTACAACGCATGCATCATGGACTTACCTAAGTTGCCTTAGTGCTCCTCTTTGCCCCATTTCTCTTCATTGACAGCTCAAAGTATCAATTCATGGTAGCGTGTAGTGGCTTCCCTATCTGTAATCACCCATATTTCCATAACCCCTGTAGCTGGATTAATTGCAGAGGCACTTCTCTCCATTTGTACTGCTGTGTAACAGGCAGAACATGCCTGAAAACTAAGCATTATGGCCACTTCACTATTCAGTAATTGATTATTGGGGCACACGCTCAGATGCAAAATTAATTTGATGACATGAATGTATGCATCATAAAGTTATCTTTTTTTGTGTTCCATTTCTTTTTGCTGCCAGTGTAAGGTGCTAATTAGCAGTAGTGAATTAAAGGTTTCATTTGCAAATGAAAACCATCTGTAATTTTTGCACCATGCCTTAAACAGAAGAAGTAAGCAAATTTATCATTCGCCATGAGCGCAAGTACAAGGAATTTTAAGCTTCACTTCGGATCATAGAAATAAAACGTGATGAAACAAGGGAGATCATGCATTTAGTTCTGCAAGTATGCTAATGGAAAAATTGGATTACCAGAATAATCCAATTATGGACAGATTATTCCAAAATTGGAAGACTAGAACCAACCAATTTTGGATGATTATAAATTTGGTACAGATTATTCCAAAATTGGAAGACTAGAATCATCCACTATTGGATGGTTATAAATTTGGTACAGATTATTCCAAAAATGGATGTACAGAACCACCTAATTATGGAACCTTATTGTAGATTTTCGTCACTATATAGGAAAATGAGCTATTTCCATCCAAAATTGGAAGGATATATCACAGAGTAAAAAAAACATCCGAAAATAGGTCCACCATTTTTTGAAGCAGAACATATGGACATAAACATGTGTATGTGCAAGCATTATTTTGAATCAGAATTAGTTGCAAAGTGATTCCAAAGGTAGTTAATGCTTGACACCAGTGAGTTAATTTTAGTTCAGTCAATGATTTCTTTATAGAAACTTGCTGAAAATGTTTGAGGTACCTCTGAAGACATGTTTGAGTTTGACTATGCCTAACTAATAATGCTAAGCTATTGTAAAGAAAGGTGAGGCTGGTTCTAAGGTAACATTCTTGGGCAGGAAATCCCAAACATCCACGACCTCTTACTGTATAATGATTACTAGTGCTGTTTTAGTATGGAAAATCATTTTGGTTTAGTTCTAGTCAATTTTTTAGTTCTAGTATCCTCAGTTTGCAAAAGTTTTAAATAGTTTAGTTCTAGTACTCTCGGTTTACAGGTGTTTTAGCTTTGGTACCTCCTGTTTGCAGGAGTTTCAGTTAGTTTAGTTCTAGGTATCCTCAGTGCATGGAGTTTTAGTTGACTACAACAGAAATTGTCTGTAATTTCTGGAATGATTGTATAGACTCTTCTCCTACTGCTTCGTTTGTAGGGTTATGTAATGTGTGGACTATAGCTGGAATTGAAGTAGAGCACTGTATCCATAGGCGGATTTAGGAGGCACTGTCAGGGGGGACCAAGGAGGGGCAAGAAGTTTTAGTGTTTATTCCACTAAGAGGAATTCTAGTACACAAGTTATATTCAGTTGCATACCTTTATTCAGTATAGTTGTATGAATGATAGACATACAGTTGTAAGACTGTAGTTGGAGAAAATTTTAAAAATCAGACCCCCGAAGTTTGAATTTGGGAGCATTTCTTAACTTAAAAAGTGTATACTTGCAATGCATATAAAGATTAGTTAGCCTATCTGATATAAAACCTGTTTGATGGTAAAGTGTATAAATCAAAATAAAGGTGTATGGCATTGTTATAATTGTGACTGTTCTATTAGAGTAGTGACTGCTCTATTAGAGTATCTTGATCTTGGCACAAAAATGTGACTGGATCTGCGAAAACCCGACACAATCGCGAATTCCTGTTTATTAAATATTTATAATCTACTTAGCCAAGTGTACCGTCTGGCAAATTTTCAGCCTCATATGCCAATAACTTTAGGAGTTACAACCCTACAAAGTGGCAAGAACAGAAAAATTTATTTGTAAAGCAAGTATAGGGAAAATTAATTACAGGCACATACAAAAACGGTTGTAACTTACCAACGAACTGATGTACGGAACTACAATGTTCACCATCGTGTTTGCCATGAAAGGGGAATTAATTACTGGGTAAGTTTTCCTTTACTCAACCATCTTCACTGCGTACGAAGGCACAATTTGTGAAGAAAAAATCGATTGCGTGCTATTGCTTCGACGTGACATAAACAAACACTGATAACTTCTGTATCCTTAGGTCTACTGCAATAAAACTAAGATTTTCTAACTCTTCTTGAGCAGGCAAATACGATGATATCCAGGGTTTTATTGTTAGTCCTTTTCTTCAGTACGAAAAAGGCATTTAAACAATTTACTGGAATTTTTCAATAATATGCAAGTATTTCACCCAATCTATTCAATGCTTTATACTGTAAATTTAGGCTTGCGCGATTGTGTCGGGCTATCACAGATCCGGTCACAAATTTAAACTATTTGCCTCACTTTCTTTACAATGTATGGTATATCTGTAAAGTACAAATATAACTGTTATCTTCTAGTTGCCCATTGGCTTTCCATACTTCTGAATACAGTGTGATGCATGATTCCAGTTTCTGGTATCAATATAGTACTGTGGGGGCAAGAGAAGAGACACGGGGGGGGGGGGGGGGGGGGAAGAGGCACAGCACCTCTTGGCCCCCTTTCAGATCCGCCTATGACTGTATATATTATGCTTTCAGTGATTGCTACACATTTTGATGAAAATTATATGTCTGGTACCATTCTACCCTTTGATGCAGTATTTATGGGTACCCAGCCTGATTTATGTAACATAAAATAAACAAACAAGTATGACAAAAAGTTACAAATTTTCTTTTCAAGTAGGAATCAAAGAAATAAATAAGATCGCCTATAACAGTAGTTACACTATTTAGCTAGTGGACACTTAATCCCTACTTCAGTCTTAAATACAGGGGTGGATCCAGGGTTTGGCAAGGGGAGTGCACCTGGGTAGTGGAATGATGGGGAGGAGGGGGGGGGGGGGGGTGCAGCTCCCAGAAGCTAAAGCTTTTTCATATGTTTCAGCAATGAAATATTTCATGTAGTGAAGTTTTATGCACAAATATATAAATCATACTGGTAAGTGGACTGCATGCATTATTGATCTGCAAGAGTTGCATGTATAGGGATAAGAGCATGAGAATAGTTCAGCTAGCTATAACATGAGCTCAAAGGAATGGCAAACAAAGGACCATGTGCTTTTCATTCTTTGCAGGCTAAGTGTGCCATGCATGGGATATATAGTGCTGTAGATGCTAGTTTTCATACTCAACAACTGTGGATCTGCCACTGAGATCAAGACACATGGTAGTGTGCTGTGCGGCCCAAGAAGCTGGCGCGCCACACCGAGAGTATATCGACAGGAAGAAAGAAAACACAATTTTCACACACATGTAGCTCTGTGATCTCTTATCTGATTGGAACCAAATGTGGTACAGACATGCCCGCACAGTAGGGGAGTCTACATATGAAGGTTGAAGAAAATCTCCCTAGCCATTTCTGAGATACAAGCGGCCAAAGTTCTGTGTTTTTCTTCTACTTCTTTTTGCACACTTTGCAAAATCTATCATAAAATACAAATGCGTACTCCGATCAAGCTGAACTTTGGTACACTTAAAGTGCTCATTAAAGCACATCTCAGTACCAACTCTAGTGGGAATCCAATATAGAATCATGGAGATATTATTATTCACATAAAATTAAGATCGAACTTCTGTCATGTCCACAGGGTAAACCCCTGGAAGGAATTAGCTTACAATTTCTATTTAGATGGAGTAACCATCATAGGAGTGCCTTTTGTGGTTTGAAAGGAATCCAGATAAAGGCCATTGGGATATGACACAAAACCCAACCTATATCGAGAGCAAGTTTTTTGAATAAAAAACTATTAGTTTTCACGCCTACCAGGCAAACCGCATTGAGCAATGAGCTGAAAATCGGTATGTAGCTAGAACAATTTTATAGAAAGTCCTTGCAGTAGTACAGAATAATTGCATAACAAAACACTTAGTGGAAAGCCAACTATGTGTAGCAAATGCGAGATTGAGATACTCCAATAGAACAGTCACCCTAATAGAGCATTCAGCTTAAAACAGACATCCTGTAAAGAGTGCAACTACACATAATTTGCTCTAGAGATTTAGACATTTTCAAGTCACCCTGCAGGGAAATAAGCTTGGAACCAATCACCCTGTAGAGAGTTCAGCCACAAACAAATCACCTTGTAGAATTCAGCTACCCTGTAAAAAGCTCAGCTAAAAACAAATCACCATGTAGAGAGTACAGCTAGAAAAAAAAACTCACCCTGTAGAGAGATCAGCTACAAACAAGTCACCCTGTAGAGAGTTCAGCTACAAACAAATAACCCTAGGGAGTTCAGCCACAAACAAATCACTCTGTAGACAGGTCAGCTACAAACAAATTACCCTGTAGAAAATTCAGCTACCAACAAATCACACTGTAGATAGATCAGCTAGACACAACTCAACCTGTAGAGAGATTAGCCAGAAACAAGTCACCCTGTAGAGAGATCAGCCGGAAACAAGCTAGTCATCCTGCAGAACGTTCAGCTAAAAACAAGTCACCTTGTAGAGAGTTCAGTTAGAAATAAGTCATCCTGTATAAAAATCAGCTAGAAACAAGTCAACCTGTAGAGAGATCAGCTAGAAACAAGTGACCCTGTAGAGAGAAGAGCTAGAAATAAGTTATCCTGTAGAAAAATCAGGTCATCATGTAGAGGTCAGCTACAAACAAATCTCCCTGTTAGATCAGCTAGAAACAAGTCATCCTGTATTGAGTTCAGCTACAAACGAGCCACCCTGTAGAGAGATCAGCTAGAAACATTTTACCCTGTGGAGAGTTCAGCTTCATACAAATCACCCTGTAGACAGTTCAGCTTTAAACAAGTCACCCTGTAAAGAAATCAGCTAGAAATAAGTCACCATGTAGAGAGCTCAGCTACAAACAAATCATACCATTGAGAGTTCAGCTACATTTTATGCATCACATAGAGAGTTTATTTCAAGTCACCCAGTGGAGATCAGCTACAAACAAGTTATCCTGTGAAACGAAATGGCATGTAACAAATTGGTATGTAATAAATTGGCATGTAAGAAATTCAAAATTTGTATAATTACTGATGGAAGCAAAAATACTCCAGTTAATGTTGAAAATCTGATTGGATGTCTTTCTTCTTTCTCCGTGGTAAAGAAAAAAACACAAGTTAAAATAACCCCAAATCCGGCCATAAGATGGCTTTGGTATATACAAATACAAAAAGAAGTGATATCTAATCCAAAACAACCAAGCTGTAATAAAAGATACGGCCCCCAAAAAGGCCATGGTGAAAAAAGATGTGAAATCCAAGGTGGCAACCAAGAAATGGCTGTGATGGTAGGTTAATGGTAAAAAATTTAATAACGACAATTCAGATGAATTTGGTGCCAAGACAAAACGGTACCAAATTCACCTGAATTGTTGTTTTTAAAATTTTCTTGGCTGCCACCTTGGATTTCACATCTTTTTTCACTATGGCATTTTGGGAGCCGCACTTTTTTTACAGCATGGCTGTTTTGGATTGGATATACTATTGACTAGATATGAGACTGAAGTAGGAATTAAATGTGCACTAAAAGTTATATATAGTTGCAGGTGTAGATGACCTCTTTGTTTCATTACTTTTTTCCCATAATTCCTACTCAAATTGAAAATTCATACTTGTTGCAGTGACGGTTAAAGTAATGTCAGAAATTAATCATCCTACTTAGTTATACCATTGAAGGCAACTACTGGCCAAATCACATTGCATGAATACTAAGCTACTAGAACCATATATCTAAATACCCACTATAAAATAAGAAACTTGACTTTCCAATGACAAAGTAGGAATTTTCACACATAGCTATGTTGCTATAGCTACCTCTTGTTTCATTATTTTTTTATCGCTGAACCCTATAGCTGCTTAACTAATAATTTTAGTTTTTAAGGCTACGGCATAGCTATGTTGCACATATGTGGCTGTCATGACAACTACTTTATTAGAGTATGTCAATCTCTCTGCTTGTATCAATTGAGCCATACAAGGGCATGGTAATTTGACATACCTAGTTTTCTACAGCAAAACTGATTGCAGCTAAAAGAAGAATGGTCAGGGCATGTACTGACTTTTAAGCACAAGGCGGCTTGTTCTGATCGTTTATGGGTATGTTCAGATCAACGATCACTTTATAAGTGCAACTACACATATCCACTCCACCTGCAGTGGCTAAAGCACTTCAACTAGTTTTGTGGCATCTAAATATGCTTTTCTAAGGAAATATCAATGCAGAAAATTAACACCTTTGTATGGATCACTCCTTAGTGTAGGACTCACCAATACCTTGAGTTTTGCGATTGGCCCAACAATATAAGGAACAGAGCCCTCTTCCAATTGTTACTCTTGCCTGATCTTATGTTATTCGCCACAGTAAAACTCAAATGTTTTGTAGAAGTCCTCCACTGATTCGTGGGTCAAACCCAAGAATGCTTTCATGCACCATTCTTGTCCCAAAATGTTGTATCTTTACCCCAAGTTGACTACAATGTGGCACACTCTAATTAATGTGTAACAGCACCAGCAGAAGCCAGTGACTGACTCAACTGAACCATAAACCTTGAATCAGTGGTTGACCTATCAACCCTGATGCCATCAACTAACTCAGCAACTAGCGCAGTACACTCAGCAATTGCATCAGCTACACTCAGCAACTAGCTCGGAATTGACTCATTTTATACATCAACTCAGTGCACACATATTAGTTAGGTCATTATGTTTCTTAGCAACCATTTGTGTGTAAATATGCAGTATAGTTATACTTTTATTAGTTGTGCTCAAGTTGCACTCAGGTGGTGGTCCAACAGAACACACTCCTTCGGCGAGCAACCGCTTTCCCATGTGGCCACTTATCATTAGTGAACTACGACATTTGGTGAACCTGACATGAGTGAGTACTACAAGGAGTACTACTTTGGTGATCCTGATGGAGAACAGCCCTGATGATCCGGAGACTAGTAGCTACCCCTACTAAAGGACTAGCTACCTCCAGCTATGCTATTGACATTTGGTGACAACTGAGGACTCTACATAACTGCAGCTACCGCTTACTGGGTACCCACCTCTCACCACACGTGTGACTACAGTGCATCCTTAACACCCTGCCGGACACTCTTCCACGTGCGTGGTGATCGACTCTCCTTCCGACCACCACCAACGTCACAGCTCTCCACTACAGTCACCCACTGGATACTAGCTACCAGCAGTCAACCACGGCTCATCCAGCAACATTTCCAGCTCCTACAGGCTCATCGCTTGAAGCAACTAGCTAGTGCCACACACCTCTGGACTGTTGAAGCTAAACTGCTTAGCCCACACTGCTAGCTATCACCACTTGCCGACACCGAGCCTGCTCACCTCTCAGCTGCCCACTTCCGGCAAACACCACAACAGATAATCCATCTCAACCGAGACCTCAACGTGCCGAGTCACTCTACTTCTGTTCTGGACAGCTTCTGCAGCTCAACAACTCATCTGGCTCTGGCCAACCAGGCACAGCTGACCACTGCATCACTCAACCAACATCAGTCAATCAACACAGTCGCCTGCATACTGCTGACTGACCCACACCATGATTTCCCTAACCGGTGAAGTCAGCACCATACTCCACATGTCACTGACAGGACAGGCTCAACTGCAACCTTCATCACTGCTGCCATTGCTCCTTCACACTCCTATAGAATACACCATTCGCTCACTGAAGGGGGAGTACTGTAGCAGCAACAGCAGAAGCTAGTGACTGACTCGGCTGAACCACCTGCTTCATAGCAGATACTGAAGTGTATGTAAGTCAGCACTGAAATTGGGTCACCATCACTGACCCAGATGACCCACTGACCTGGATTAATTAACCCTCTCACCGCCACATGGCAGTTTTGATTATAAACACCCGTAGCATCATGTTCTAAACGTTCTGAAACTTCAGTTGGGTGTTTTAGTAGCCCCTGCACTTATCCTGTAGTGGGCACACCCTTAAGTGAATGGGAACAGGGATAACCGGTCTCTCACGCACTATTGCACTGTTAGATGATGCAATCAGGTACTTTCGGAACATCGATAACAAGCATTGTAGACGATTCTTCAAAGTGATAATGGCACTACTAATAAAGAGAAACAGTAAGGAGAGGGATTATATAGGCTGGAGTGGTGTGTTGCTACTTTTGTATGCCTCGAAACAGTGACCTCGTGCTTGTATGCGTATGTGCACTTGCTCAAATGCTGGAAAACCAGACTCAGAGATAATCGCTTCAACTGTAAACAGGTTAGTGACGTTTATTGTATTATTATAAACAGTGCTAGCCTGTAAAGTAGTGAAATTTCACGTTTAGCTTCACTTAGGTCGATTTTCGTACTTTAAAGTTATATAATGGATTTGTGGTTGCTCTTGTGTAAACAACAACTTCATAATTGAATTCCTTGTTCTATAGCGAGTAAATTGATATATAGTTTTATAGGATTATATGGTATGGTGTGTAAGTTACAGCAGTTTAGAAACAGTAGATTGGAGCCTCTACAAATTTGGCAGTGAGGGGGTTAAGGTAAAGGCTTGCACTGAAAAAGTTTCGTGAATTTTGCTCATGATTTGTTGATTCTGTGGACATTAACAATTAAGATAAGTGTGCAGAATGCACTGCAGGCTATAAACAAGCACCAAGACAAGAAAACTTTGTTCATAGGTATACGCAGCTTTCGCACACATACTTACTTAAAGTGCTTGAGGCCCCTACTGGACAACTTGTAGCATTGCTCATGCTGTATTAGCTAATTCTAATCTGTTGAGTTATCAGTAAATAGTAAGAACTCTTTAATTCTTAGCTAAATCATAGAATAGTGATTAGATATTTTCCTGATATGTGTTATACAATTGAAATATACCACTCTAATTAATTACTCAATACCTACGATGTACTATCCTATAAACTAGTATTGCAATTATATAAATAAAGTTTAAGTTATTAAACATAGTTAATGTTGTGAAGCGTAGGCCGTGCAAGTCCCGAAAATATTAGTATGCAACAGCGGGCTCTAATAAGAATGTAATGCTATGAGCAGAACACGTTGGCAGTAATTCATACCTGTTGTAAGAAATCTTACCAGTTAACAGTGGCTATAAATCTTCAAGATGGATATTCGTAGTTCTCGTTGGCTGAGGAAGGGGAGGGTCGTCGTCCTTAATAAGTTCGACTGTTGGATTAAGCAAGCGAGGAGCTTTGTCACGGGGAAGGGCCGCCTCAAGAACAAGCGTTCCAGACAGGACGACAACGCGACAAGATGTGACGTTACAATACCAGCAGCCACCATCAAGGATGTTTCTAGAAGTCGCTTACCTCAGCCCACACATGGTATTGGTGTATTAGTAAGCTTACACACTGTTCCCACACACCCTGTATATGCATGTAATGAGTAGGGGTGTACCGATATACCGATACATATTGTATCGGTGGCCGATGTGGAGATTTTTTTTTGCCAGTATCGGTTGGTCTTGATATAGCCACCAAAACTGATATGATATACCAAAATAGTTTTTGCCATGGTAGAGCCACATTATACCCTCTGTAATACAGCAAACAAAGCTGGAGAGACAGTAGTTTTCTATATCCTTGAAAAAAGCACTATACTACAAGAAGCCATAGAAATACATGCATAGCAAACATTCATTATTACAATACTTACCAACCATACAAAAAATTATCATAGTGGAGAGCTATAAAAAAAGCAATCATGGGATGAATAAACTAGAAACACAGCTTGAAACAACCAGCCATCTTTACAAGCCATTAAAATACGGAGTAAAGCAGACTCATCTTGGTGGGAGCATGCATAAAGAAAAAATAAAAATATTTTGTAGGTGCCTCACTGTCTGGGTTGTTAATTGAGGCCACACCACCACAGGTAGTCAAGCATCATTAGCACTTAGAACTGCATACTAAATGTATCTTATGGAAAGAAAATAAAGCATTAAAGTTTCCCAGTTTCCTCCAATCTAAACATATAGCTACACTTTATTATATTGGTATATCAGATCAGTATCAATGTTCTGACTCAGTACATTGGTATATAATATCAGATCAGTGGAAAATTTCCCTATTGGTACACCTCTAGTAATGAGTGAAATAATAAGTGTTGCTCTGTACTGGTGAGCTTAGTAGTGAGTTCATACATAGATATAGCCTAGCCACCAGTCACTGATGCCAGTTTCAAAAAAAAGAGGAAATGACCAAGTATCTGAATTCAGTGACTTAATGGTACACTTGAAGTCAAATTCTATTGTGTGCAATTAAAATTTTTTTTAAACGCAACCACAGGTGTGTATTAAATGTATTAATAGACCTCTGTATTTTACAGCATACTATATTGGTTTCTTCATTGCTGCTTAGTGGCTTGTAGTCAACATCATCAGGGCTTGGATAGTTAACTAGAGAATGCAGAATACAATGAAGTATCACCAAACTAGCTACATACATGGGTGTATCCATTCACTGGATTGGACTACTGGACTGGATTACTGGACTGGACCAGCGTTGAAACCGGGTCGAGTCATCCGGGTCACATTTTCTCCGGGTCATCCGGGTCTGACCCGGATTGGATCACGTGAGAAACGAAATTGTTCGTTTGACAACGTGGAAACTTATAAACGCTATTGCGTAGCTCTTTCGTGAGCCACGCCCATTTATCGCATTACCAACATACGCTCAGCTACGCCCATTTGCTAGTAAGTGCAGTATGCAGCACGAAACTGAGGGTATCTATGGTGAGGGGTAGCTATTGTCAGTAGGTGAAGACCTTTTTTTTTTTTTTTTTGTCTTCAACCTACAGCTAGGCTGAAGTTGCAATATTTACTCAACACGAATCGAACGCTCAAAATGTAGACTCGTTTGCTCGCTCGAGACTAGCCGAAACACGTCTCGGCTTTAATTAATCCGGGTCAATCCGGGTCACATCCGAGTCAAATCTGGGTCAGTGGGTCATCCGGGTCAGCAGTAGTGACCCGGTTTCAACGTTGGACTGGACTACTGAACTCAGATTATTAATTTTTTTGTTTTCTTATGTTTTTATCACTAAACTTAACTAAAGTGTTTTAGAAACTGATACCATTCACCACGAGACATAAAACTTGTACATTAATCATAAAAAAATGCACTAAAACTTTAGTGCAGTTTGCTATCAAAAATAATTTGCCTACTGCTAGCAATGTTTCAAGCACTGTGCACTGTTAACACTACTAATGCATCTGTCTGTCTTCTCTAGCATTCGATCTTTTGTAAAATAACACACCACACATGTATATACGTTTTACACCATGCAATTACATTGTTACTGTAACATAAAAATCACCTATGCATGCGCATTCACTTCAGCTTTGCTGGCTCTTTGGTTTATGATGTTTGTAAATAGCAACAAGTGTGCAGTGGTACATATTAAGTTTCCCAATGCGTGCACTTTCAAACAGAAAGGTAAGGTTACACATATTTGCAAAAAAAATGCAGTGAGCTGTGTAACAAGAGTAAAACCAAAGTCATACCATTAAATAGACCACCAAAACTATAGCACTTTTTCAAACATCTATATTATAAGACTGAAAAGCCGTCCGTCCGTCTGTCTGTCTGCATTCCATTTGATGTCAGGCATGTATTCTTGAACCGCTGCACGTTTTAAAGCGTCTTTGTGTCTAAATAAGCGCTCATTATCCAGCTCTACAATGACGGTTTCGAAAAGTTCGTGCGAGCTATTGTTTGTCCGTTGCCGCTCTTTAAATGCGAAGGTGTAGAAGAAAAATGGCTTAAATTTTTTCTATGAACTGCAAGTAAACACCTATCTCAGTCCATTTGTACAGGTCTTTATAAGACAAAAATATAGGTATAATCTTGGGTGTAGGACAGGTAGGTGAATGGGTTAGACAGCTGTCTTACGTGCAGGAGGTTGTGGGTTCAAGTCCGGTTTGTGATAACTTTTTTTTTGATTTGGGAACCTTTTTAGTGCACCTTTTTTTTCATTCAGGTGCCCTTTCAGTGCACCTTTTAGTCACTCAGGGTACCCTTTCAGTATAATTATTTTTTCTCTAGGTAAGTTGTTGAAAGTTCAATGTGTAATGTGAGTTCGAATCCTGTACTGTATATGACTGTAAACACATGATCATACATGTTACATTTGCCAAGACTGTACACACATGATATTGCAAATTCAAATTTCATTTGATGTGTTGTGTAAGCATGCCGCCTAAGCGAAAACGATTGTCTACCTTCTGTGCGTCTCAAGCAAAGAGATACAAGCAGTACCAAAGATTGGATCTAGCGAAGAGACAGGAAGAAGCAGAACGACAAAGACTGCGCCGCCAGGAGGCTTCCACTTGAGCTACCACCTGGACCAGTGCCACGGTCAACTCACAACATAGATGACGACAACGTGACGCAGAAGCCCATCGTGTGGCCCGCCAGGACGAAGAAAGAAGATCACAGGAACGGATCCACGATACATTTGCCCGTCGACTAGCCCATGAGGACCCAGCCACCAGAGAAGAAGAACAACAACGCAATACAGCTGCCCGTCGACTTGCGCGTGAAGACCCAGCTACAAGGAGGGAGGAGCAACAACAAAATACAGCTGCTCATCAACAAACTCGGGCTGATCCAGGCTACAGAGCTCACGAGTAGCAGGCTAACACCACACGCAGACAACAGGTACGTGCAAGCACACACCCAAGCTTTAGGGGGCTTAACTATCAGCCACACAACTTTTTCAGCACTACAGATGTAGGCGCACTTAGTGTAGAATGCACACACTGCGGCGCATTAAAATTTCCCGAGGAGACGGAATCCCTTTGTTGCTTGAAAAGTAATGTCCAGTTAGAGGCATTTCCACAGCCTCAGTCATACGGACAAGGGGGGGTAAACATTTTCTACGTAACATACGTAAGTACAATAGTGCATTTCAAATGACGAGCTTTGGCTGTAACGAGATAACTATGGCTGGCTTCAATCCTTCTTTTATAGTACAGGGTCA
Source organism: Dysidea avara (assembly GCF_963678975.1). Taxonomy (NCBI): domain Eukaryota; kingdom Metazoa; phylum Porifera; class Demospongiae; order Dictyoceratida; family Dysideidae; genus Dysidea; species Dysidea avara. The sequence continues at coordinate 2,247,668 of NC_089282.1, forward strand.
GGTCTATCATCGTATAGGTAGTTTAGTTCCATCAGCAGGTGAGTCTCCTAAATTTTCCCAAATTTATTTTATTGACAATCAGCAAACTGAATTAGCTACTAGATGTGGGATAGTTGATGGGTTAAGGCTTGACATAGTTAGGGGCATTAATGAGCTTTCGCATGACAATAATCACTATGTTCAGCTTATTAAAGTAGCTAAAGAAATATTTGAGCAGCATGACGAGCCAGCGAATGTTAGAGTAGTGATTAACGAGAACAAACGGCCTGTAGGAGAGCATGCTAGGAGGTATAATAGCCCGATGTGTGACGAGGTAGGAATGCTAATGCCTAATGATAATGTACATAATAGGGATATAGTTTTGCACTATAGGGATGGGTCTTTGCAGCACATTTTTGAACTTCATAGGGGATATGATCCTTTGCAGTATCCTTTACTCTTTTCTTATGGCACTGATGGATGGCACATCAACCTGAAATTGGCTAATGGTAGGAAATTAACAGCCATGGTGTATTACCGCTACCACATCATGGTTAGGCAGCAAGTGCCTGTATTGCTTAAGGCTAAACGGCTTTTCCAGCAATTCCTCATTGATGCCTATTGTAAGATTGAAACTGAGCGCTTACAGTTTCTCAGGCGTGAACAAAAGTCACTACGTGCTGATTGCTACCAGCATTTGCGGGATGCAATGGTAGATGGGGATGGTGATCCCAGGAATGTTGGTCGTAGGGTGATCCTACCATCATCATTCACTGGTGGACCACGCTACATGCATGAGTTTCAGCAGGGCACAATGACCTACGTTAGGAAGTATGGCCACCCCGATCTCTTCATCAACATTACCACCAATCCTAATTGGCTGGAGATTAGGAACAATCTACTACCAGGTCAGGAGCCTCTGGACCGTCCAGACTTAGTGGCCCGTGTGTTTAGGCTTAAGGTATAGAAATTGTTAGAGATGCTCACAAAGGAGATGATTTTGGGAAACCACAGGCTTGGCTCTACTCAACAGAATGGCAAAAGCATGGTTTGCCACATTGTCATTTGCTGTTATGGCTTATTCAGGAGCACAAGATCATTGTGATGATGTCATCTGTGCTGAGATCCCTGATCCAATGGTTGATCCTGAGCTGCACTGGATCGTGATTTGCAACATGGTATGCGAGCCCTGTGGGAGCATCAACCCTGACTCCCCTTGCATGGAAGATAGCCGCTGCACTAAGAGCTACCCAAAGCAGTTCAAGGCTGATATCCAACTAGGTGCAGACAGTTACCCACTGTACAGGAGGAGGAGCCCTGAGAATGGTGGACAGGTAGCTACCATTAACATGAGGGTGATGGGGTCTCGCATTACTCAGGAGATTGACAACAGGTGGATTGTGCCTTACAACAAACTTCTGCTTCGTCGCTGGCCATCCTGGAGTTAAGGAGGCTCAGGTTATAGGCAGAGTCTACACCATCAGTCCACGTCAGGGAGAATGCTTCTACCTTCGATTGCTGCTTCATCATGTTAGGGGACCCCAGTCTTTTGCTGACTTGAGAACTGTTGAAGGTGACATCTGTAGTTCCTTTAGGGATGCATGCTTGAGGTTAGGTCTTCTTGAGGATGATAATCAGTACCACTTGGCTATGGATGAGGCATCAGTCAGCAACTCACCTGCAAGTCTTCGCACCCTGTTTGCAGTGATCCTTACTTGGTGTGAACCATCTAACCCTCTGGAGATTTACGAGAACCACAAGGAAGAAATGGCAGAGGACTTCTTGCACTAGCAACGTACTCAACATCGGGATGAAGACTTGGAGTTCAATGATGACATCTTCAATGTGGCTCTCAATGACTTGCAGGAAAAAGTTATTTCCATGGGAGGTAGGGAACTGTCTGAGTATGGGCTACCCCCAGCCTCAGGCAGTGGATAGCGATAGGTTTGCATGCGTGTACCATAGGGAGATTGGCTATAATCATGAAGAGCAACAAGCATACGTAAATCGTCATGTTCCTTTACTTACTGCTGACCAACAATATGTCTATGACACCTTTTGCTCCATGATAGATAGGGGCGAGGGAGGCATGTTATTCTTGGATGCCCCTGGTGGAACTGGCAAAACTTTCTTGATCAATCTTATTCTAGCTAAACTTAGGTCTGTAGGTAACATAGCATTAGCTACTGCTTCTAGCGGAATAGCTGCTACTCTCTTGACTGGAGGACGTACCTTGCATAGCACCTTTAAGATCCCTTTGGACTTGCATGCATCGGACATCCCATGTGCAACATCAAGAAGGGAACTGCACTCTGCAGGGTGATCATAGAGGCTAAAGCCATAGTAGTCGACGAAGCCTCCATGACCAACAGGGGTGCCTTTGAAGCTTTGGACCATACCCTGAGGGACCTGACAGGGAGTGATCATCCAATGGGAGACAAGTGTGTGCCACTGTGGTGACTTCAGGCAGATTCTACCTGTCATTCAAGGTGGCACCAGAGGTAACATTGTTGATGCTTGCCTCAGGCGATCTCATCTGTGGGACAGTGTGGTAGTTACACAACTACATACTAACATGAGAGTGCACCTGTGTGGGGATGCGGCAGCTGGACAATTTGCTGAAGAACTATTGGCCATTGGAGATGGGAAGTTCCCTATTGACACTCCACCTGATGTTGTCCAGCTACCTGACACCATGGGAACCTTTGTGAATAGCATGGAGGAATTGGTTTCCAGGGTGTATCCAGATTTGCTCACTAACTTTAGGAACTTGGCTTGGCTTTCTGAACGCTGCATTCTTGCTCCTCTTAACAAGACCACTCATTCCATCAACATTAAAATAATAATTATGTAGCATATGTCGAATAGTACAAAATAGTTAAAGTGCATTAACTTTATGCATACTGTTTTGTCCATTATTGTTGTATTGTACTATACTTACAGGAAATGGACCAGTGTGCAGTTGCTGACTGAGAACATAGAAGAAACGAAGCACAATAGCATGTGACAGAAGAATGACCCTGTGAAACTGAACTTTATTACAACTGAGACATGACCTGGATCAAATTTTACCTGTGCCAGAGCAATGATTTCTTTTCTTCAGACTGATGGACTGCCCTTACCACCATCCCAGTACTGGGTAGAATTACCGACTACTGAACAAATCACTTGAGAGTGCCACATTCATGGTAACCTTAGAGTAGGCCAGCTCGACATTTGATGTTAACAGAGGACAAGTGGATGACCAATAAGATAATCTCATAAGCACATTACAGGTGGAAATGAAATTGATTTACACCTGCTTTATATGAAAAACAACACATAACACTCCAATTTTTTTTTGTACATACCTAATCCGAGATTTTTCAGTACACACAAAATTCCTTGAAGATGATCAACGCTGCATGTGTAGGCACAACTTTAAGTATAGTAGTCTAAAATCGTCCCTTTGTGGAACCAACATCATAGAACACATTTACCTGTAGGAAGACATTCAAGATTGTGGTCAACTGTTTATTTCTTCCGCGTCATGATTGGATGCCAGTGTAAACCCTTCTTTGCTAGGAAATATTTCAACTTATATTTACGTCTATTTTTACTTAAGTAATATGTAACGTACAACAACTGATCCACGCTGGCTCATGCCAATGCACGACAGTTACGGTGGTCTGTCATCACACTGACCAGCGACTGCCCACGTGGAGTATCTCGTTTAGTATATCCGGCATAACTACTACGCAGCTACATAGCAACTCTTCCACTGTGTCATGGTTTCGATACCTTAGAAAGCAATTGACAGAGCTTACGTCGAGCCTCATGTTCACTGTTGGGCCGCTTTCAAAATTTTCCGCTGCTATCTTGTGATCACGTGCGTTTACTATACAATCCGGGCGTATTCGGTGACCACATCTTCACTAGTCCACCGGGAGAACAAGCTACGTGGCGGGAATGAATCGAGGAAGGTAACTTGACTTTACTGCTATGCTTGTCGATTACCTATACATACTAACACAGGTTTGCTGATTTCACCACCATCCTTTCCGGCGTCTCGTGTAGACTAGGTGTGCTAGTTTTGAGGCTAGTTTCAGTATTGAGGAGAGAAAGAATAAATGAGATAAGTCCATGCAGCGTAATTCTTTTTGTACAGATCAGGCTTTACAGGCTCCTTGAGCCTTCTTTACCTGTAAGACAAATACTAATACTAGTAATATATTACAATTCGTAATTCATACTGCCTGTATTCATGCCGTCTATATTTTGGTCTTTACCTATGCACAGACAACTGAAAAGAGACCACGCACAAGACCCGATACTGAGCATTGGATATAGGTTTGTCACAGGTCCATTTTCTCTCAATGCAGGGACTTTTTGAATTAGTTGTTTTAATGCTGATTAAAGACAGAGTTCATATAGGTTGTATTGGAGCACTATTTTTGCTGTGTTATGAGACCTAGGTCTCTTTCAACCACAGTCAGATCATCATAGTATAAGTGGCCACAGAAAGGTGTGTGTGTGTGTGTACGTGTACGTGTACAGCCGAATAAAAAAAAGCGAACACAGTTAAGTTGTTGACCATTCACTACAGTTCCGAACCACGAAAATATTTTGCGAGCATGTCATACACTGACAAGCTGTGTGTCTGTCTGAATGCTAGCTATAAACAGTTGTACAAAGTAGTGATGTACCGATAAGAGATTTTGCTGATTATCTGATTAGCCGATATTGAAAATCATATAATGGCCAATACCGATAACTGATCGAATGTTTATGTTTACCAAAATTTCACACATAATATTATTTTGTAAAATTGCCATTTTTAAACTTCATTTTTGTGTTATTCTTATGAAAACAATACCATCAGGGTCAGTAAAATTAATCAGCTAAATAATCTACTAATAATTACTGATACCGATATTGCTGAAATGTGGCCAATAAACCAATTTCCGATTATTTACCGAGTAATCAGTGCATCACTAGTACAAAGTAAAATTTTGATGTTTTGAATCAGCACGCTATTTACAATTATTTCATGAATTGTTGGAAATTGACAGATTGTAGTAAAATTCTGTAAGTAATATTGATGATACTCAGTCTTGTCTTGTTATCTAGATCTAACAGAATGAGATTGGAAGTTTACTGAGTCTAGAGGGAATGTTAGTTCAAGTAAAGTGACAGAGGAAGTATTCTGGGTTACATTCAACAACATCCAGCAACAATGGTATGGTTAAACAGAATAATATATAGTTGTGAGGTGTTTGTAAACTATGGCAGCCAGAACAAGAAAGGATAGATGGATAGTTGATGAGCAATTCTAATTCAGAATTTAAAGATCATTGTGGTAAGTATATCTCTGTTACAACATTAATTTTATTTTCACATGTAGCCTGAGGACAGAATGAGACCCTTTATGTGTAGAGTTGCTAGCTATTGCTATTATTGCAAGGTGCGTATAGCTTTAGACTAGTGTTGTTTCTATTATCTAAGGACCTAGTTATTGCAGTGGTAAGGGATGATTGATGTCAGGCGCTTGAATGAACTTTAATCCAGTAATGTTGGCCTGGCTGGTATTAGGCCTAAACACAGCTGAATAGCTATAGTAAATATATTGCGTACATAGGAATGCAGTACTTTTATATAGAAGAGATTTTCTGTTACTAATGAGATCCACACAAAGGTCTGCAACTTCTATGAAGAATTAATACTGAATGTAATTCCTTTATCATTTTTAACCTAAACTATATTCACCTCTCTTCTGTTAATAAAATGAAACTTTTATTGCCATATATAGAACTGCCATAGCACATGAAAACCTTCATGTATTTGTGCTTAATGATCTTGTTTATTAACAACTAACAATAATTTATTATGCTGACAAGCAAGTGAATTACATATCAACATTAGTCATCAGTCTTATGGTCAGCTAAATCTTCTGTAAACTATAAAGTTTACTTAAGCATCTTAATGTTTGTGAGACTACGTGTGTCTTATAATACATTTACTTCTCCACAGATCATCCCTAGTTGATTGAAGATTGAGGCAAAGTGATCGATGTACTTTGAGGTACGAACATTCTAACCATGTTTATATTGGTTTAAAGTATTTATACTACTTTTATTTTCTTCAATTGATTATAGCATACTCTGAAAGTACTTACTAAGGGTAGTTGCTAGAACGGGTTTGGACCATTGCTGTCTTTGAACCTGTGAATGGCTATATGCTTAGTAAGATATATTTCAAACTAGAGCTACCATAATGATGGTAACTTACATATCACCCCATTTTGGTGTAAAATACAGGTGGTATACAAAGACCTTAGATATAATTATGCACTGGTATATAACTACATGCACATGCAGTATTACTACACTCTTTCTTTCTCCACAGATCATCCTTAGTAGGTTTTAGATGTTTCTATGAGGCGTACTTTTAGTAAGGTATGTTCTACCATGTTTTATCAGTTTAAGTCTTTGTACCATTATACTACTGTACTTCCAAATTACTTACTAAACGTAGTTGCTAGAACGGGTTTGGACCATTGCTGTCTTTGAACCTGTGAATGGCTATATGCTTAGTAAGATATATTTCAAACTAGAGCTACCATAATGATGGTAACTTACATATCACCCCATTTTGGTGTAAAATACAGGTGGTATACAAAGACCTTAGATAATTATGCACTGGTATATAACTACATGCACATGCAGTATTACTACACTCTTTCTTTCTCCACAGATCATCCTTAGTAGGTTTTAGATGTTTCTATGAGGCGTACTTTTAGTAAGGTATGTTCTACCATGTTTTATCAGTTTAAGTCTTTGTACCATTATACTACTGTACTTCCAAATTACTTACTAAACGTAGTTGCTAGAACTGGTTTGGACCATTGCTGTCTTTGAACCTGTGAATGGCTATATGCTTAGTAAGATATATTTCAAACTAGAGCTACCATAATGATGGTAACTTACATATCACCCCATTTTGGTGTAAAATACAGGTGGTATACAAAGACCTTAGATATAATTATGCACTGGTATATAGGGATCTGCAATACATATCGATACGGCATTATATCGATACAGCAAATAGGTATCACGATACGATGCTGTACTTAGAAAATATCGATATATATTAAAGTTTTCTAGTAGAAACAGTCCGTGATTGCAATTGCTCTATTATTGTAACAGTGATCTGGATACTCAAATAGAAAGCCTCTCCATTTACCTGTGCATAAAAATGCAACGTTACAAGAAGCCATACAAATGTGCATGCTGTTACCATCTTGACAACTCATCAAAAATGCGGAGTAATCCGGACAAGCCTTTGTGGGAGCATGCATTAAAATGTTTGTAGTAGCTAATTGTCTGGGTGGTGTAATAGAGGCAGGTATCCAGGTAGAGATGTTAAACACACTAGCTATTTGTCATACAGTGGAACCTCCCTTATCCGGACCTCTATTATCAGGGCACCTCCATTGTCTGGACAGCCCAAATTGATCATGTGGCTTGTAGTTTATTGACCATAGTGAAGTTTGGTTTAGATGAAAGTTTAATGGATTGGGCCTAATGTTTATGTTGTCACATTTGCTTGTTATGTATGTCGTCGCCATTGCTTGTTTGTATACCAACGTATGTCACTGCCACTGCTTGTTTCGTATGTCACATTAGCTTGGTCTGCATGCCGTTGCCATCATCTTCTGTATGTTGCCAGCATAGCTTATCTTGCATATTACTAGATGGTGCCACCATCAAAATGTCTGCACATTGCATGGGCATTAAAAAAAAACCTTGATGCTTGGGGGTAGATCACAACATATATATATTATATATCATGACTTACCTATGGCCTCTATTGTAAAGAGTTTAGGCCAGAGACACTTCTCTGCTCTAAACTCTTTCATTACCTAAGCATCAATAAACCAAAAGTACTTCCTACTTTGGCCCCACTGGAATTACGTAACCTTGCCTAGGCCATATACCATGGCAGATGAGGCCCCTAGCACTTATCAAACCCCCTCCTCAATCAATGGATTGCTGGAAGTGAAGAATGAAGATCTGAGGAACAGACCACATAAGTAGGTGACTGGTAGCGTTACTAACACCCCATTCACACTAGCCCAGTAGCATGGTTCGGAATGGTACGGCTCGATAAAAAGTGCAATGTGAACACCGTCCGTACTGGGCCCAACCGAACCGAGCCAGCCCACCCGATTGAACCAGGCCAGCATGGTACGGTACGATAATTACGTCACCAGGCGTACAAAATAATAATTTCATCCAATGAAGAAGGGCTCAGAAACACTGTTCGACACGAGGTTTAGCACGAAAGAAAGTCTAGTGACAGTTATGAACTACTTGTCGCCGTGCCAGTTACTCACTTCGATTCGCGACGCGATTTCTGCAGCTCTACACGGCCACCTATCTATTGCTGTCTTGTTGAAATGAAAGAATTCCAGCACAAGGGACTTGAAGGGCAAGAGCTGCATCCAATTTTAGTAAGCAAATTAATAAATATTTCATTGTGCGCTTATGGAACCGGATGATTTAGCGAGCGAGACTGCATAGTGTGAACAGAGACAATAATGGGCCGTACCGAACCAAGTCGAACTGAACCGTGCTATCGTGCCAATGTGAACAGACTGTAAGCATTAAATAAAGTTTAACTTAAACTTAATGTTGTGAAGCGTAGGCTGTGCAAGTCCCCAAAATATTAGCATGCAACAGCTAATAAGAACAACACATGTGTAACACTGTGAGCAGAACACGTTAGCAGTAATTCATACCTGTTGTAAGAAATCTTCCCACCCCTATCCCTACCCACTGAACAGTTTACAAACTTCGTACATGCAGGTGCTCTATGTTAATTGGCATGGTATGCCGATAACAATTCTAGTTAGTATTCCACTGTCAATAGTGGTACTTATGTACATTTGTAGTATAAGCAGTGGAGCAAGCAGACACATAATGTTGTTGTTTTATTCTGTACTTTACAGTGCCTGCATTCAATTACTCAGAAACATTTGCATGAAAGACTATTTGCCATTATACGCATTCTGTTGTGAGTTCTTCAGCTGTAGGTCTGACTGGATTCCTTCGCTGTGCCAACCGCTACCACAAGTAGAGATTGCTATTGAGGGATGCTTGCAGTTTAGATCTTTGTCAGGAGAGACGCTCTTTCATCCTACCTGTAGTCACAGACAGGCCCTCCAGTTCAGAATGCCATCAGGGTCGGGTTGCCATCAGATGCTCGCCTCTCCAATCCAGATCAGTATCACGAGACGCTCCCCCATCCAAATTGCTAACTAGAGACGCTCTCCCAACCAGATCACTAGCTGAAGATGCTCTCCTATCCAGATCAGTATTAGGAGATGCTCTCCCATTCAAATTGCCAACTAAAGATGCTCTCCCAACCAGATTGCTAACTGGAGACATTCTCCCATCCAGATCACTATCAGGAGACGCTCTTCCATCCAGATCACTATCAGGAGACACTCTTCCATCTACCAGAAGATACTTTCTGTCATGAGCACTATCAAACATGATCCAGCTACAGAGTACCAACCAGCTAACCACCATAGAGGGACCACAATGCTACTATCATGCAGCTTAAGTGTTGATGCTATTTCACACAGTGCCACTCTCAACAGTGGATATTGACAACTCTGAGAACAATGGTCACGCCCTGACCATTGTATCACATGCACACAGGTGTTGATGCTGTCACCATCTGGCTAAAGCTAAAAGCCACGTGACACAAATTAGTGGTGACCCACAGGTCAACACATCACTACTGCTGCTATAAGCAGTTCGTCCATTCTGCTTAGAGGAGTCTGAGACAGCAGGGGGCCTCACTTAGGATATCTGCCTTATCCCCTAGGTTCTCCCGTTTGCCTCTATTGTAAAGAGTTTAGGACAGAGACACTTCTCTGCTCTAAACTCTTTCATTACCCAAGCATCAATAAACCAAAAGTACTTCCTACTTTGCCCCCACTGGAATTATGTAACCTTGCCTAGGCCATATACCATGGCAGATGAGGCCCCTAGCACTTACCAAACCCCCTCCTCAATCAATGGATTGGTGGAGGTGAAGAATGAAGATCCAAGGAACAGACCACATAAGTAGGTGAGTGGTAGTGTAACTAAACATTAATATATATCAATACCATAATGAATTGTATATCCATCGGTGTAATTTTTGTGTAGGATAAACAGGTGCATAGGAAAGAGCTCCAACCCTGTACTGATAATTATCTTTTTGTTCTTGCCATAGGCACAGAGCCAAGTTAGCTTTATGAAGACAAGAATTCAGATGATATGTAACTCGCAAATGAATGACATGGTGTTGAAATAATGTATGTAGATTCATAAAATAATTGGCAGTAGTTAAAATTTTATATTATACATACAGTGAATATTAATACTGTTTGTTCCAATTGTTCAATAGCTGCACACTACATAATAACTAGCTAGACTATTCCTTTCCAGACAGCCTTATAGTACACAACTGAGGACTCCACTGCATCATCCTTTAGTCTATTAGTATCACTACATGCAATCCTATCACCGTCACTAAAGTGTATTTCTGATTTTGCATAAGGTGCTAAAAGCTGCCTTGCAAGACAGCTTAACAGGGAAACTGTATCTTTGCTCACTCCACTACTGCAATGGACCAAATATGCTCCTAACAGCAAAAGCCTGTGTCAAATTGACACCAATAATAGAGTACTAGCAGCAAATCTCTTCATTAACTTCTGCTGTTAGATGTTTCCTTGGTTCATTATCAGTTGCAACATTTCTAAACTCGGCAAGTGAATCATAATTTTTCCTTTTATTGCCAGGTTCAACTACTGCTTCTCTGTCCTCCTGATCATTTTCAAGTTCCTCAACATTACTATCCTCCAACTCTCTATGAATGTAGCTACTAGTTATGTTTATACACCTTCAATAGCTATGTGGCTAAGCAAAACCAGGCTGCTTACGCAAAATTTTGTTTTGCAATACAAATGTACTGAAAATAAACCGGGTAAAATATGTGTACTACATATGTGACTGGTCTGCAAAAATAGGGCATGTGGGCACAAACTACATCCTGACACATAACATCTCATATCGCAGTTTTGAGATGGAATATTTGATTCTTTAACTTGTACTATAAAGCCAACTAAATGTTCAATACATGGCCAAGCAATAATGGAATACAAAGTTATGGTGCATCAAAGTTTGAAACAGTAGGCAATTTTTATGTCCTCACATGCCCTGTTTTTGCAGGCCCGGTCACATATACATTTACACACGTTCTAATCACTTGGGTGTGTATTGAAACAAGATAAAACCTATATACTATCAGATGCACCAGTAGGGTTTCTTGTTTGTACAGCGTAAAGCACATGAGGTATGGGCACTTCTTTTACAATGCAGTAGGAATAAATTTACCGTCGCCATTTCATTGTTTCCTTTGTTCGCAGGATGCACACAGGGAAAACATTATACCTTCATCATTTTACCGATTCATAATGAACACACCGAGCAAAACCCCATCTTCATAGCTTGTTTCAGTCATGAGTTATGGTTGATTTAATAAGTGCCTATAATTTATCTGCTGTATTGTTGCTATACAAATTAAATATATTTCAACTGTATAGCACTTTAGTTCCAAGACTATTCACAAAAGGCTGAAAATTTGGCTATCTACTCCATTGTCACTATAAAAATTTACCTCTATTACACTACAAAAATCCATCCTAACATTGTAGCTAGATGGAGCTTGAAAGATATGTTTAAAGCCGAAAATGAAAACCATACACATTTTTACTTGCAAAACCAGTCTAGTGTAGCATAAGTCGCCTATTATCGAATGGTACGCACTATCAAACCTAGTACACTAAGCAAGCTACACAACAGATGAAAGGGGATAAAGGTTTACTAAAGACTGGTTAACTAAAGACTGGTTTCCTTCAGTAGTTTCTATTGGTAAAGCACTCCAAAGGGTCTAGTGAATACGTGGTGGCACAAAGCAAATTATTTTAAGTCCCTCACCACCAAAGTTGTAGAAGTCTCCAATCTACTGCTTCTAAACTGCTATAACTTACACACCATACCATGTAAGGCATTTTTGATATATAAATACCCATAGCATCACATTCTAAGCACTCTGTAACTTCAGTCAAGCATTTTAGTGGCTCCTGTGCTTATCGTGTAGTGGCCACGCCCTCAAGTGAACAGGAACAGGGATAACCGGTCTCTCGTGCACTGTCGCATGGTTAGATGATGCAATTGTGTACTTTTGGAATGCCAATAACAAGCATTGTAGATGATTCTTCAAAGTGATAATGGCACTACTAATGAAGAGAAACAGTAAGGAGAAGGATTATATAGGTTGGAGTGGCATGTTGCTACTTTTTTATGCCTCGAAACAGTACCTCGTGTCTGTATGCGCGTGCGCACTTACACAAATGCTGGAAACCCATACTTGGTGATCATTGCTTCAACTGTAAACAGGTTAGTGATGTTTATTGTGCTATTATATAAATAGTCCCAGCCTATAAAGTAGTGAAATTTCATGTTTGGTTTCACTTAGGCCGATTTTTGCACTTTGAAGTTATATAATGACTTTGTGGTTGCTCTTGTGTAAACAGCAACTTGATAATCGAATTCCTTGTTCTATAGCGAGTAAATTGATATATAGTTTTATAGGATTACGTTGGTTGTGGTGGTGATATAGTTAACAAACACCTATCTTCTCACCACAACAACGTACATACTTCTGGCTTGGACCTTTCAATAGTGATCTTTGTTCTTCCTGAGTCCAAGTTTTAAGTAAATTGAGCCAGGAGGCTTCACGTTATAAGCAAAATAGTAGCACCTATAACAACCATTGTTTCAGTCAAACCTGAATAGTTCATGAACAGTGCATTCAATCTCCGTAAAATTTTGGTTGCAAATTGTTATCCGGTAGTTGGATATCCAATAGAAATGTCAAAGTGTCAGGGTAATTCCCTAGTGAGAAATTCATTGGAATGTACAAACTATTCAAAAATTGGCTACTGAGTGAAGTGCAATACGTTCCTGTGTTAAAGAAATGACAAACAATGAAGTTTGCAGTGCATTGTGCTGGTGTGATTTACTTACTACTGGGTACCCAAAGAGACTAAAGGCCACTCTATCGATAGCCCAAACCAGAAGTCTGTATGTTGTTATGGTGAGAAAAAAAAATTAAGACCTTATTGTAATCTGTTCAATATAAATGGCGACTTGCTAGTCCAGTGATTAGACCACATGATTTTGATATACGACACCCTGGGTAAACAAACAATGGATATCTCAAACCATCTGATGGTTGCGGATACGTCAACAATGGGTGGGCCTGCACCAACCCGGCCGCGCTGCCCTTCCCACACATCAATTCACAGCCAGTGACAAGCGAGGACACAAATTTACGTAGAATTATTAACACTTTCAGTGATCACTTTGAATTAACCAGCCATCACGTTACCTACCGTCAAGTATTGAAATACAATGACAACGTGATGTCTGACAAAAGTTCATCAACTCTTGGTATAATGAATTACCAACAACCACAAACTGCAATTGTAAAGGCAGAAGATTTACTATAAACATACCTTGAATGTCCTTCAACGGGTAAACGTTCTGTAAGGCGTTCCGGCTATCAAAAAGTGCGACGATCACGTGACATCAGGCCTCGCGTGACAGTATGTTTGTCACTTGGAAACTTGATACAGTCTATTTCCGGTTGGTTGACTAGAGAAACAAAGTGTTAAAAGTCACGTGCTTGAAAGTAGCCAATGAGATCAGCAGCCTTCAGTTTAAACTAGCGCCGTCCGCCTGGTGTGAAATTTCATTGGTTATTTCTATTCACGTGATATTTTTGCATTTGGCTTACGTGGACAACCAACCTGAAATAGACTGTACAGCGGTTTTATTAGATCTTGCGCGACAACAAATTTAAAGCGAAAGTCACGTGCAATGAGAAACGTCCAATTACATCGCTTCATTGTATAAACTCAAATACGTATTTTGGCGCCTCTACCCGGTTGTTGTTGCAGTGGTTCTTTAAGCATGGATTCGTGTGAATCTGGCCGTAGTAGCGCCTACAGTGAAGATCTCAGATGGAGAATGGTTTGGCAAAAGCATGCCTTGGGATTGAATTCGCTGGACATAGCAAAGAATTTGAATGTACACAGATCAACTGTAGACAGAGTTTTGCAAATATTTTTGAGTACTGGCTGTGTATCAAAGAAGAGCTACCCTAAGGAGGCTGCTTTTCGAAAGATAACTCCTGTCTGTGCAATGTTTATCTTAAACTTGGTTATCAGCAACCCAGCAATCTATCTACATGAAGTTCAAGCATCTGTAGAAGAGTTCCTTTTAATTGATATTCATATATCAACCATTGCCACCTTTCTGTCATCAAGTGGATTCTCCAGACAGAAGCTACGTCAGATTGCATTACAAAGGGATGAGTTTGAGAGGGCACAGTATGTATCAGATGTATCAGTATATTCAATGGAAATGTTTGTTTTTATTGATGAAACTGGTGCTGATCGTAGAAACATGTTGCGTAAGCAAGCTAGGGTATAGTGTAAGGGGAAAGCCACCTCAAAACCATTCACTTTTAGTAAGAGCAGAGAGAGTATCTGCTATTGCCTGTATGTCAGCTATGGGTATCCTAGATGTAAAAGTTGTAAAGGGAACCAGTAATGGTGACACATTTTACGACTTCTTACATAGCCATTTGTTGCCTCATCTTTTACCATTTGATGGTAGGAACCCTAACTCAGTGGTAGTTCTGGACAATTGTTCAATTCACCGCATCAGTGAGGTGCAGCAAGTGCTAGAGGAGGTTGGTGTGCTGGTACACTACCTCCCACCATACTCACCAGACTATAATCCAATAGAAGAAGCTTTTTCAAAAGTAAAGCAAACTTTAAGGAGTGAAAGTGATGAAGCCCTTGATGTAGAGACACAACTATATTCAAGTTTTACATCTATATCTTCAAAGGACTGCACACAGTGGATTAAGCATTGCACTATTTATGACTGATAGTTAATTCAAGCACAACATTAATCAAAAACATCATGTGTGATTATCAAGTAATGTAATTATTAAGTCATGTTTACTATTTATTTTAACTTATTTAAAATATCTAAAATGCTCCTTTTCTGTTCAGCATACTGTGCTTCTGACAGTATTCCATCATCCAGCAATGATTGCAGGTACCGTAACTGCTCAAAGTTCTTCATTCGTAGATCAATACATTTACCAGGTGACATCCCTGTTGACACAGGTGCTGCACTTGTTCCTGTCGTCTTGCCTTTGTCTTTCAGTGCTTCCACAATAGCAACAGCAGCACCACTAATGCTATCCATCACTGTCTCCTTACGTGCCCTCTTACTCTTAGAAAAAGCTGGTATGTCTGGAGGCTCATCATAATCATCATGGATACCAGCTGCAATCATTCTGGACCATAACCGAAGCCTTGGTGTGTCATACTTGCCAGAATGCTTCTCATGTAAGTCCTTAAAGATGGATTCGTTTTCATCCTCCTTTGCCTTACAGTGAGAAGACTGTTCTGCAGCATCTCCTCTCTTCCTCTTATTACCCCCTCCATCAGCCAAATCATAATTTCCCTCGCACCAGAGGTTAATTGCCCCTCCTTTGGGATACTTTCTGTACATAGCAGTCAGGTCCTCTGTTGTGTACAACCATACCTTCGCCTGTTGTGAGCCATCCAAGTATCCAAGAGAAAAGTCTGGCAAACTTGACACTTGGTCATCAAATTGCTCCTTGAACTTTCCTCTTGCCTCTTGAATGCTTCGAAATTTCGAAGTGAAATTGTTCAGTTGTCTAACAATGGAGTCACTCTTTTTATTAGAGTTAATCAGCTTCACTCTGTAGTAATACTCCACGCCTATTGGTGCTGCATCACGGTCGTTCGTATCCCAGGACGATCTATTTTGAGAACTTGGGACATTCAGTGGTGCTAACCTACTTATAGACGGGTTGCCTATTTAGGGCGTGTCCCTTGTGTAACGCGAACAAACGCGACTTTCCGTTTTACGCATGATTACAATGTTGGTCAAGAAGTCAACAAAAAACCCATTTTTTTAAATAGTTAGGCAAACGTTTTTGGTTCTTCAAAGGTACAAGGTGAGTTAAAATCATCCAGTCTATCATTCTAAGTAGTAGCAAAGTCTTACAAAGAATGTTTTCAGCGAGTTTTATCGCTTTCCAAAAACCCGAGATTGAGAGAAAATCATCTTCTCGTTCAGCCTTCACCTTACACGCTGGATATGTTATAGCTCGAACCTTTCTCTATAACATACTTTCTGTTCTGAAGGCTGGCTAACTCCTGCTTGCTAAAGTTAACCGAAACGTTCATTTTCTCCAATAGCCGTAATACATTTTTGACTTAGTGAACTCGGAAAGTATGTGGAAAATTTACGGTAAAATGACCACGCCTTAAAAAGGCAACCCGTCTATAAGGCTAGGGCCACCAGTGCTAGCTACAGTCAACGGTGATGAAACAGTTGTATTCACCACTGAGCTCGCTGCTGAATTCACTGCTAGTGGTGGTAACACAACGCCGTTATGCTGCGATAGCTGCCGAAGCATTTGCTGCAAGAGCTCTGTGTATTGGCTCATTCTAGCACCAACATTCACACTTGACTTGGTTCAGTCCGCCAAAACTAAGGTTTCAAATAAACCGCGCTCTATGGACACGTCATAACAATTAACATGCACGTGACTTCCGCTTTAAATAGTTGTCGCGCAAGATCTAATAAAACCGCTGTAGTCTCCATTAACATGATTGATTGAAAATCAACGTGGAACGAAGAATAGCAGTAGTTAGTTCTTAGCATTCTATACTTAATCTACCCAGCTTACTTTACCGTCGAACCAGAATGGATCTGATTATGACTTACAAAATCCTGAACAATTTAGTATCTGTGGATAAAGACTATTTTTTTACTGTTAATACCAACCCCACCCGATCTAATGGACTCAAACTTTACAAAAATCGCTTCAACACTGCTATTAGAGGTCATAGTTTTTCACAGAGAATCATCAATGATTGGAACACCTTACCCCATGAAATCGTATTTGCACCTAATGTACTGATCTTTAAGACTAAATTAGATGTATTTTTATATGACCGCCGGTTTGATTTTATTTAGATGTACTTGAAATTGGTTTTTATAAGACTTTGTCTTCCTTATACCAATTAACAAATAATAATAATAATAATAATAATAGAGATGTGTGGGAGGAAGGGAGTGCCATTAGGGCCGGAGGAAAAAAAAAGGTAGTTAGGACGCCCTGAATTCAGTGTGGACAACAGTAAAACTAATGGCGGATCCAGTATAAGGCATTCGGGACAAATGCCATCCTCTTTTTTTGTGGAAAAGCCATTCTTCTTTTGCTTGACTTACTAAACCTTAACGTTGTGTCTGGCCAAAATTTATAAAAAAGTTAAGTACTCATGAAAATTATTACTACCATTTACTGATTGGACCTCAATCAGCGAAATATCTATAGCTACCAGGAGCGGATCCAGGGGGGGAGGGCTTTGGGGGCTGAAGCCCCCCCCCCCCCCTTCATATTTAGGCTTTACTTGATCAATATGCTGAGTATTATAATGAAATTTTGTCTTAGCATAATTATATGATCACTAATAATACAAATACTCATAAAATTACCTTATAAACATCTTTCCAAGGTATTATCAGTGGATTTATGCTAAAGTTTATGCAATAAGGACCCGGATCAGCATTGGAGGTGTACAAGATCGAGATACTCTAATAGAGCAGTCAGCTAACTACTCTAATAGAACATTCACTGGAAACATGTAGATGGTTCTGTTATGGAATTTTTCCAAATCTGCCAGCACCTATACATACAATGAAGTGCATTGGTCTGTTTAAAGGGCTTCTTTCATCTACTAGTGTACTTAATATGTATGTCAATACTTAATTCAAGTACACAATTTCCATTGAAAATGCTCCCAGATTCAATCTTGTATTGTTCAAATTTCACTTTCAACATTCTTAATAATTCTAACATGCACCTATTCAGTATTGTGCAATTGTGAGAGGGGTGTATCATGTACTTGGTTGTCTGTACCTACCAAACTTTTCCATTAGCAAAATGCTTTAGAGAGCCATACCTATAATCTAAAGGCAGTATATAAAATATCTACAGGCAGAAAATATTATGAATTTTATGTGGAAATGTCTCCAAATTGCAGTATTTTAGCATCTATGTTTAAAAATTTTCCTGGGGGGCATGCCCCCAGACCCCCCTAGTTCCAGCATGCTTTGCACACCTCTACCCAACCTTGAGTTAGCCCCCCCCCTTTTACATATCCTAGATCCGCCCCTGGCTACATCATCATTGTTGGTGACTCAGTTCAACTTCCCTGCATGCTATTAGATGGGAGGAGGGTGTAGGATATATTTTATTTTATTTATTTATTGATTGATTAGCAAAACCCTTAGGGGTAACACGCTAATGTACATCATTACTAAGTAAATAAGTACGACCTAAATGTGTCTGTCAATCTCATGAAGATCAGGATAGGGTAAGGAATTCCATTCTATGGTCGATGTCTTGGGGAAAAAGGAGCTTTGTATATACAGTCAAGCCCCACCTGTGGTAGTGAGCTTAATCATTTGTTTATTGAAGTTGTTAACTAGAAAAGTTAACAACTTCGATAAACAAATGATTAAGCCCCACCTAAGCTACCCTGCTGGCAGGAGCACACAAGCCCCACCTAAGCTACCCCACACACACAAGCCCACACCTAAGCTACCCTGCTGGCAGGAGCAAGTCTAAGACTTAGTTCTCACTACAGTATACACATCCTGACTTAATCAATGATTATTTGTGCCTGATTATGAAGCAGCCACCTTTAAAATCAAACTTCCCTCAAGTACTCCACCCACAAAACAGCTGAAGAAAGTTTAACAATATCACATAGGGTTAACATCAACGGAATCTTAGAAGGAACGAATAATTTCTCAAGTACATTTCTTTCTCAAGATCCCTATCAATACCAATGGATGGGGGCAAATGCAAATGCCCCCCCCCTCACCTTGTGGAGGAGCCATACTTCTGATTAAATACAAACTTTATGTCAGGCCAAGATCAGCTTATAAAACCCACGAAAATATGCACATTTTACTAGCATTTATTATGAAACTAAAGCAAACCAAAGTCAAACTAGCTATGAAATTGCCACCCAGCACCTTCGTGCGTACTAAGCGCCTCTAAAAATAATTATCGTGTTGCTGTTGTTTAACACATTCAGAGCCTTTTAAAGACTTCACAATTATCGTATAGCCTAAATATTTCGAGGGGCAAATATTTCGAGGTTGAGCAATGTTGCCAAAAATAAAATTTTCGAAGATTTGCAAACACTCCCAAAATGTATTAGACTATAATGGAGATCTAAATATTTCGAGGCTAAAATTTTCGCTGATAACCCTCAAAACCGCGGAATCAGCGAAAATTTTCTCCCTCTAAATATTTTGGCTATATGGTATCTGCAAAGGCCAAAATGGTAAAAATCAACAGTGAGATACTGCTAAGAGGTGTATTATTTGCTGCTTCAAAAATGTAGCAACTAACAAGAGTATCTGACTCTCCCTAACCATCTACAACTTACCTGTTTGTGCCCCTCCCCTTGCCAGATCCTGGATCCGTCCCTGAATACTTTGATGAAAATAATTGGGAACAACTTAATAACATTAATTTTTATTGCACATAGTTGATTTACATGTTCCCATAAAACTATCAATCCATACAAATACCTGCCATGGATGAACAAAAACATTAAATCTCAAATGAGTAAGCAAAAGAGATTATATAACAATTAAAAGCTAGACGTACACAATCACTTCTGACTGGATCCAGTACAAGATTTCACATACTGCTGTCAATAAAATTAATCTCTAACATGAAAATCATTGTCAACATTTGTTTGATAGCTAACTCCTTTACAAATAATCATAAAGAGATTATGGTCTCATAAAACTTTCCAGTCTGTGGTACCACCTGTTATTAACAGCTTGAAAACCACACCATCATCTAAAGTGGAAGCACTCAGGAGAACAGTTTTTTCTCAGTGTTTACCAGAGAAGATATACCAACATTCCTGTGATACCTTCCAGCCAGTATTCCTCCATACCCAACATAACATTTAACACAAGCTGGCCCAGTGGAATTGAAATCCTACTATATAATGAACCTCAAGCCTGGTATGGCTGCTAGCCCAGATGATATATCCAAATGGATCCTCAAAACCTGTGCAGATCAAGTATATAATATAGCTCCAGTATTACAAGTAATATTCACTCATTGGGCACCTTACCATCTGACTGGCTTATCTCCAACATTATTCCAGTAAGGCTATACTCCTGCTAATTGTCGACCAATATCACTAATTGTTGTTTGCTGTAAAGTTAAGGAGCACATCATGTTTCATTCCATCATGTACCATTTCACAATATCATTATTCCCAATCAACATGGATACAGACCTGGTTTCCTGTAGCACCCAACTAAATTAAATGTTTCTTGTTGATGACATTTAAAAGCAATGGATTCTCTTGATCAAGTTGATTTAGTGCTGTTAGATTTTTCTGAAGCATTTGATACAGTTGTGCGCAATAAACTGTCACATGAACTCACCCTTTATGGTAGTAAACAATCTAACACTCATACCACGCAACTTACCTCCAGAAGACAAAGAGTTTCTGTTGAAAGATGAAATATCTAGCTTAAAACAAGTCCTGTCTGTCAGGGCACTGTCTTCGGGCCTTTTATGTTTCTACAGGGGCAAGGCCCATGACCAAGGGCAGTTCCCTGGGCCTTTTATCATTGATAGTCCCAGGGCACTGTCCTTGGGCCTACCAATGATATAGTTACCAATATATGTTCGTCCATTGGTCTCTTTGTTTCATTGTATTCTCTACTAGGACCGCCCACTGGGGGTGGGCAACTGGGGGAATTTTGCACCAGTCCTAGTCTGAAAGGGGCCCCAGGAGATCCCATGGAGGGCCTCTTGAATACCTGTTTAAAAGATCAATATACTCTAATATAGTAGTCAGATAATAATAATAGGCAGTGGTTACTGAACCGAAAGTCGGTTCAATAAACCGCAGGGGCGGATCCAGGAGCTGGCTAGGGGAGGGGCACAAACAGGGTAATTGTAGGTGGTTGCATGCATGGGGAGAACCATATTCTCTATAGTTCAGTGCTGCTTTTTTAAAGCAGCAAATAATCACCTCTTAGTGGTGTCTCACTGTTGATATTTGCAATTTTGGCATTTTCAGATGGTTGTGAAGTCTTAAAACTGTTTAAAAGGCTCTGAAGGTGCACGCACGAAGGTGCTCGGTGACTATTTTACAGTTAGTTTGACTTCGGTTCGCTTTGGTCTCAGGTGATTTGTAATAAATGCTACTAAAATGGGGCGTCTGTATTTAGCGGATCATGGATCAACGGATCGTCGGATCACGTGATATGCATGCTCAACTCGATTTTGAGCACTGGGAAATATTTATACCCTAGTGTAACATACAGCATACTGTAGAATTTATATTTTATCCACAGGTAGGAAGCCTGAAGAGATTTCAATCGATACTATATAACTATAATAATTAGAGCGCGCGCGTATTAAAAATTTAACACACGTACAGAGTAAGATTATTTTAATTCACCTTAAAACTGAATCACTGATGTATTCTTTACACCAACACAATACTCAATAGACTAGCTCTGTATTGCAAAAACAAACGACAAAGGATACACGCCAACATATTAGAAGCCTATTGAGAGAATAAGAGAATAAACGTCTTAATGATTAAGACAAAATATACATTACAAGCATACAGGGGCCTAGACACAGGGGTACCATGTGCTGATGGATCAGTACAGGAGCCCTGGCAAGACTTACATTAACTAAAGGTAAATTAAATTACAATACACAAAAAAAAACAAAAAAAAAACTATATCTACATATATGTAATACTTAAAGTTTACCTAAGGTGGTCTAAAAGATCCCAGCCCGGGGAGGCTCTAGAATTAAAAATTCTGTAAGAACAGGACACAGCAATGCGAGCTGCCTGCTCAAACAAGGATCTTATGGTTTTCTTTGGCACTTCACAAGCAGTAGCCATTTGAGCAATTGTTTCTGGCAAAAAGTGGCCTAAACAACCAATTTCAATTGGAACAAGATTGACAGTTAACCCAGAAAGCTGGAGGTCATATTGCAAGGAGCTATATCGATCTTCCTTTCTAGTGCGCTAGCGTATCCTTTGTCGTTTGTTTTTGCAATACAGAACTAGTCTATTGAATATTGTGTTGGTGTAAAGAATACATCAGTGATTCAGTTTTAAGGTGAATTAAAATAATCTTACTCTGTACGTGTGTTAAATTTTTAATACGCGCGCGCTCTAATTATTATAGTTATATAGTATCGATTGAAATCTCTTCAGGCTTCCTACCTGTGGATAAAATATAAATTCTACAGTATGCTGTATGTTACACTAGGGTATAAATATTTCCCAGTGCTCAAAATCGAGTTGAGCATACATATCACGTGATCCGCTAAATACAGACGCCCAGTAAAAGGTGCATATTTTCGTAAGTTTTAAACTGATCTTGGTTGGCCTGACATAAAATTTACTAGCTGTTTTAATCAGAAGCATGGCTGGCTCCTCCACAAGGTGGAGGGGCCCCACCCTGGATCCGCCATTGGTAACTGGGGAAGCTGGGTATTAAATGAAGAGCCAAGTGTTCACCTGTAGGATGTGATACAGGTACTTGCCTATAAGAGAATTTTTCTGCATTGGCTTCTAGGACTTGAGTAGTGCACAGATGTCCAAGTGTCTGTGGTAGGGGCAACAGACGAATGCTTTGCTTTTGGGCATGTGTGTGTGTTTAATGATGGTATGTGTGGTATGGTTTTGTCTATATAGGTACTGGTAGTGTGGGGACTTCCTCCACCACCAACATACTCTATTAAGGAGTCTGGTAAGTGTCAATTATGTACTTAATAGGGATTGTGAAGGATTGGGCCAAAAATATTAGTGTTGCACCGATAATCAGATCGGTTATCAGAAAAACCATATATCAGCTGTGTTTTTTGTATATCGGTATCGGATTGGCACCACTATGAAAATAGCAGCAGATACAGATATATGTATGTATTTGGAAACACATGCTCATGTGCACCAAATAATGTTTACAGATGCATTGAGTTGCATTTACCTATATTACAATGTTGTTTTACTGCTTCAGTGTTATGTCAGCTGTTGTAGCAATACTGCTGTTATAAACAATCCTTCACAATCAAATTTCTAGTGAAAATTGCTACAAAATAGATAAGCTGTGCTATTTATCGGATCGGCTATGTTTATTGGTTTGAAAATATTATCCAATATCAGTTATCGGAATATCAGCAAAATCACATATCGGTACAACACTAAAAATATATTCCCCTAGAAGCCAGCCTTTATGATAGCCTGGCAATATTGTTTAGGCACAATCAAACCTTAACCTGCCTTGATTTCTTACTGTTCGATTTGCTTGGGCCTTCATTCTACCAACTGCAGCAACTATAATGTATGCATGTGGATTTACCTTTGTACTCATTTGTGTCCCATCTCTTTCTTCACTACCTTGTATGTTGGTGTTGATTTTCAGGTAGTGCGTCATGGTTTCTTGGCTATTATATTTTCTCTTAGTGTGCATGTGTAATAATTACAGAGGCGCTTCTTATATACTGCTCTTTGTTTTTAATGAGTGGAACACAGCTGAAAAAAAAACAATTAATTGGCCACTTTGTATTTCAGTAATTGGGTGTGTGTTTAGTTGTGCATTTAACAAGTCTGGTGCCACTAGCCCATGTGTGTAAGAAAATTTTACATTTGAGGTGTGAATCATAGACATAACCAATGGCAGATCCAGGATGGGGCATTTGGGGCAAATCTCCCCCTCACCTTGTGGAGGAGCCATAGTTCTGATTAAAGCACTACACTTTATGCCAGGCCAAGATCAGCTTATGAGACTCACGAAATATACACATTTTACTAGCATTTATTACGAAATCACCTGAAACTAAAGTGAACCAAAGTCAAACTATGAAATTGTCATCCAGTACCTTTGTGCGTACTAAGCGCCTCTAAAAATAATTATCGTGTTGCTGTTGTTTAAGACATTTAAACAGCTTTAAAAACTTCACAGCCATCTGCAAAGGCCAAAATGGTAAAAATCAACAGTTAGATACTACTAAGAAGTGTATTATTTGTAGCTCCAAAAATGCAGCCATTAATAAGAGGATCTGGCTCTCCCTTATGGAGTGCCATTTATCTCAAAAACCCAAAAATTGAGATCTAAACTAAACATCGTCGATATTTACTAAACATCAATGACATTTACTAAAAATCGACGACATTTACTAAACATTGATGACATTTACTAAACATCGATGGCATTTACTAAACATCGACGACATTTGCTAAACATCAATGACATTTGCTAAACATCGATGATATTTAGCAACTCAGCTGCTTTCGCGTTTTAATTTTCTGCGGATCCTTTACTATAATAATATTATAGGCACGTACAATACTAATAAAATTTTGCTGATTAGCTGCTTGCGACTGTAGATGAATCATCTGTGGTACTACGTGACTCATTAGGCATTCGGACCTCCTTTAATGCTGTGTATCTATTAAGGTCAATGTTGCTGTGTTGGCGACGAGTTGAACTGAGAGGAAGGAACTCATCTGTGAGGATAAGAGGTATGGGGTTAGCCTCTAAAGCTGTAAATGTGACAGCATGTACACTGTACGTTTTTCACTTTTCAATGTTCCAGTGACAGAACTCAGTCTGGCAGAGACAGACTCTCACGTGAACGAGGGTCTGAAGACTCTAGTATACAGGACTTGTGCACAATGACAGCTACATACTTTAATTTGTGCATGCGTGGTGTATGTTGGGTTGCCTTGTGTGGCCAGACCAATTGGGTAGGGAGAAGAAGGGATCTAGTACAGTTTAAATCTTGGTCTTGACACTACCCATTTACATGTAGTGTTATTGCATGGCAATTTAAATTAGTTGTTTCATGGGCTTGACTGACCCAGGTGAAAAACCACCTAACATATTTTTAAAACCTAGCTCAAAAATGCACTATATGTATATGGCTGCAAATGAGTTGCTGTCTCATTGATCAGGGACAGCGGAGAAGGGGGAGCAAGGGGGGTTGTAGCCCCTGTGAAAAAATTATGGAGGGAATTATTCAATAGCATTATTCAAGATACTCTAATAGAGCAGTCAAGATCTAGATACTCTAATAGAGCAGTCGCAGTATTCTTTGAGGAGCAGTGTAGCAAGCTACATTTGTAGTTATAAATAAGGAGATATAGTCTAGTTCGTAGAGGGCAGCAGCAGGTAGCCAGCAAGTAATGACTTTTTTTTTTGGTCTTTGACTTACAACTAGGCCATGGCATCATCATGCTAGACCCCCAGCCCCCCTAAACATAGGTGTCTCCGCCGCCTCTGTCAGTGATACCATACCCCATTCTTGTATTTTGTTTTTGCACTTTTATATGCCGACCTAGATTTGTTTCCTGTTGGTGCAGTGATGTACAATTATCATACTAATAAATATTTGTGACAAAATTAGTCTTATATAGTTGTGTTTACTTATTATTCTGTATCTCCCTTCCTATACAAGTTATATATACCAATTCTGTAAAATTCATCCAAGGATTTTTACATAAGTGGGTAATGTTACTTAGTTATCATGTTCAGATAAAGTTATCTAATCCAAAACAGCCAAGCTGTAAAAAAAGTGTGCGCCCTCAAAAAGGCTATGGTGAAAAAAGATGTGAAATCCAAGGTGGCGGCCAAGAAATGGCTGTGATGGTAGGTTAACGGTAAAAATTTTAATAATGCCAATTCAGGTGAATTTTGGTGCCGCTTGGTCAATTGGCACAAAATTCACCTGAATTGTCGTTATTAAAATTTTTACCATTAACCTACCATCACAGCCATTTCTTGGCCGCCACCTTGGATTTCACATCTTTTTTCACCATAGCCTTTTTGAGGGCCACACACTTTTTTTACAGCTTGGCTGTTTTGGATTAGATTTCACTTCTTTTTGTATTTGTATACCCCAAAGCCGGTCTATGGCCAGCTTTGGGACTTTTTTAACCTATCTTTTTTTCTTTACCACAGGAAGTAGAAAAGATGAAGCAGATGTACCTTAAATATTTCTGATTTTATCAGTAAATGTACAAATTATATATATAATACATATATTTATTACAGAACTTTCCATGGTGGTTTCTTTGTAACTAAACACTCTTCAAGGTAACTTCTTCTAGCTGATCTCTCTACAGGGTGATTTGTTTGTATCTGAACTATCAACAAGGTAACTTCTTCTAGCTGTTCTCTCTACAGGGTGATTTGTTTGTAGCTGAATTCTGTACAGGTGATTTCTTTGCTGCTGCGCTCTTTACAGAATGGTTTCTTTGTAGCTGAACTCTCTACAAGGTAACTTCTTCTAACTGATCTCTCTACAGGGAGATTTGTTTGTAGCTGAACTCTCTACAGGTGATTTGTTTGCAGCTGAACTATCTAGATGATGGTTTCTTTGTACCTGAACTCTCTACAAGGTAATTTCTTCTAGCTGAACTCTCTACATGGTGGTTTCTTTGTAGCTGAACTCTCTACAAGATAACTTCTTCTAACTGATCTTTCTACAGGACAATTTGTTTGTGGCAGAATTTTCTACAGGGTGATTTCTTTGCAGCTGAACTCTCTACATGGTGGTTTCTTTGTAGCTGAACTCTCTACAAGGTAATTTCTTCTAGCTGATCTCTCTACAGGGTGATTTATTTGTAGCTGAATTCTGTACAGGGTGATTTGTTTGCAGCTGAGCTCTTTACAGAATGGTTTCTTTGTAGCTGAACTCTCTACAAGGTAACTTCTTCTAACTGAACTCTACAGGGAGATTTGTTTGCAGCTGAACTCTCTTCATGATGGTTTCTTTGTAGCTGAACTCTCTACAAGGTAACTCAATCTAGCTGAACTCCCTACATGGTGGTTTCTTTGTAGCTGAACTCTGTACAGGTGATTTGTTTGCAGCTGAGCTCTTTACAGAATGGTTTCTTTGTAGCTGAACTCTCTACAAGGTAACTTCTTCTAGCTGATGTCTCTACAGGGTCACTAGTTTGTAGCTGAATTCTCTACATGGTGGTTTCTTTGTAACTGAACTCTCTACAAGGTAACTTCTTCTAGCTGATCTTTCTACAGGGTGATTTGTTTGTAGCGGAATTCTGTACAGGTGATTTGTTTGCAGCTGTGCTCTTTACAGAATGGTTTCTTTGTAGCTGAACTCTCTACAAGGTAACTTCTTCTAGCTGATGTCTCTACAAGGTCACTAGTTTGTAACTGAACTCTCTACAAGGTAACTTCTTCTAGCTGATCTTTCTACAGGGTGATTTGTTTGCAGCTGAACTCTCCACATGATGGTTTCTTTGTAGCTGAACTCTCTACAAGGTAACTTCTTCTAGCTGATCTCTCTACAGGGTAATTTGTTTGTAGCTGAACAATCTACAAGATAACTTCTTATAGCTGATCTCTCTACAGGGTGATTTGTTTGTAGCTGAATTCTGTATACGTGATTTGTTTGCAGCTGAGCTCTTTACAGAATGGTTTCTTTGTAGCTGAACTCTCTACAAGGTAACTTCTTCTAGCTACAAGGTCACTAGTTTGTAGCTGAACTCTCTACATGGTGGTTTCTTTGTAACTGAACTCTCTACAAGGTAACTTCTTCTAGCTGATCTTTCTACAGGGTGATTTGTTTGTAGCAGAATTCTGTACAGGTGATTTGTTTGCAGCTGAGCTCTTTACAGAATGATTTCTTTGTAGCTGAACTCTTTACAAGGTAACTTCTTCTAGCTGATGTCTCTACAGGGTCACTAGTTTGTAAATGAATTCTCTACATGGTGGTTTCTTTGTAACTGAACTCTCTACAAGGTAACTTCTTCTAGCTGATCTTTCTACAGGGTGATTTGTTTGTAGCGGAATTCTGTACAGGTGATTTGTTTGCAACTGAGCTCTTTACAGAATGGTTTCTTTGTAGCTGAACTCTCTACAAGGTAGCTTCTTCTAGCTGATGTCTCCACAAGGTCACTAGTTTGTAGTTGAACTCTCTACATCGTGGTTTCTTTGTAACTGAACTCTCTACACGGTGACTTCTTCTAGCTGATCTTTCTACAGGGTGATTTGTTTGTAGCTGAACTCTCTACAAGGAAACTTCTCCTAGCTGATCTCTCTACAGGGAGATTTGTTTGTAGCTGAACTCTCTACAGGTGATTTGTTTGCAGCTGAACTCTCTACATGATGGTTTCTACAAGGTAACTTCTTCTAGCTCATCTCTCTACAGGGCGATTTGTTTGTAGCTGAACTCTCTATATGGTGGTTTCTTTGTAGCTGAACTCTACAAGGTGATTTCTTCTAGCTGAACTATCTCTTTCTATAATTGCATGAATTCCCTACAAGGTAACTTCTTCTAGCTGATCTCTCTACAGGGTGAATTGTTTGTGGCTGATCTCTCTACAGGGTGACTTGTTTGTAGCAGATCTCTATACAGGTTACTTTTTTCTAGCTGATCTCTTGAATTCTCTTTAGGGTGACTGCTCTATTAGGATGACTGCTCTATTAGAATATTTCGATCTCTCACTTGCTACACCAAGTTGGATTTCGTGTTATAACTCCGTGGCTTTACGTCTGATTCTTCTACACCATTGAAGAGCCTTTCTAAGATGATAACTCCATCTGTATAGCGATTTTCAAAGCATTACCCCAAGCGGTTTGTCTGGTAGGCGTGACAAGCAGTCGTTTTTTATTAGCTAATCTCGATTGCGTAATTGTTACACACTGTTGGTTTTTTCGTCGTATCTTCCTGGTTTTTAGCTCGATTTCTTTCAAACCACAAAAGGTTTGAGGTTCAATAGTTAACCTATTTACCCACCGATTTTCAGCTTCTTCCCATACGCAGTTTACCCTGTAGGCGTGACAACATATTGGTGTTATTTTTCGTGAATAATCGCTCATAACTCTTTGCCTGTTTATCGTATTCCAGCCATAGTTGATACAGCGATGCGCCTTTATACCCCCCTTCTGTGTGCCAAATTTCAAGGCAGTCGGATATGGCGTTCGCGCTTTATAGCAGTTTTTGTAAGTGTGCGAAAAGAGGACGAAAAATAAGAAAAAAACGAAGAAACTAAGCCAATTTTTGAAGTCGCATATCTCGGGAACGCTTGAAGCGATTTCGCTCAAATTTGGAATGTGGAGTGCTGAAGTTGGAGGGAGTGTCCACAGCAAAAATCGTCTTGTTTCATCAAGGAAGCACAGAGCTACCGAGGTGCGAAAATTTCGTTTTCGTTCTTCCTGTCAATATACTCACGGGTGTTACGCGCCGGCTTCTTGGGCCGCACGACACACTACCGTGTGTCTTGATTGAGTGTAAAACCAGTGGTGTAGCCAGACTTTTTTCCATGCCCCTGGGCACTGAGCAGGCAAGCCATTCAACCATGCAACACATACACAAGCCTATCTTCATATGGACATCAATACAGCATTTTAAAAATGTGTATGCATCACTTTGTATACTTTACGTACACTGCTGTACCATACGCAAGGAAATTTAGACACAAGAAAAATTTGACGAATTCACACTTCAGCAGATTTGATGAATAAAATGTAGACGAAATCAAGAAATTGTAGACAAAACCTGTACTTTTAAGACATTTGATGAATATGAGTTTAACTGATTCATCAATTTTGTCAAATTTTTCTATCGTCAAAGATTCCTTGCGTACAGTATGCAAGATGACTAATGTACTGTGAATGTTAACTAGCTATTGGCCTTCTTATTCCAAACATACGTCTCTTCGCCCGGTCTAATGTTATTGGCTACACAATAGAACTCAAAACGTTCGTAGAAGTCCTCCACTGATTCTTTCCGTGGGTCAAACTCTCTGATACTGCCGTGCGCCATCCTCGTCACCAAAATGTTGTATCTTTACCACCACCCAGTTGAACACAATGTGGCACACTCTAATTAATACACACTAGACACACGTATGTGTACATTCCAATGTATATATATATATAACAGTGTCTTAATTAATACGATACAACAGACAGTCATCTGCAAATAGGCAACAAGTAGATTTAATACAGCTGGGAAAGTCATTTATAAAAACAAGGAACAGTAAGGGGCCCAATACAGAGCACTGAGGTACTCCACTGGTAGCGTCGACAGCTTCTGAAATAGAACCATCACAAACAACTTACTATTTATGGTTGGTTAAAAAGACCGAAGACAGTTAATTTTCTCTCTGGTAATTCCATAGTACCTTAACTTTAACAGTAAGAGTTTATAGGAAACCTTGTCGAATGCCTTGCTGAAATCCAGCAGTATGCAATCAGTTTGTGCTTTGTCATTTAAACTGGGTGCTAAGTCATGGATGGACAGTTAATAGTAGTTGAAGATCAGCAGAACGTTTTTGGTGGAAGCCAAACTGATTGGTTGAGAGGATATTGTTACATTCTAAATGCCCCATCACATGCAATTAAATAATGTGCTTGAGAGTTGACTGTTTTATTAGAATATATTTTGTGACTGCTGTATTAGAGTAAGCGACTGCTCTATTAGAGTATATCAAATCAGCCAAAAACTGTAAAAATAAGAGTACTGTGCATTTGATATCAAATGCAGCATTATGCATAGTGTGTTCATGTTTTGCTGCACGTATTTCTTACATTCATATTGCTTTAAAATCTTGTATTATATGCTGGCATAATACTTGATGCTTTTGCTAGCCTGTTATTATACAATCATGCCAACATAATTGGCACAAGCACATTAATTTTTAAAAGATATTAGCGTTTATAAAATACAAGTGCATGCGCCTGTAGTTTCTATAGCAGTACCTTCCTATTGTAGTTACTAGCTACACAGTAAAAAGAAAGTGTTCGAGCACCCCTACATCTATTCTTACTAAAGTGAGATGGCCTTTTGTAATAAAGCACATCTTATCTGTGCTTGGCAGCTACTGAGTTACACATGTGTACAGTACTTATGTATTTTGTAGTGATATTAAACATTAACATATTTAACCTTTTATTAATTAAAATAGTATGAAGTATGCAACCATCGAAATCGCTAAAGTAGATCTTTGGTGACAATCAATTTCACCATTGCCAAAGTTTCTCAAGTATACAAAGCAGCGTTGAAACCGGGTCGGGTCATCCGGGTCACATTTTCTCCGGGTCATCCGGGTCTGACCCGGTTTACAATTTATCCGGGTCTGACCCCCACGTGAGAAACAAAATTGTTCGTTTGACGACGTGGAACTTATAAACGCTATCGCGTAGCTCTTTCGTGAGCCACGCCCACTTATCGCATTACCAACATATGCTCAGCCACGCCTATTTGTTAGTAAGTGCAGTATGTAGCACGAAACTGAGGGTATCTATGGTGAGGGGTAGCTATTGGTCAGTAGGTGAAGACTTTTTTTTTTTTTTTGGTCTTCAACCTACAGCTAGGCTGAAGTTGCAATATTTACTCAACACGAATCGAACGCTCAAAATGTAGACTCGTTCGCTCACCCGAGACTAGCCGAAACACGTCTCGGCTTTAATTAATCCGGGTCACATCCGGGTCAGTGGGTCATCCGGGTCAGCAGTAGTGACCCGGTTTCAACATTAAGCATATTACTAAATGGTGCAGTATCAGTGTAACATTCTACTCCACTGTATTTGCTTCATGCGTAGGTCTAACTATGCAGTTGCTCATCAACTTGCTACAGCTGATCCACAGTCAGAGCTCAGAAACGTACTGTTTTGGGTTTCTTTTGTGATTTGTCAGAATGTCCACATCAAGTTTGTGAGTGTATACCAGGAGACAACTAAACAGGAAAGAAAACAAAAAAAAAACATAATATAGTGAGGCTAGACTTTAGTGACATCACACAATGCACATGTGTGTTTTTCAGTTTGCTGTGCAAATATAAAAAAATACACTATAGCTGTTTGAAATTACAGCTGTTGATTTACACACAATATGTCTCGTGTTCTGAGGAGTTTGCAAATTGTTGACTCTTAAAACTGTGATGATTTATTGCCATTGACTTTGAAAATTGTAGCAGTCTGCTGCTTTGAAAATTGTAGCAGCCTGCTGCTGAGTACTGACAGGGTAGCAAAACGTAGAAGCAGTACTTTCCAAGTATTTAATTAAATATGAACTGTTTATAAAAATTTCACATACTTTCATTGACATATAAGTGAACCAGAGGAGGTACAACACACTCATGTGAGCTCATAGGATTTGTACAGAGTAATAAAGCTACTTTAGAAGGGTTTCAATAAAAACTGGTTGACCTCGCTGAACCCCAGGAAATTGGAGACGTCATCAAGTGATAAAGAGCTTACTGCATGAAATGGAAGTCAAACAACAACAATGGAAGAGATCAGCACTATCAATTTTATTTATTAAAGCTTTACAATACAAGTGCTGAAGGTCTATAGGATTCCTGATCCTACCAACCTGTTTACAGAAAGTATGTTTGAAAAGGTGAAGAAAGCAATTGTATTCAAGGTCTCCACAATCCAGTAAACCAGCAGCAGTTTAAAAGTAAAAAATAATTATACAATTAACACAAATTCTTATTGAAGACACTTAAAGAGTGTCATACCTCCTCTGCAGATCTGTGTGGGTATTCTTCTCAAGGAAATGTTTGACAAACTGCTTCTGGTGCATTCTCAGGTATACCCGAAAATGATTAGACATAATCTCAGGTTATTACTCTTCCTGATGCACTACCCCCCTATATAAAACCTTGTAAATGTGCAAATGATAGATGACTAAGGTCACATTAATTTTTGTTGCTGTAAAAGCTAAGCAATTTGTATTTGCATAGCTAGTTGGTCCACATGGACAACATGGTCCAGGTCCACCACCATATTCCAAGACTGAAATTATACATACTGTAGCTGTGCTTAGTAACCACACACAGCTATTTTCCATATACCAGTTAAGGTTATGGTGTATATTTTTAATGTATGGGAGTGAAAAATTACAAAATGTGTTGCAGAGAATGATACTTTCAACAACTATGTTGTGGTAGCAATACAACACTGCAAAACAACATCTGTTCTTGGGAGTATGGTACTGTGGTCCACAATAGTGATGATTTCCCAAAATACTCCTCAGCCAGACTCACAAATTACTGAAGCTGAATTCTTATAATTTCAACAAAAGTAACCACAGAATGAAAATAGGTCTTATTTTTAAAGTTAATGTTTGTGAAGATGTTTTATTGGATCATTATTACTTTCTTTGAGTGAAACAAGCTATATGAAGGCTTGTATCTTCATTACTGGGAAAACATGCCAAAAATACTTCCACAGGCCCAAATAAAATTTAGCACACAGTATCAATATGCCCCAGAAATGTAGAGTCTACATCTTTTGCAGTATCATGCTGCAGAATAACATGATAGCTGAGTGAGAGCAGAGGCTCCAACCTTGGATCTTTCTTGGGAGTGAGATTTTTCATAAAGGTGAACAATGGAGATGTAGTCCTTCAGCAGCAAGCATGCAATTCAACAAAGTTATACTATAACCAACACTTCAGGATTTCATGACATAATAGCATGGCCTCCTTGTACTAGTTATGTTTGAAAGTGTTTGCACATAGTTACATCATTGAGAAGCTGTGTATTACTAGCTAAAAGTGTAAGATATTAATAGCTGCAAGGTGTGTGTGTGTGCGTGTGTGTGTGTGTGTGCTAGCTACTGTACATTACAATTGTGCCAATTCATTACAATTTCTATGACAACTGTGACGCTCATGTGATCCGCTGGAGTACACACTTCTACAAGATGTCTTGCCAGCTCAACTATCTAGCTTCTAACCATGTCCACACAGGTTGTAGCTATCTTGTAGCAACAAATCGCCTGGATTCCCAGTGACCTTTCAAAGTTCCAGTACACTGTTTGCTGTCCTTATACAACTCTCCTCGGTTGTGGAACCAGTCAGCCGCCATTGATAACTCCGACCACCAAACTAAAGTTTTAACGAGAGATCACCACGTAACTGCTGAAATCCTTGCACATGCCGCAACCTTTTTTAGCCTCAGGGAGCCTTCAGTGAAGCATAGTCAGTAATAGAATATTCTGGGAGTGAGCATCAATTTTAGGCATGAGAATGTTGGGCATGATTGAAGGCCAAATTGTGAGAATCACACCTAAGGCATGAGAGTTGGAGCCTCTGTGAGAGCGAGGTACAACTGACTTACCAGTGTTGCTACTACAACTTGCCTACAGTAGCTACAAAAATTCTCATTCACTTTAAACTTTTCACACTGATACAGTAGATAGGTGTTCATTGACACAAACTGGAATCATTTTGCACTTTGTAATTCAACTGTACAGCCTCTGACTCACACATTACTCTACAAGACTAAGGGACCTGTGAAATAACTTAGAAATCTAGACCTCTTTTATCCAGGCCCAGACAGTCCAAATTAGTCACATGCATGTGGCCTGTAGTCTATTGACAATAAGATGTTTACGCGTTAGGAGGCTTGTTGATTCTAACTACCCTAGGTGATAAAAAAATTTTACAACCCAGGGGAGTGACCACGAATGCTCTGTAGTGACTTCCCCTTTCTGCCCACTAAAATGTATAGTAGCAATAGTAACATTGCAGAACAGTTAGCTTTACTATATTAGCTAGTTACGGATATTTCTGAGATAAGGACAGTATACCAGACTATCTGGATAAGAGAGGTTCCACTGTACCTGCTATAAAATAAATTACATATGGATGACTCTATAGCAAATAAAATTCTTCAATTATCCCTGTTGCCTCTCTATAATGTTGATGATTCTATCAGAGTAATTTAATATTGACTGCTCTACTAGAGTATCTTGATCTAAGTTACCAATATTAAAATTCCTTAAGCATGCAACCAATAATGCAAAGCTGACAATCAAGCTAAACAAGTTACTCTACCTTTGAGTTGGGAGACCAGGTAGCAAATTTCTAGAACTACCCTTGTGTGTAGCTAGTTGACAAGTTGAAATGATCTCAGAATTTCGTCTTTGCAGGCAAGTCCGTATTTTATTGTTTGGTTGGGAAATTTGAAAGTAATGGCCTGGCAAGAGTACTCAAATTGTGGCCTACTGAGATTTATATGAATATTACAACAACAAGGGGTGTCACTCCAATAGACACTGTACTACGATCTGTGACCGCGATCAAAGCCGGTCAAGATCAATATTCAGTTTTGACCATTGACTTTCATCGAAAATTTCTCTTGACCACTGACCTGGTTCCATTTATTTTTGCCATATTTTCATGTACTACTTACTCGCGAAGCTTTGACCGTGCTGGGAAAACAGTTTGACTGTTGTTCTTCGTGAAAAATCGGCCTTGTTCATTGACCTTTAGTTTTGACCGCGGTCGCAGATCGTAGTACAGTACCTATTGGAGTGACACCCCCTTGCAACAAGCTATTTTATTAGTTTAATTTTGTATATTGATCTGTTACAGTCCTGTAAAGTATTAAAATAAAATAAATATAAACAACACTACTTGATTCATGCAACTAAATAATTATACTCAGCCGAATTATACTCCCAGCAGGGCTTTCTTCTTAAGGTCCCTGTCCGGGGGTTTTGCTGTGTGTATGCTGGTGGTCCAAGCGGTGTTTTTGTAGGTCTGTGTAGGCTCTGTAGGTTTAGCTGCTTTTACTTTTTTTCTGCTTTTGTCATTCATAAATTAAATTAGGTTTAACTTCTAGCTAGAGATCGGGGAGGATGGGAGTGCCATTAGGGCCGGAATAAAAAAAAATATGCTCCCAGTGACAATATTATACTCACTGAGAGTATTGGCACCCAGGGATGAAAAGTGAAACACGTGCAGTTTACAAGTTGTCACATTTACAACTGAAAAGGTAACTCCATACCTCACATCCTTAGTTACAGTTACAGATGAGATCAGTTCCTCTCGTCGCCGATGACAGCAACATTGATGGTTCATCTACAGTCACAAGCAACTAATCAGCAATTAGTATTTACAAGTATAAGCGTCTATCAAGACACACGGTAGTGTGTCGTGCGGCCCAAGAAGCCGGCGTGCCACCCGTGAGTATATTAACAGGAAGAAAGAAAACGCAATTTTCACACCTATGTAGCTCTGTGATCCCTTATCCGATTGGAACCAAATTTGCTAGAGAGGTGCCGGCCAGTAAGGGGAGTCTACACACCAACTTTGAAGAAAATCGCTCCAGCCATTTCCGAGATACGAGCGAACAAAATTTCGTTTTAATTTCTTCGTTTTTTTCTTCTTCTACTTCTTCATTTCTCACATTCGCAAAATCCGCCATAAAACACGAATGCGTGCTCGGATCGGGCTGAAATTTGGCACACGTAAAGGGCTCATTAAGGCGGATCTGTGTACCAACTTTGGTAGGAATCCGATGAGCATTCACGGAGTTATGACCGATTATTTGCGTAAAATAAGGTCGAAGGTCTGTCACGCCTACAGGGTAAACTCCTTTGAGGAATCAGTTGAAAATTGATATGTAGATGGAGCAACCATCGTAGGAGTGCCTTTTTGTGGTTTGAAAGGAATCGGGATAAAGACCACGGAGATATGACACAAAACCCGACCTGTGTCAAAATTACGCAATCGATTTTTATGAATAAAAAAACTATTAGTTTTTGTATCTACCAGGCAAACCGCTTAGAGCAATGAGCTGAAAATCAGTATGTAGCTGGAATAATCATCATAGAAAGTCCTTGCAGTAGTACAGAAGAATCGGATTACAAACCACTGAGTTATGATTCGAAAGGCAACTACGTGTAGCAAATGCGAGATCGAGATACTCTAATAGAACAGTCACCCTAATAAAGCATTCAGCTGCATTTATAATTTACTCAATTATAATTTATTACATTGCAAATTATTCTGTAGGGAATTCAGTTACAAACAAGTCACCCTGTAGTCAGATCAGCCAGAAGAAGGTACCTAATAGAGAGTTCAGCTACAAAGAAACCATCATGTAGAGAGTTCAGCTCAAACAAATTGCCCTGTAGAGAGATCAGCTAGAAGAAGTTACCTTGTAGAGAGTTCAGTTACAAAGAAACAATCATGCAAAGTGTTCAGCTACAAACAAATCACCCAGTAGAAAGTTCCACTATGAACAGATCACACTGTAGAGAGTTCAGTTAGAAGCAAGTCATGTTGTAGAGAGATCAGCTAGAAGAAGTAACCTTGTAGAGAGTTCAGCTACAAAGAAACCACCATGTAAGAGAGTTCAGCTGCAAACAAATCACCTGTAGAGAGTTCAGCAGGAACAAGTCACCCTGTACAGAAATCAGCTAGAAAAAAGTCACCCTGTAGAGAATTCAGCTACAAACAAATCACCCAGTAGAAAGATCAGGTAGAAGAAGTTACCTTGTAGAGAGTTCAGCTGCAAACAAATCCACTGTAGAGAGTTCAGCTAGAAACAAGTCACCCTGTAGAGAGATCAGCTAGAAACAAGTCACCCTGTAGAGAGTTCAGCTAGAAGAAGTCGCATTGTAGAGAGTTCAGCTACAAAGAAACTACCATGTAGAGAGTTCAGCTGCAAACAAATCACCCTGTAGAGAACTCAGCTACAAACAAATAGCCCTGTAGAAAGATCAGCTAGAAGAAGTTACCTTGTAGGGAGTTCAGCTACGAACAGATCACCCTGTAGAGAGTTCAGCTACAAACAAATCACACTGTAGAGAGTTCAGTTACAAAGAAACCACAATGTAGAGAGTTCAGCTGCAAAAATATCAATCACTCTGTAGAGAGTTCAGCTGCAAATAAATCACCCTGTAGAGAATTCAGCTACAAACAAATCACCCTGTAGAAAGGTCAGCTAGAAGAAGTTACCTTGTAGAGAGTTCAGCTACAAAGAAACTACCATGTAGAGAGTTCAGCTGCAAACAAATCATCCTGTAGAGAGTTCAGCTATGAAAAGATCACCCTTTAGAGAGTTCAGCTAGAATAAGTCACCTTTTAGAGAGTTCAGCTACAAAGCTACCACCATGTAGAGAGTTCAGCTGCAAAAAAATCAATCACTCTGTAGAGAGTTCAGCTAGAAGAAGTCACCTTGTAGAGAGTTCAGCTGCAAATAAATCACCCTGTAGAGAATTCAGCTACAAACAAATCACCCTGTAGAAAGATCAGCTAGAAGAAGTTACCTTGCAGAGAGTTCAGCTACAAAGAAACCAGAGTTCAGCTGCAAATCACCTGTAGAGAGTTCAGCTAGAAGAAGTCACATTGTAGAGAGTTCAGTTACAATGAAACTCCCATGTAGAGAGTTCAGCTGCAAACAAATCACCCTGTAGAGAACTCAGCTACAAACAAATATGCCCTGTAAAAAGATCAGCTAGAAAACAAGTCACCTTGTAGAGAGTTCAGCTAGAAGAAGTCACATTGTAGAGAATTCAGCTACAAAGAAATCACCTGTAGAGAGATCAGCTAGAAAACAAGTCACCTTGTAGAGAGTTCAGCTAGAAGAAGTCACATTGTAGAGAATTCAGCTACAAAGAAACTACCATGTATAGAGAGTTCAGCTGCAAACAAATCACCCCGTAGAAAGTTCAGCTATGAACAGATCACCCTGCAGAGAGATCAGCTAGAAACAAGTCACCCTGTAGAAAGATCAGCTATAAGAAGTTACCTTGTAGAGAGTTCAGCTACAAAGAAACCAGAGTTCAGCTGCAAAGAAATCACCTGCAGAGAGTTCAGCTAGAAGAAGTCACATTGTAGAGAGTTCAGTTACAATGAAACTCCCATGTAGAGAGTTCAGCTGCAAACAAATCACCCTGTAGAGAACTCAGCTACAAACAAATATGCCCTGTAAAAAGATCAGCTAGAAGAAGTTACCTTGTAGAGAGTTCAGCTACAACAAAACCATCATGTAGAGAGTTCAGCTACAAAGAAATCACCTGTAGAGAGTTCAGCTAGAAACAAGTCACCCTGTAGAGAGATCAGCTAGAAAACAAGTCACCTTGTAGAGAGTTCAGCTAGAAGAAGTCACATTGTAGAGAATTCAGCTACAAAGAAACTACCATGTATAGAGAGTTCAGCTGCAAACAAATCACCCCGTAGAAAGTTCAGCTATGAACAGATCACCCTGCAGAGAGATCAGCTAGAAACAAGTCACCCTATAGAGAGTTCAGCTAGAAGAAATTACCTTGTAGAGAGTTCAGCTACAAAGAAACCACCATGTAGAGAGTTCAGCTGCAAACAAATCACCCAGTAGAAAGTTCAGCTATGAACAGATCACCCTGTTGAGAGTTCAGTTAGAAACAAGTCATCCTGTAGAGAGATCACCTAGAAGTATCACCTTGTAGAGAGTTCAGCTACAAACAAATCACCTGTAGAAAGTTCAGCTACAAACAAATCACCCTGTAGAGAGATCAGCTAGAAGAAGTCCCCTTGTAGAGAGTTCAGCTATAAAGAAACCACCATGTAGCGAATTCAGCTGCAAACGAACACCCTGTAGAGAACTCAGCTACAAACAAATCGCCCTGTAGAAAGATCAGCTAGAAGAAGTTACCTTGTAGGGATTTCAGCTACAAACAAATCACCCTGTAGAGAGTTCAGCTACAAAGAAATCATCAAGTAGAGAGTTCAGCTGCAAACAAATCATCCTGTAGAGAGTTCAGCTATGAAAAGATCACCCTGTAGAGAGTTCAGCTAGAAGAAGTCACTTATTAGAGAGTTTAGCTACAAAGCAACCACCATGTAGAGAGTTCAGCTGCAAACACATCACCCTGTAGAGAATTCTGCTACAAACAAATCGCCCTGTAGAGAGACCAGCTAGAAACAAGTCACCCTGTAGACAGATCAGCTAGAAGAAGTTACCTTGTAGAGAGTTCATCAGCTGCAAACAAATCACCCTGTAGAGAATTCAACTACAAACAAATAACCCTGCAGAGGGTTCAGCTAGAGTCAAGTCACCCTGTAGAGAGAATCCTGTAAAGAGTTCATCTACATACAAGCAGATCACCCTGTAGAGAGTTCAGCTACATTTCAAGTCACCCAGTAAAGAAATCAGCTGCAAATTATCCTGTGGGGATTAATTGACATGTAATAAATATATTCTCTCTTTTTATATTATGAACTCTTGATATATGCATTATATATATAATTTGTACATTTACTGATAAAATCAGAATGAGTTAAAGTATTTATAAAATCTGATTCATCTTTTTCTTTTTCCTGTGGTAAAGAAAAATATATAGGTTAAAAAGCCCCAAAGCTGGCCATAGGCCGGCTTTGGGGTATACAAATACAAAAAGAAGTGAAATCTAATCAAAAACAGCCAAGCTGTAAAAAAAGGAGTGCAGCCCTTGAAAAGGCTATGGTGAAAAAAGATGTGAAATCCAAGGTGGCGGCCAAGAAATGGCTGTGATGGTAGGTTAATGGTAAAAATTTTAATAACAACAATTCAGGTGAATTTTGTGCCAATTGACCAAGCGGCACCAAATTCACCTGAATTGTCGTTATTAAAATTTTTACCATTAACCTACCATCACAGCCATTTCTTGGCCGCCACCTTGGATTTCACATCTTTTTTCACCATAGCCTTTTCAAGGGCCGCACTCCTTTTTTTACAGCTTGGCTGTTTTTGATTAGATAATATTATCAGTTATACTGAAGGATTCGCAGAAAATTAAAACGCAAAAGCAGGTGAATTGTTAAATATCGTCGATGTTTAGCAAATGTCGTCGATGCCGGTTTAGTAAATATCGTCGATGTTTAATAGCTAAATGTCGTCGATGTTTAGCAAAAGTCGTCGATATTTAGCAAATGTCGTCGATGTTCAGGTATGTTCAACAGCCAATTTTGGCAGGTTTTGATAAACCTCCTTTTTGCCAGTTTTGGCAACATTCAGTATCATATTTTTGCCAATTGTGGCAAAATTAGGTTTATCCCAGATATTGGCAAATTCAGCATTGTCCATATTTTGCCAAATGTAGATCCAACATGTTGCCATTTTTGTCAATCTATTGGGTTCCATATTTTGCAGCTATTGGGTTATTACCAAAGTTGGATCAGCCTTAAAAGCAAAGTCTGGCAATGTAAAGAATTTTATTTTGCCATTGTTGGCAATTTACGAAATGCAACTTCAAAGTAGTGACAACAACAGAATTAATGTAAAACTTACTGAGCTTCCAAAACTGGCTCTTTTAAGCCCAAATTTGGCAGGACCTTTTTTTGTCAAATTTGGCAATAATTTGTGACCCCCATTATTGCCAACATTGGCAATTATGTGGGATCTGAATTATTGCAAAACAATAGAGCAACGTATTTTCCTTGGCAAGCTAAGGAGAGTATACACCGCTTTGTCATGGAACCAGTAAGTGCTTCAATTTCTCTCACAAGCATCTTAACAGTTATTCCAAAATTGGAAGGTATCAGGTTTTACTTATATAGTGCTGTGTGTAATCATTGATTGTGGGTTTGAGTTTCCATTTTTGGAAGATTTTTTTATTGCCAAGTACATGCCTACTTCATGCCAATAATGGAATCTTGGAAATTCTAACTTGCCAATTTTGGAAAATCAAACTTGCCAATTTTGGATATTCAAACTTGCCAATTTTGGAAATTCAAACTTGCCAATTTTGGAAATTCAAACTTGCAAATTTTGGAAATTCAAACTTGCCAATTTTGGAAGTTCAAACTTGCCAATTTTGGTAAATACAGAACTTGCCCATTTTGGATATTTTATAAACTTACATTTATAATCTTGCCAACTTTGGTAGCTATAAAAGCTTCCAATTTTGAAACCCCAAACTGAAATTCAATCCCACAATTAAAAAATGCCTTTGCAACTATAAAAGGACATGGAATTTATGCCACTTTTGGAAATATCATAGAGCTGCTAGTGATACATTTTTGAAGCAGCTCTAAAAGTTACCAGTTTTGGCAGCTTATGAAGTTGCCAGTTTTGGCAGCTTATGAAGTTGCCAGTTTTGGCAGCTTATGAAGTTACCAGTTTTGGCAACTTTTGAAGTTGCCACTTTTGGCAGCTTCTGAAGTTGCCAATTTTGGCAGCTTTGAAAGGTGCCAATTTTGGCAGCTTTTGAAGTTGCCAGTTTTGGCAGCTTCTGAAGTTGCCAGTTTTGGCAGCTTCTGAAGTTGCCAGTTTTGGCAGCTTCTGAAGTTGCCAGTTTTGGCAGCTTTTGAAGTTGCCACTTTTGGAAGCTTCTGAAGTTGCCAGTTTTGGCAGCTTTGAAAGGTGCCAATTTTGGCAGCTTTTGAAGTTGCCAGTTTTGGCAGCTTCTGAAGTTGCCAGTTTTAGCAGCTTCTGAAGTTGCCAATTTTGCCGGGCAGCTTCTGAAGTTGCCAATTTTGGCAGCTTCTGAAGTTGCCAATTTTGGCAGCTTTGAAAGTTGCCAAAAATGGCAAAAAGTAGGTTTATCAAAACCTGCCAACAATGGTTCAGGAACATACCTCCGATGTTTAGCTAA
Source organism: Dysidea avara (assembly GCF_963678975.1). Classification (NCBI taxonomy): domain Eukaryota; kingdom Metazoa; phylum Porifera; class Demospongiae; order Dictyoceratida; family Dysideidae; genus Dysidea; species Dysidea avara. The sequence goes on from NC_089282.1 coordinate 2,290,270, forward strand.
ATGTCGTCGATGTTTAGCTGTTCATATCTCAATTTTGGGGTTTTGAGACAAATGGCACCCCATACTCCCTAACCACCAAAAACTTGCCTGTTTGTGCCCCTCTCCTTGCCAGGTCCTGGATCCGCCCCTGATAACAACAGGAAGGTCGTCTATACCTGCAGCTATACTAGAGGAGTAACTTCAGGCATAGCTGTACCACTGCATGTGACTGAAGTAGTAAATAATGTGCAATAGTACAGCTGCAGGTGTAGATGACTTCCCTTGTTTTTATTTCTATGCTCCCTACTTATTATAAATGTAAAATTTCAATTTTAATTAGACTAGTGGTGCTAAGCAGTACCTCAGTTTGTTCACAACTAGACTAAACACTTGACCTTATCAACACACTGTCTATCATCAGTATAATATGCAGTATAGAAAGACCATTTTTTATCATATCTATAGCACTCTGATTTCCAAGCAAGTATACTGGCTGTAAAGACACACACTCTAGTGTAAACTGTTAATATTGTTGTCATGGATATTATTTTTACATGGTATTTGTGGTCTCTATTGGAGAACCTATTTTGGTACCAGAGGGTATACAAGTTGTCTTTGATTGTGGTGAGCTGATTGAGAATTCAACTGTGCAAGGAGGTATTGCCATTGTAAATTGGTACAAGGATGGAAGAAGAGTAAGCAATAACTCAGTGATTTCTGGAAGTATGATAAATAATAACTCAGTGGTTTATGGAGAAAGAATTAGCGATAACTCAGTGGTTAATAAAGAAATAACTAGCAACAAGTCAGAGGTTAATAAAGAAATAATTAGAAATAGCTCAGTGGTTTATGGAGACTTAATTAGGAATAACTCAAGAATGATAAGCAATAACTCAGAGTTATGATACAACAATAAGCATGGTTTATGCCCCATTGTCTCCAGATAAGAGAACTATGGAGATTACCACAGTAATGAGTAGTATTCCATCTCAGATTGGAGCGGGAGGCATTTATTCCTGTATAGTCTGTGTTGATGATAAATTATGTTTTGATAGAACAACTATAATGGATGTATGCAGTAAGTATCATTTGATACTGTGACTGAATTTTACATGCTTGTTTTGATAGTTCCACCTCAACTTGATAAAGGCAGTGGAATGGTAGTACCACAAAATCCTGTGGTGATTATGATTAAATGTGGACAAGATTACGAGGCTCCAGCAGCTATCATTGGTCATATATTGTGTCCAGAATTTCAACGGGGTAAAACAAAAGTGTCTGTGTTTAAGAATGGTGTGGAAATTAATGGATTTGCTGGAATTGTTCAATTTGGTCCTACTAATGATATTTTTGGTACATACAAGTTTATATCAGAAAACAATTGTGGTAGAGATGTCGCAGTGACCAAATAACTCATAAAGGTTGGTGTTTGTCAGACAGTGGTGTTTAATTAGCACAATAACAACATTTGTTTTACTTGCAGTATAGCACCACAATTTGTGGCAAAAATGAACTTTGAGGCTAGTCTGAAGACACAATTGGGTTTTTTTTTTATATCTAAACAATACTGCCAATCTGTCATGAAGGAAAAATGAGGCTGGTTATCAGGGGCGTAGCTAGCCAGACGGTGGTGGGGGGGCAGGCATCCTCCACAGAACACTCAACATTGTTCATAATTAAACAAAAGGCTAATGACCCAATGATGGGCTAGCCAACATACGATGTTGTATTATTACAGCTTGTGTAACTAGCTACATACTACTTCATTACTGATTGCTACCAGTTATCACTTATCAATGGAAGTATTTTCGTCAGCATCATCGCACGTGCCACAACTGTACTCCAACAAATTCACCTACAATCCAGTAGAACTATATTGTGAATATTTTAGTACAAATACAATGTGTCACAGTTACTTACGTCAGCCACAGTCTGTGCTGCAGTCTAGCACACTTACATAGTATGACGAGTTCACTAACTTCAACCGGAGAAATTCAAATGCCATGTATTAGCACGAAATCCCAACTCTACACCTTAGCAGAATTTGTAAGCTTGTGACGGATCATCTGACTGACTGACAAAGTGAAAAATTAAACTGACATGCCACTACACTGTACGAAGATCCAGTGTGATTAACTCGGGAAAATAAAGTTGGCCCATTTAACACTTTATCACCTCGTGGGTTTGTAGCATCATTGCATATCACTTGTCACTTCTGAGTTGCGACCATAGGCGGATCTGAGGGGGGGCCAAGGGGTGCTGTGCCCCCCCTGGCCCTTCTCTGGCCCCCCTTGGACCTACAGTACCATATGTATACCAGAAACTAGAATCATGCATTCACACCGCATTTAGAAGTATAGAAAGCCAATTGGCAAATAGAAGACATCGCTTATAAATGTGCCTAACATTTATAGTTAAACTGTACGCTGTAAAGAAAGTGAGGCAAATAAATTTGAATTTTGTGCAAGGATCGAGATACTCTAATAGAGCAGTCACTACTCTAATAGAATAGTCGCAATTCTGATGTCATCAATTTACAAATTTTACAAATCGTAACAATGCTAGCTACTCCTTATTTTGATTTGGTATACACTTTACCATCAAACAGGTTATCTCAGATAGGCTAACCAATCTTTGTACGCATTGCAAATCATACACTTTTAAGCTAAGCATTATCAAAAATGCTCTGAAATTCAAACCTGGGAGGTCTGATTTTTAAAATTTTCTCCAACTACAGTTTTACAAACTGTATGTCCATCGTTCATCCAGCTATATGCTGAATAAGGTTATGCAAATGAATATAACTTGTGTTCTAGAATTTCCCCATAGCTCATAGTAGAATAAACACTGTTGTGCACTAAAACTTCTTGCCCCCCCTTGGCCCCCCCTGACAGTGTCTCCTAGATCCGCCTATGGTTGCGACTCTTGCGAAGTCACTTTGAGCGGGTCATCTGTCTTTTTAGGTTTGAAAAATGCACTATCACGTGAGTAGTGTAGGCTAAATATAGAATTGTGTCTAATATTTTCCTTCGGTGAAGGCATAGTCTATACGGGGAAACCCCTGGGGATTCGGGCATACCTTATTTTGAGCGCATCATTTTATTAATTGCTTGTAACGCGCAAGAGATCATCGTATTATTATCATCATTCACAAACGAGTTGAATGTTATGTGCACTCACGTAGTAGCACACAAACAGTAATTTGGGATGTGTGTCAGTTACTGGAAAGTTTGTGACGGAAGTTTAAAAAAACATCACTTAGTGACGGGGGGGGGCAAATGCTTCCCCCCCCCCTACCTTGGCTATGCCACTGCTGGTTATTGGGTGACATTGTTAGGCAAGAATGCATTCTACAGTATGGTAGTTGTATGATATATTCATACATGAAATATGGCAATCTGCTGAAGAGCTTGAAACATTTAAATGTTCAAAGTCGCTTAGTGGTTGGGAACTATACCCCCAGACCCCTTTTTAGTAACTCTGCTATTAGAAAATCGAATTGGAATTCTGGCTATGTGCTCATGTTGTTGATTGTCAAATCAATTGTACTCTAGCTAGAGTTTAGCTGTTTACAAAATTTACCATGCTGTTTGAATACTCAATTTTATGAATTGTGTTTTTCAATGGCTACACTTATAAGATCAAATGTAGCATTAAAAATAATAAAACCCTTACAGAATCACCAATATTGGCTTAGAACAAAAATTGCCAAGCTCAATTTCGGTCAGCCTTCCCTACAGTTGAAAGGCTATAGGCTAAATATATATTTGTTAATGTACAAACTCAATCATGAGTATATTCGTACATATATATGTAGTTAGCTACTTAATATTCGTACAATTACAACCTTATATTTGTACAAATGATGCATTGTACAACCTTATGCCACAATATTATAACTACACATGCATGTAAAATATGTGTTTATATGAAAATTTTAATGGTACCAATTTGCAGGTCATCATTTTCTTTAGGAATCCCACCATACACCACTTCCACACAGCATGATAGCTGATAAAGTGAAGTGCTGTCTCCTGATGAACAACTGATTTTAAATCTCTTATGACAGTTTTCAGTAGTTATAGCAATTAAGTTTTGATGCACCATACTTGCATTACCTGTAGTGGTCAACACCAAAATTTTCATTTCATGACCTCTTCTCAACTATTCCTGCACCCCAACAATAGATTGATACTCTATGATTGAGTTAATGAAACTAGTGTGCTGTGAATTATGCTTTAGTAGCCTGTCATATGGTTCCCTAAGCTGGGAATCTATCTCTGCTTTCTATCTCAATTACAACCTTTACATCAGGTTGTGTTGACCAACTTTGACCACTTGCTTCTCCTTTTGGTGAATTGACCTTAATGCTTCTGTATAGTTGTCATTGTAACACTGCTGGCTTTTCTTCATCTCAACAAGATTAACTGTATTGTTGCTGTTAGCAGAGAAAGAATTGGTACAACATTATAGATCTTGGCTTGTTTACATATCACACAGTATGGCAGAAATTGTATATCCATGCAAAAGCAGCCAAGCTGTATAAAAAGGGTGCGGCCTTCAAAAAGCCTAGGCGAGAAAAGTTGGTGGCAGCCATGAAATGGCTACAATGACGTTGATAATATTAGAGTTTAATAATAGCTTTGTGCATTATTATCATCAATGTCATTGCAGCCATTTCATGGCTGCCACCTTTGATTTAACAACTTTTTTCACCCAGGCTTTTTGAAAGTCGCATCCTTTTTAATATACAGCTTGGCTGTTTTTGTTTGCATGGATGTATATATTTACGAAGAACTGTAATAAGACGAAATTTGAAGGCTTGTATATCGCAATGATCACTGAGCAGATTCAACTCAAATTAGGAATGTGAGATGTCCTAGAAGTTTCCACAGCAAAAATGGTTAATTACCATTCAAGTACTATGTAGCTACGGATACATGAAAATGGTGTTTTCTTGGTTCCATAAAACGAGTATGCCGCCTGTCCGCACCGGTGTACTTGGCCACATGACACACTTGATACAAGCTATTTTCATAATTTTTGTAGCACTCTAATAGAGCACACATTTTACAACACATATAGAATGTTGAATTTCCACTGATAGATTTATCATTCTAGTGTACTAAACCAGAACTTTCATTTATAAGGTAGAAATTAAGTGAGGTGAGCAACTGACAGAGTAGTACAGGGCTTGGGTATATAGGTGTAGTGGTCCCTGGTGAAACCTGGAGAACTTTTTCTAACGTTTTTTGCACATGTTTTTTTTTTGCTTCTCAGTGACTGTTCTATTAGAGTATCTCAATTGCACTTTTTCACATGTTTGGTTTTACTTTATATCTCCTTAGCTAATACTCACAGTACTTTCAAACCATTAAAAGTTTGCACTATGATAGTAATTTCATGTACAGACCAATTTGCAAGTTATTCCATCAAACGGATTACCCTGTAGGTGTGACAACAAACTGCTTTTTCAATTTTCAAACTTGCGCGTATTTCCATTGTTCCTAGTTCAATCTATATGAAAATCAGGCTTGAATTATGGTCTTACTGCCCTCCACATTTGAAGTCAGTCGACTAAAGCATGCACAAGTTATAGCGAGTGGAGCAAAAAGTAAAAGAAGCAGAAGAAGATACGAAGAAAATAAGACGAACATTGAAGACACATATCTCAGTGATGGCTGGGTGGATTCTACTCAAATTTGGAATAGGAGGTTCCCTACCCTGAGGGCGTTACCGCAGCAAAACTGGTTAATTTCCGTTCAGGCACTATTGAGTTACCAATGTATGAAAACTAGTGATGCACCGATACCACTTTTTCACTACCGATCCGATACCGATACATTTGAGGCCAGAAATGCCGATACCGATCCGATACCGATACTTTGCCCCACGAGCATTTCTCACAAGAAACAGCTAGTGATTTAGCTTACCAAACTCATTTGCTAATCCCATCGCAGTTTGCTGGTTTTGTGGCCGGCTATCAATTACGCGAAGATACGTTTATGGCTTCAATGAATCTTATTTCGTGGCTTATTTCAGTTTCCACTGTACTAATAATGCTAGTACCTGGCTTCTTTTAAGGAATTTATGGCTTATATCAGCTTTTGCTCAACTCCTTTCAATGCGCTATGTATGCCACCATCTTGATAATTAATTAAATGACGTCATTTAAAGTATCGGTTGGTATTGGGAATTTATAGCTTTACCGATACAAGTCCGATACCACCAAAATAGGGCCGATACCGATACTAGTGTCGGTATCGGTGCATCACTAATGCACTTGTCAATTTCATGCCCCACCCCCCCAACCCCCGGGCGTCCCCACACCCCAGGTGGGGATTTGACATTGCTTCTTGTCCCCACCCCTGGTAGAGTTTCCACTCAAAATAGGAAGGCGCTTCATTTTGTTGTTTCTGGAGATTTTCACACAGATTTACCTTTAAGATAAAACAAACAAGTGCTAATTTGTAATAGGAATGTTTGCAGCAGTCGCTATCACTGACAGCACAATTTTAACATACGTAAATATCCAAAAAGTGGTCACGTGACCAAAAATCCCTTCATATAGGATTTCCACTGCAAAATAAGATGATGCTTCAGCCGTTTTCATTGTTTCTGATGATTTTCATGCAGACTGACCTTAAGATAAAACAAACAAGTGCTAATATATTATTAAACTGTTTATTACTTTCAATATCAATGCAGTTTAACTGTAAATGCCCAAAAAGTGGTCACGTGGCCAACAATCCCATTAGAGCTATAAAGGATGTGCTAGCTATAACACTACAAGATGTAGAAGTCTTCATTACATGGCAAGAAAATACACTAATTGTGACTTCAGTCACCCTAAAATACAGTGATTTTCTAATAAGCTTCCCGATTTAACTATTATGATATTTTCGGTCACATGACCACTTTTTGTATGTTCTTGTGTGTTAAACTTATGCTTATACCACCCAACAATCCAATTAGCACTTGTTCGCTTTACCTTAAAGGTTAGTCTGTGTGAAAATCACCAGAAACAAAAAAAGGAAGCACCTTCCTATTCTGAGTTGGAAACCCTACCCCTGGGGCAATTGACAGTTGTCAAATTCACTGACCGATTTTCGGTAGTTGCATTTCTAAGCAATAAAATCGCACTAGCTATAATTTTACTAGCTAGCTACAGGGCAGGTTTATTACTAGTCGCATACATGAAATATTCGCTTAGTCATCCTTGGGGTGTTGTCAAATCCCCTACTATGGGGGTGGGGACATAATGGGGATTTGACAGCCGATTTTGCCCCAGTAGTGGGGAATTTGACACCGCGATTTGTCAAATCCCCTGTATTCCCCCACCCTCCCCGGGGGTGGGGCATGAAATTGACAAGTGCATAATGAAAACAACATTTTCTTGGTTCCTATAAAACACTCACTTGTCTATCGCACATCCACACTAACTTTACTAGGCCACACAACACACTATTGTGTGTCCTGATTAGGTATCATGGACATTTACACTCTCACAAAAGTATTGGCTAGAAACTAGCCTCACAGTACCTTCACGGTGCCTTGCCAGTATATTGGTTCAGCTGCATGTCAAGTTGAACTTTTGTTTGTACTTGCAGTGTATTAGCTACTGCATATGGTACTGCCAAATACTTTTCATCCAAAATCATTTTCTTTTTGTTTACCGTACTACATGTGTCTGTGTGATAGGGCAGGTACTACTAGCACCATGCAATTTGCACATGTGTTGATAATTGCTTTAGCTTACATGCGGTTCTGCTGTTTTCAGTGTTTTGCTAACAGCAGAACCACATGATGGCATATGCAGAACATGAACCATATGCCATTTCTGATCACATATTTTACACATGCATGTCTTTTACTTTCTACCTCCAAAGCTCCACAAAATATTTATGCTGTAAAGACATGACTAAAACATCCAATAGACTGGAAAACAGACTCATGAAAGAATCTTTCCTTAAAATGTCTATTACTATAATTAGCTGCTTGGAAACAATGTCTAATGCTACAATAACCGTCTCACAACAATTGGCACAATGCCATTCTTCCTTGTTGGAGTGAAAGCCCTGTTTGTGTGAGGTGTAATGTTTGCTATTGTCTTGCTTTGTGCATGTGTTTAGTTCGTTGTTGTTTTTTGTATCACTCCAACAAGAAAGAACGGCATTATGCCGATTATTGTGAGTATAAAATAACAAATCAAATCAATCAATCAATCAATCGAACATTGTTACAAAGATTACTTCAGCCAATAGTAAGCTCTGCACTTAAAAGTGGTCTTGAATTTCTTTTTCTTTTTATAAGTGCACTCTTCACACAACAACTGTAAACAAGCCAAGTGAAAGCTTCAAAACTTGTTGAAGAGACACTGTTACTTGGATTTGTGTTGAAGTTAATTAGTTTTGTGGCTGCTTCTCAGTTTAAGCGGTGATAGGTGATGATGGGCGTCATACCATGTCGTAGTTTATTGACTGGCTGCTACAGTAGAATTCAATGCTTTTAAAACTCTAATACTGACATGTTCACTTATCACTTGTATTAATTGAAGCCACCATTAGGGGATCCTATGTTGTATCTGCCAATCTTTTGGTGATGGAGTGACCATTCTCCAAATCGTGCTCAAGTGTATGAGAGCTCTTGAAAAAATTATTGGTAAAAGAAAAAGTTTTTGAATAGATTGAAATTTTCTTACTGAAAACCCTGTCTTGCAAACGTGTGGTAAACCCTCTCATGGAAACTTTCATGAACTACTTTTTTTGAATGTTCATTTTCATGAGCCAAAGTTTCAATTGTGATGTTCTTATTGATCCAATCCAAAGAAACCAAATCATGATCAATCAAATCCAATGAAACGAATGATCCAATCCACTTTTGAAAGTTTGTAATTTGGCAATATTTTATGTACTTGTGCATATTAACATCAGGTACAATGCATGTACTGTTGTATGTAAGGTTATGAAACATCTACTTACTCTCACTACTTGCTATTTCAGTTGTAGGTTGTAAAATAACATCAGTCAATGGTATTTGTGAAGTGATAGGAAGTAATACTATCATCACATTCTCAGCTGATCATGTTCCTGTACATGATAAAATAAAATTTCGTTACAAGTTGGATCATTAAGGATATGAACCTTGTAAGTAGCGTGAGGTAGTAGCATGATCAACATTTGATGTTGGTATATATGTGTCATTTTCTCACATACACTACGCCAGCCGGTATTTATATGTGTGTATTACACTACAGATACCAGTCCACAGATTTACTGCAAGTTGAGTGTGAGGAAACATCATGTTATTGTAAGGGCTGAGTGTCCAGATGATCAATCCTCAACAAAATATTAGAAATTTGATTTCAAAATTGATAACTAATTCTCGCCTTCAGAAAACTGGAACTGAAACTATTTCATGGGGTTGTTTTGTGCCCATTAAAATAGGCCAATGTTTTTGTTTTTCTTTTGTAAACTGCATGGTTGTCACATTGAAGCAAATGAAGTTAATGTTCTACACATTCTCACTATATTAACTGCCGATGTGTACTATAGCAACTATAGCACTATTCAAGAACTGTAGCTCATTATTCTGGCCATAAGCAATGTATGGGAGTATAAAGTTGTAACTATTCATTTTACTTGAGTTATTTATGTGGATCATCAGGAACACTGTGTATAGGTAGCTGCATGACCTATATAGTCAGTTAAATGCTTTGTAAGTAGTACATGATAAATTTGTATAGTATCTGAACACAAGTTATTGTTGGAGACCAACCATGAGGATCATTGTGATATTAAAGAGCTGAGAGTTTTTAAAGCTATGAAGATCTGAGTGGGTGGTTTCTAAGTGACTTAGAATTAATAGTGTGCATGGGTGTATTTATACTAGTAGATAGATTGGTTGCTTGTGGGTTAACATCATCATATCATCATAAAGTATCTTGCAAACCCATAATCATTTTCCACATTGTTGTCTATAATAGAAAGCTCACTAATTTACTATACCTCCTTATGGAGGCATAGCAGATCAGTGATCATTAGTGAGCTATGCATGCTGTGTGGTAATGACTGGATGTGTGCAGTACCTATCAGCTATCACATAGGAGGTACATCTCTAACCATTTTAGAGAAAACCTCTCCAGAAGTCTCTAACCATTTTAGGGGTCACTTAGTGAATTTTAAAGACATCATTATCTCCCAAGATCAAAGGATCTTATGCATATCATTTTATACGAATTGTTATTTACACAATTGAAGCATGCATATATGGACACTATCATACTTATTAACTACTAGCTGAAGCCTTGTATGCATATTGCAACAATCTTGCTATTAAGTTGAGCAATTGACAGTGTTAAATACTTACCATGAATACAGGAGAGGTGGAAATAATACACAATTACAGCACAAACCCTATAGTTGATCCTCCTATATCATTAATAATTATTAATCCCAATTTAGTTGTTGTAGACACAGTGAATCTAGTGATACAGTGTATAGAGAAAGTAAATGCTATTCCCAGAAACAGTACTAGTTTGTAACTTTATTGTAAGATTTCTATTGCTTATATGATTGCCTAGACTGCGAACTGCTATATATTATATAAAAGCATTTTGCATGTGCCATAATAAACAATGGCACAGGGCAATGGAGTCCTTGTATGCAGCCTAAGCCCTGGTTTCTGCAGTTTGATCTGCCAGTCCAAACTATACAATTGGCCCTGCCGCCCTGTTGATAACTGCTAAAAGCCCAGATGTTCATTAAAGGCAGGCTAGTTGAGGCTACACTTAACATGATAGCAAATGGTTTAGCTGTATTTGCAACCATACACTATGAACATTTGGTGTGTTTAAATTGTCTTGGAGCACTAAGCAATAAATCAGAAACAGGGCATGTTATCTCAATATGTTGAAGTGTACTGCCATTTGATCTGTCATAATGTGGGTAAGTTCATGCATTGGCATATATACACTGGTAAAAAGTCATTAAGACAGTTCTCTACTTCATTACAGAAAATATAAGGTATAGTAGGACCTCAATTATCCAAACCCTTGATTATCTGAACAGTATAGGTAACTATTCTTTTATTTATTTATTTATTTATTTATGATTTATTTATTAAGGCTTTACAGCACAAGTGCTGAAGGTCTGTAGGACCCCCAGTCCTACAGCCTGTTTAAAGTTGTTACAGAAAGTCAGTGTGTTTGAAAAGGTGGAGAAAGGAGAAAAAATCTGTGACTGGACCTAGGCAGCCTTGAACCTGCAGCCATCCCATTAACACTCGAACGCTTACAGGAATCTGCCAGGCAGTCAGGATATTTTCTCCTTGTCAACTTCATGTATATGTATCCAAGGAACTCTAGAGAGTGACTCAAAGTACCCCATGTGGAACCAAATGGATATCAGTTTATTTATTAAGGCTTTACAGCACAAGTGCTGAAGGTCTGTAGGACACTTGGTCCTACAGCCTGTTTAAAGTTGTTCCTCTATTATTAGAGTATTCCTTCATTAGGTGAACATGTTGTATGTTTTATTACAGTCATTGAACAGAACTCTGAATTAATGAATGGGCTTCATTTATCCAAACAAATTCAGTTATTAGTTGTAAAACTCGTATACACAATGAATGGGCTTCGAACTCCTATACACAGATGTCCAGATAATGGAGGTCCTACTGTACCATCTTCTTCAACTTATTTATCCATATAGTGCTACTACAATTGAAAGTAGTGTGACCAAATCATCCAATGAAGTGCAGTGTGATGCATTTGCTGCTGGCCTGGTTGCCCTTGTCAAAGATAAACTGGGGTCATTCCATGTCAAATCAACAATGAGCAAATCAATTTTTGGTCACTTTTTGGATTTTGACAAAACGTAGTGTGTTTGTAGTGCCTGTGGTGCTGATCACTCATACATACAATTGGAGAAACACTTCTGTGACTTCTTTAATTAAGAACTTGCATAGAACAAATAACACATTTTAGGGTGTATTTTTTCAAGAAGTTCCACTATGTAGTACGCAAGCCACAAATGTAACTGAAGTATATAGTTCAGAGTGGGCTATGTAGTGGTGGGATTTGATGTAATAAAGAAGGTATTTTTGGAAAGACTGTAAAGTACTGACGGACAGATGGTGGTTTCATTTATAAACTCTACTTGTCCAATAAGAACCATTTTTGGTTATCCTAGATTGGAGCTATACATTAATCTCCAGCTTAAAAAACATCAATAATTGTGGTCTTTCAACATAGGTGCAGTGGTCACTAGTATAGGCTTCACTATACTTAGACACCTTCATTGCGTAAGACAAAAGTTGGCATAGCCTCATTATAGGAGTGGTTATTAGAGGTGTACACTCACATACAGCAGTAATATGCTATAAAATTCTACTGCATATCACAACATATTTAATCATTGTGGCCCCACTACAAAAACTTTACCAAACACTAATTATGATCCAATCATTCACTAAAAATTCAAAGAATTAGCTAGAACAGCCCTTTTTGAAATACAGTAGACCCTCGGTTATCCGGCCCCCGTTTATCCGGAACCTCGATTATCCGGAATTGAAAATGACTGTTCTATTAGAGTATTTTGAGTATAGGTGTGCGTTCTATTAGAGTATTTCAATGGAGCTCTGTATATAAATGTATGGGCTTCAATTATCCGAACTATTCACTTATCCGAACACTTTTATCATTGCCTGAGAACAAAGGGGTTCGGATAACCGAGGGTCTACTGTATCATTGTTTAAAGTTTTCAATGAAATGAATTTTTCACCTATTGAAAACCGTTGATTGACTTTTCAATTGATCCATAAATTATGGGATATTGACTGAATTAAGGTTAAAAAACACTTCAATATATTATCACAGCATGTCAATTTTGTAATTCAAGACAGACTAAATTTTCATAAAACATTTGTGGTCATAAATCAGAAACCATATATGGTGTATGGGGCTAAAAGTTTGTATGGGTGATGAACACCACAGGTACTACAAACAAACCAAGTTTTGTCAAAATCCCAAAAATTCCTTGCTGATTGGCATGGTGAGATTAATTTTAAAACGTTACAAATGTTTGTGTATTAATTTAATGTACTATACAAACAAAAGTATACGTCATTAATTTACTAGATTAAAAGGAGTGTTGATAAGCTGCTTCAAGTAAATATATATCCCTTGCAACTAGCTAGCTACCACAATAACTTGAGAATTCATTATGTATTTTATTTATCAAAACTGTGAAACTGCAATAGTGAAAATAGTTTAAAAGATTCTACTGAACTACAATCAACAATATGGTATGTAAGGAGTTCCATAATCTTAATGATGATATATCAGGAAGGAATACTTGTAGGCCTAGGTATATAGCTATCTGTACAACAGAACATTTCAGTTGGTGGGAACATGTGGCTAGATCTAGTTTATAGTTGATATTGTGGTATTTTAGACTAAACTATATTCATCTGGCATATGGGTTGCTGTTTTAAGATGTTTAGAACATGAGTAAACAAAATTGTTCCCTATGTGATTCAAGTGATTCCCATTGTAATTCATATCATATGTATACACTTTTTTATATATCAAGCAGACGAAGCAGTACGCCCCTGCACTTAATTTATCATTATCAATTTATCATTATCAGTTATGAACTCCAGATTGTAGCAGCATACTGTACCAAGCTAAGGTAGGCTCTTTCTCTAAACAAAGCTAGTGACTGATTGGCTTTACAAGTTATAGATTGAATCATAATGTGTTTATACCATAAGTCACTCTGGATCATGACGCCCACTTATTTGTAATGTTTGACAGGAGACGAGGCACAGCTGTCTCTATACAGCGAGGTTATCTTATTACATCTGTATGGTGAAGTTAAACACTCATAACAAAACATTTGATTTTATCAGCCACTATATACTTCCATGATGTTGCTGAAAGACACTGTAAGGTAACTTCCTAGCTGTAGCAGTGGTATAAGGTGAAGTGTCTACTGCCCAAGCAATGATATCTCCTGCCTGTGTGAGTAGTGTATGCTCTTATTGAATTATTTAATATATCTATGAGCTTCATTTATAGCCACTACAGCATATGTTTCTTGTCTCGTGAAGTTCCGTTTCAGGGTAGACTCGGCAACAATGAAGTAGCTGCTCCATTAGAATAGTTTTATGGGTTACTGACTGTTCTATTAGAGTACATCGATTACACTATGTGCTGGTAGGACTCTAAAACGTTAGAATTAGCATTTTTTGCTGAAGCCCAATATGTATTTTTTTAAATCTGGCTGTCAATGCTGACAATTTGCCATACATTTCTGAGATTTCATATTCTCAGAAAAGATGAGGGCAGAAATATTACCAATTAGAGTGGCATATCCGAGCAAATTCATGACATAACTGATTGAATTATCATCACACCAGTAATGAAGTCTGACCTGTGCCTTGTTCACAAAATCATATTTTAGATCATAATTAGCTACTTTACCTCTTAGGTGTACTATCTGACACTTACAAAATTAAGTGAAATTCCTAGCTATCCAAAAACACCTTGGCTCTCGCCTTGACTGTACAATAACAGCATGTCCACCAATGTAAAAGTAACTGTTGACTAAAAGAGGTGATATCTGGTGTGGCCAAGAATGAATGGTAAGACAACTGTGTTTTACAATCTTACATTGATCCTTTATCATTGACTTGTGCAATCTTGCTGTATTCCTAATTAATTCATTTTAACTTTAATTGGCTAGTAATTTGGCCACCTTTTCCAATAGTTATTGTAGAGAAAAAAGGTAGTCAAATTACTAGCTAATTAGAGTTAAAATGATGTAATTAAAAATGCAGACTGCACAAGTCAATGTTAAAGGATCAATATAACAATTATTGTAAAGTATATATGTATAGTTGGCTTACCATTCATTCATTCTTGGCCACACCAGATAGCTATCAGCTCTTTTAGTCGTCGCTTACTTTTACTGTCAGCCAGGCTGTTTTTGCATGGGGTACCCACCACTGGTACAGGACCAGCAACTTATTGATAACTGATCAATCGGTCAAGTGCAGTACGTATACTCCAAGGAATTCTAAGCACATTTTTGTTTACAAAAAGTCTTTGCATATATATGGCATGTGTATTGTTTACATCAGGAAATGGTAGCACTGCTTGAAGTATCTTAGTTTACTACAGTGGTATATCCCCAGTATATGGAACAGTTAATTGTTTGTTATTTTAGTAGTTTTTCAGTAAACCCGCATTCACTGATGTTTTACTGAGAGTTTAAAACTTAGTAAAATAATTATGTTCCATATACTTAAGTTTACTGACACTTTACTCTGAGTATAACTACAGTAAGGCATCTTAACAAATTAGTAAACTAAGAACCTTCAAGCAGTGTAGTAAATAATTAGTATTGGCTTAATGTATGTATAATGTGTACAAAAGAGCCTATGAATTAGTTTCCAGTTCCAGTTCTGAAGGTGAGAATTAGTTGCGAACTCTAAACTCAATTCTCTGAGCTAGTCTTGAGGATTGTTCACCTGGACACTCAGCCCTCACAACAACATGATGTCTCCCCACACTCAAGTTGTGATAAACCAGTGGACTAGTACCTGTATAGAGTCATACATATATACTGGCATAGCACACATGAGAATTAAGATGACATGCACAACACCTATGGTCCATTTGCTTTACGGTCACTACACATATTACAATTCTACTGATTATAAACTTGTCTATCACACTAGCTACCTCACATTACTTACAAGGTTTATATTCTTTGTTGTTATCCAATTTGCAGTGAAACTTTACGTCATCATTTTCTGGAACACGTTCAGCTGAAAATGTTATAGTGGCATTGTCTTCTTTCAATTGAGCAGCAACATCAACTGATGTTATTTCACAACCTACAACTGACACAACATGTAGCAACGGTGGGAATAGATCTTTCATACCTTATATACTACATAGTATTATAGTTGAAGTCAATATAATACACCTACTGTATAATTTAGAAATGTTTGAGTGAGCGGACACATGATGAATACAATTAAAAAATAGAATTGTTAAATACACTTTCACAAATGTACTACTATCTATCACAACTTTGAATCAGAATAACAAGAACACCACAAATGAAACTTAGCTCATGAAAAATGCAGTATTTCATGTGTTAAGTTTACGATTGGTATTTTTGAAGGACACTCTATCCATACAATGCCATACAATGCCATACAATGCCATACAATGCCATACAATGCCATACAATGCTATTAACATACAATTTTAATGCAGGATTTTACTAGGATGTGATACATCATGTAGTACGTATGTACAAGGCTTGCTGATTGTCAGTGTGTAAATTTCTTTAAGAAGGATGAAAGCTTGTAATAATAATTTTTATTGTATAATACGTATAATTTAAGTGAATTCCCATCACAAATGATCCTTAACATTGATGGAATATATGACCCACAATGAACACCAACCTTTACGAGTTATTCTGGTCACTGCAACATCTCTACCACAATTATTTTCTGTTACAAATGTGTATGTACCAAAAATATTATCAGAAATATGAGGAATGGGACCAAACCGAAGAATACCGGTATGTCCAGTAAATTCATCAATTTCCACACCGTCTTTATATGCTGTTAATGTTGTATCTGTTCCATTAATTATTGGGCAACTTATCAGAACAATGGCAGTTCCTACAAATGTCTCAGCCTCATAATCTTGTCCACATCTAATGATAATCACTACACGATGAGGTGGTGTGAGTGTCCCACTACGTTTATCCAGATGAGGTGCAACTATCAAAATGGACATGTAAAATTCAGTCACAAAATTAAATAATACTTACGGCATACATCCATTACAGTTGTTCTGTCCTGACATATTTTATCATTAGTACAGACTTCACAGGAATAAATGCCTCCTGTTCCAGTCTGAGCTGGTCTACTTCTTATAGTATACGTGAATTCCACAGTTCTCTTATCTGCAGCCACTATGCCATTTACCATTGAGTTATTGCTTATTATTCTTCCATTCTTATACCAAGTTATGTTGGCAACACCTCCTTTCATAGTTGTATTATCAATCAGCTCCCCACAATCAAAGACAACTTGTATGTCCTCGGGTACCACAGTTAGTTCTCCAATAGAGACCACAAATACTGTGGAAGAAAAATAGCAATGTAGCTAAATAAATCTTTGTACTAGTTTTGATAAAAATAATAATAATAATATATAGACAGCTGTTGATCGTTATGGTTCTTTCCTAATCATTTCAGTTAGACCTTCCGATCTCCCTTTGTTCTTTAGCTTATAAATAAGTACATAATTGACACTTACCAGGCTCCTTAGTAGAGTATGTTGGTGGTGGTGGAAGTGAAGGGATAATTGGGCTTTGTCCCCAAACTATCACTGCCTATTATTCAACAAACAGATTATTGCTGTGTTATATCACACATACCCATCAACACACACACACACACACACAAAGCAAAAAAGCAAAGCCTTCAGCTGCCGCTAAGCGATCACGCTGCCCAGTGGCCAGCACTGGGGCACCTGTGCGCTACTCAGGTGCTATGAGTCAGCGCAGGCATTCCCTCCTGTGGCAGGACTAGTAACCCGCAGGAGGCTGTACCATGTCTCACAGTTGAAGGTGTGGGCACCCAAAGTCCCACCTGGACCTTCAACTGCTATATGAGACATGGACAGTTGAACATTTGCTTCCCCAGTTTACACCAGGCACCCAATGATGTTACAGCTGGGTGGGCTGCTTCCCCAGTTGGCACCGGGCCACCAGGTCCCCATTTTAACAGCTGGGTAGACTGGAGTAATGTGAGTAAAGTTTCTTGCTCAAGGAAACAACAACAACAACACCAAACACACACACACAAAGCATTCAACTGCTGTATACATGTACAGTTGTGCCTACCCAAAAACACTTGGAGGACAGCTGTGCACTATACTCAGGTATTCAATTAACACATCACCGAATTGTTTACATGGGGTAACTGGAGAAGCAGGGTGAGGAGGAATCGAATACAGTGCCTCATAAAATGGGTGTGGTTCATATGGGAACTTATGTGTCCACAGCTTTCACCCACGAGGGTGTGGGTACAGTCTCCTGCAAGGTATGTATATACTATAGGTAGTACTGCCTTTAAGGGAATTTTCCTGCACTGGTTCAATCCTTTTTTGTGAGACATGGTATTCTCATTTACACCTTGCTTCCACAGTTAACAGATGAATAGACCAAAGCAATGTGAGTGTCAATTACTTGCTCAAGGGAACACAGCAGCAGCAACTACAGACATTACCAAACTTTGAATCTGGAACCACATCATCATAACTTAATTCTTATGCATCATATACATGAAATGAAGGCTAACCATTAATTGTTATTTACTATATACGAACTCTTTAAAAGCTTATGGTCTACACTGTGTGGAGTGAGAAAATGTACACTAAGGTCAAGAGATGATCCTCAGATACAATAATCTATGCAATGCCCAAGTAACTACACTTTTTGAGCTGGGATCTGGTGTTATTTCTGAATTTCAACCTGTTATAACTAGCACTGATAAGTTATCACGTGTCAAGCCTTGTACATACTACGTGATGTATCACATCCTAGTAAAATCCTGCATTTAATCACAGAAATAAAATTTATTGGGGTGCTAGAATTGTAATGGCTAGTTGTTTGCTTGCAAGGTCCTAGCTATAGCAACTGCAAACAAAATATTAGCCAAACACTAGAATCTTTGGTAAGCAATCACATCACTGTAATTGATTCAGTTCTCACCAGCCAGCATGAAGACTGAAATTCATCACGCAGTGATAAGAATACAACACCTTTAGAAATTGGTGTTTATGAACCTATAATAGTCACTTACATACCATTTGCATGACCACGAATGTAAGAACAACAAGTGCCATCTCATACAGCCACCACTTTATATCAGCTGCTCAACTTGAGACTCCTCACAATGCTCCACTGAAGGGATTGTTAGCTCTGCAGCATAGCTAGCTTTTTATAGGATTGTGTGTTCTCCTTATAGATCCATATATGGTCTCTTTTGTTCAGGTTTTGAAGAAATACACTCAAGTACTGATCTAACACCTTTGTGTACAAACATAATATAGCTTTTCCTCTGCATTCAGAAATTTCACATGTTTTTAAGGTTTCCTAACCAGATGACATAATGTTAGTATTCCAATATTCATAGTTGGGGGTAACTATATCATCATTGTATACTTTTGTAACTACGGAAATGAGTGCTCTATTACTTTTTAGTTATAACTAGTTACATGCTTTGTAATAGTAACTTGTCCAAAATATCAACAGTCACATAGTAACTAGTTACGGTACATAACATGTACAACTAGATTAAAAGCTTCAATTTGTGCACCATATACATGATATAATATATGACCTTAGCATCAGCCATGTTACATAGACTCTTTCTTTGTGCAGTTCTAAGCTTGAGTAACTCTGAACTGAAGTGGCCACTGAATTATTATTTTCAGGAAATGTACATAAGTACAATTATCTTCTGCCCTTGCTAAGGCATATCAAAGTATATAGACACATGTAGAAACTATACTTGCACCAATAAATTTTTTTTGATTGTACAAGTGCACACATGTATCCAAGGTTAGATTGGTTGAATGTCTGGCTTCCTAGGGATTATATTTTATATCAAGTAAGGTCTGTAGGATCATTAATGAAACTGTACCTGTCACTTCTTGGCTACCAGCTGGTACAAGGTGATGAAACATCTTACAAAATCATTAATTATTATGTAAATGGCTGTGGTCCTGCAAAACCTGGGGATGTGGGCACAAACTACACCACATCACTATAGCACTAATTTGATAGCAATTCAGTTAAAATTGCAATCACTATATAGCACTAATTTGTAGCTAGAAAACTTTTCTAATGTAATAGATTTATGTGTTACTGACTGTTCTATTAGAGTACATTGATCACACTATGTACCATGCTAATTTTCTGCAGATTTTTGCTAGTAAATAACTAATCATGACACTGAAAAGTTAGAATTAGTATACAGTATTGCTGTAGTCCAACATTTATGTCTAAATCTACTGTCAATACAAACATTTTGCTGTGCATTTATGAAATAATTCAGAAAAGATGAGGGCAGTGGACCAGAAATATCGTCAATCAGAGTGGCCTATCCATGAAATAAGTGATCAAATTAATGAAATTATCATCAGTCATCACTCAAGTGACCTGTACCTTGTTCACAAAATTGTATTTTACTAAGAAGATACCGCTATCTGATACTTACACAAATGAGTGAAACTCCCCATGCAAAACAGCTTGGCTGTACCAAAAATTGTACATCCATGAAAACTGGTGACTGATATCTGGTATGGACAAGAATAAATGGTAATAACATAAACCATTGTGATGAATTCTTTGAAAGAAGTTTTGCTATGGAATGAATGATCACATGAAGCAACATTAAGCCATGAAACAAGACTCATAAAACTATTTGTGATTATAGTGATGCATGCATGGCCACAAACCAGAAGCAATGTATTAAATCATTACAATGCATCAAGTTAGCTGTCACAGTGAAGCCTGTCTATCCTGGTCACCAAAAGTTCTTGACTCTAGTAAGCAGGTGGCTACATAAGACAGACCACTTTGTACACAATGACATAGTGGAGGATTATTGCAATGGTCTGTACATACCAAACTATCAGTCACCTAAAATGTATGTATAGCCATCAGCAGCTTTCAGAATGGTTGGTAAAAAGTGGCAGCTGTATCTGTATGTATATAGATCACTACCAAATTGTTTGGTGATTCATCAAACCTTAGTAGTCACAGCAAACTTTTATTGTTTACAGTAAATAAAAAATGAAAGTTGGGAATACTTTTGCAAAATATAAGCATAAATATTATACAGCTCTACTGCTGGTGCCTTCTTGGGCTTCTGACATTAAAATGACTTCATTCAGTTAAGTGGTGTGCATTTTGTTGCAACTAGTTATTCCAGGTAAACTGCCAATACTAAGAAATGAAATATGCATGGTTTGCCATTAACAACTGTTGTCAACCTTGCCTCCCACATTTTATCTCTAGCTCATACAGATAGTGCAAGTGGTTTCATATAATTGAAATGTGGGCATACCTGCTACCTCATGTAGCTACACTGCAGTTCTGCTGTACACCCCAGATGGTATACTTATGTAAACAGATTCAGCAGATTCAACACTGTACAGAGAATTCAGGAAGGTAATGTTACATATTATGTACAGATCAAAGGCAGCTAATCATGACCTGTCAAGGTCCACTAAGTAAGTCAAGTCAGTGTTGATAGGCATGTGCAACCCAAACTATATGCTTGCATTATACACCAAACATGGCAGGCAAAATAGAGAAAAATAAACCGTTTAATTGCTGTATACATGGTCATAAATATATCCATGCCATCCCAGCCACAGTCTCAAATAGCTAGCCTGAGACTATATACACTTTTCTTTGTGTGTGGGTAGGGGAAAAAGTCGCCTTTTCCCCTAAAAAAAGGTAGCCTGGCCATGGAGACTAGCCTACCCATAGCCAGTTGACAGGGCTACCTGCACAGTACACAGCTATCTCCACCTGAAGCAGTGCTGGACAGATCCTCTTGGGAGTGGGCAGAACTGTGTAGTTCCCCTCAGGAGACTAAACTACGTACATGTATGCCATATGACTCCATGATAGTCAGTGCTGGGAGTAACGCGTTACTTATGTAACGCGTTACTTATGTAACGCGTTACTTATGTAACGCGTTATGTAATATTATTACTTTTGTGGTAACAAAGTAATATAACGACATACGCTATAAAAACAGGTAATATAAAGCAAGCTACTTTACTTACAAATGTAACGCGTTACCTAAGTAATATAGTTACTGTAACGAGTCTAATATTACGTAATATTATTACTACAAGTAACGAAGTTACTAATCTCGTTAGTTATCCTCTGAGTAACGCCTAGCCACAACGAAGTAACGAAGCCTACTGAATGAAGCTTATTCATAAGCTTCTTACTTATAACCAAAATTTGCATATTGTCCAACAATGCAATCATGTCACGTGATAAGGTGATAGTTTCACACGTGACAGCTTAAGGCTGTGGACACAAAGTAATATAATATGTAATATTATTACAGTTACTTTATTTTATGGGTAATATGTAACTGTAACTAAATAGTTCAGTTGCAAGTAATATGTAACTAGTTACTTTTAAAAAGTAACTTGCCCAACACTGATGATAGTGAAGGTGAATGACCTTAGTTTTTGGTAGATATGTGATACATGAACAGTTGGTAATCTGCGTACCTGGGGAAGCAAAAATTTTCCCCCATGCAGATAATGCTAGGTAACCATTGACACAGCAGAGTGTTTCTCTAGTTTACACTAGCTAGGTCCCCGTCTGTATCACATGCAAACATGCATGAGTAAACATTCTTGTTAACTGAAAGAAGCATCTGACATCTACAAGTAGCAAAATCAGGAATTAATGATTACCGAGCTGGTACTCTAAACACTCTACTCTATTAGCTTGCCTAACATACAATACACAGCACAAAAGTATATATGATGTAATATTCTATTACTTCCTTACTAATTAATTTACCTTATTAGGAATTATGTATCCAAGGTTAGGTTCCTCTTGGTTAAATTCCTGGCTTCCTATGAGTTGCTAGGGACTATATGTTTAGCCTTATAAGGTCTGTACTAAAGATTTACCTGTCACTTACCATGTAACTGGTACAAGATGATGAAATATCTTACAAAATCTTATGCAACTGGCTGTGGTCCTGCAAAAACTGAGGTTGTGGACACAAACTACACCACATCACACAAGAGATCATATTTTAGTACTGGAAATGGATAAAATGTTATAATCATAGGACACTGGTACCAGTATAGCTACATAAATAAAGTGAGTAGCTATTATAGGTCTGCTAAAAGATAAATTGTAGGTAAATTTTTTGCACCAACTGCATTCTTTGTTTTTGCAGGTCTGTTCACTTAACTGATCATATAGAACAAATGTTTCAATTCTAAGCTGAGTTTTGTTGTTTTAGTCATGGTCATGTTTACTGGTAGGCCATACACATACACTATAGAAAAGGTAGTGAATACTGTGGTGAATGGTGCAAATACTTAATGATAGTTACTGTTTGTCACAGTATTCACTACTTCAGCATTTTTTGCAGTGTATTACCAAGAGTTAATAATAGAGGGAGTATTACTATATTGTTATTATCATTATGACATGCTGTATGTCAAAATAATTTTGATAGCAATTTAGTTAATATTGCAATCTCTAGCATATGCTTCTAGAGTGCATTATTTGGATTGATAATGGTTTAACATATTATCAAGAGTTAATAATACCCTACTATTATTAACTCTTGATATTATACTGATATAGTGATATGCATAGATTATAAGTGACTGATAGTACAAAGATATACTTTACAAAATAAGTAGACAGTTTTCTAGTAAGTGGCAGATCCAAGGGGGGCACAGGGGGGCATGTGTCCCCTCCCAAAAAAGTAGAAGCAAATACTTTTTACTCTAATAGAGTAGTCAGTCACAGCCGTTGCTTGTAAAACTTGACGATCCTTCACAGTTGCTCCATACTCAGCAGCACCATCCCATGGGCACATTTAACTACTAATAGTCAGACAGGAAATTTGCAGAATGACTGCACTACTACAAATCTTGCAGACCACTTAGCTACATATTATATGTGTGTATAAATATCAAATATCTCAGTCCTAAAGTATTGACTCCTGCTCCACATGCTTACTAACCTGGTGCACCCCCTGGATCCACCCTTGCTAATGCAGTCCCAATAAATCCTTCCTAATTTGGTCATTCTGTCGAAACTCAGTGGCCATTGTAGCGTTTAAGTATCATTTTTTAATAAATTGACTTGTCTAATGTAGCCACCTAGCTGTTTAAAGGAAAAATTAAGAATTTTTAGTTCAATTAGATAAAAAGAAGTAGGGAAACAAGGGAGGTCGGCTACACCTGCAGATAAAACTAGTGGACATTCATGACTGAATTAGGGATTAAATGTCCACTATAGCATATCTTCAGGTGTAGGCGACCTCCCTTGTGGGAATTAGTAAAACGCGAAATACGGAATAACGGAATTGTGGAATAACAAAATTGTCTATCTGTCATTGACCAGTTTTGTACTTGTCTATCTGTCATTGACCAGTTTTGTACTTGTCTATCTGTCATTGACCAGTTTGGCGATCATCTGCTGGGGTGCTCTCATGGTCCCTTGAGGATCCAGCGTCATAATGCTTTAGTGTCTGTTGTACACCATGCCTTGCTCCAAGATCACCCTGGTGTTCTTAGGGAGCAAGGCATTTCATCTGACCAATCTCGTCCTGGCGACATATACCACCCTGACTTTCATCTTGGTTGTCCTGCCTATTTTGATCTCTCCGTCAGGAGTACCACTCAGTCTGCTGCCATATCTTTTGCTCCTTCTCAGGCTGGGGTGGCCGCTGCTGTTGGTGAGATAGCTAAGGACAACATATACCAGGACATTGTGAATGATAATGGAGATTTTATCCCTCTTGTATGTGAGACCTTTGGTGTTTGGTCACCATATGCCCTATCAATTTTAGGATCCATAGCTGACATAACAACTGTTAGAAACGGTTTACCTCGAAAGTTTGCTAGGCGCCAACTTCTCCAGCAACTGTCTGTGACTTTGTGGAGGTACAATGCGAAAATGATACTCTGCCAGCATAGGCGGCGGAAAGGGGGGGGCTAGGGGGCTAAAGCCCCCCTTCGGTCTGCTGAGGGGGGCTTAGCCCCCTCAGAATGATATCACACCGAAATTATCTTTCTTGAAGACCGTGATAAAGATCGAGATACTCTAATAGAGCAGTCACTCTAATAAAGTAGTCAGTGTGTAGCGAGCTATGTAAGGATTATTTTGTAGTTTATCAGCTAGAAATGGTAGCTGGTGAGGTGGAAAACTCTTGTCAGTTGGTTGTGACCTTTTTTTTTTTTTTTTGGTCTCACCTTACCAAACTATAGAAATAAGTCTGGGTCAGACCAGCGGAGCCCCCCCCCCCCCCCCCCCCTCATATCAACTACTTCCTCCGCCGCTGTCTGCCAGTATTCGCTTACTGCTGAGGACGAATTTCCTGACTTTGACATTGGTTAAGTTAAGTACGTAGGTAGTAATAAGTATATAGTTAGGTAATAAGTAGTAGTATGGTGTAGTTTTCAGTATGAACGTGTGTTATGTCCCATATTCCCTTCCAATAACGAAATAAGCAAAACTTAATATTTGCAGATTGTACAAATAGTTACATGCTCTATAGCAATCATACTTTATTTACACCTTGCAACAGCTCTGCATGGCACGCCACGGCGATGGATAGCTAAACAGCAGCTGGGCGAGCATTAAATGGGACGAGCGAGCACACAACCAATCACCCTAGAACGATATACCTTCGCTAAACTTACTTATCTATAGGTCTACTCCTTAGTTGATATAGTTACAAAATGCCAAGACCTAGTTCTATTTTTAGGTTAAACTAGCTGCCCTTCATGTGCATGCGACCGAATTTATTAGAGTCACAATACTAGGCGTTAGGAAAGCGTTCCTTCACTACCATTCTAATCTATAGAAGACTAACCAGTCGTATGAACATCCGTACTGTATTCCACGAGGCATTTCATCATTACCTCGTGGCCAGGAAGACCAGACTAATCACGTGATATAGATTACGGGATAATTTACGGTATGCTAATGTGCTTTCCCTAATGGTTACTATAGCGTAGTTAATGCTACAGTATACCATGCTTCAATTATTAGACTAGTTTAATTGCATTCAACTAGTACAAAAAAAACTGACTTACTCCAGAGATATTTTGAGTGATCAGGCCATTCCGCATAGACTGCAACAGAGGTCATAGTCATGCACTCTACACCTTCATTGATCTGATGTGATGTTAAAGTCAGAGATTATCTCTTTCATGTGATGCTCAACTGCATGTGCTAAACATGTTAAGCTAGGGAGTCTGGGTGGCATGCTCCCTCAAGGAAATTTTGAGCTATTTTTCTTTTGATTGTAACTGATATACATGATCAATTAGCTCAATGCAATTCCATGCAGTTGACACATTGGAAGTTTTGAAAAGTATTAAAGACAATCAACATATAATAAATGTAAATGATTTAGACCAAGCAGTGTAATGAGAACAGTGGCTATAATCTGTACTGAATGCTCTATTTTAGAGTATATAAATGCATGGCTAGAGCAGACTAAAATGTAGCATTACAAATCATTTGGGGTATCAATTCAGCCAACTAGTTTGTAAAGAATAACTGGCTATAAGCTTGCACAATATTTTGAGTATTGATGGATGAGAAACTGATGATTGAGTTTATGTGACCTAATTTATTTAAGCATGTGGTCATGCACATGTATGATTTGTTTACTGTAAACTACATGCATGTAATGTAATAGACTAATCACACAATTTGTTCTTGAAGTGACCTATAGAATGTGAGTAGGCTAATATACAAGTATATATGGTACACCTCACTATATAGCTTAATAGGATGATTGTGGGAAATGTATGCAGGAGCTGGAATAAGAAATGAAAGATCTGGCAGTTTGTCTACTTATTGAGCACAATGTAACTAGTGAATATAGATAATTATTATAGAGTTAATTATGAAGGAGTCATTGCAGTGATAAACATGCTTACTTATGCTCATAATTATAAATTTAGCATGTGCTTATTGTGCTACACTTGAAAGTTGTTAACACAACTTTATGGTAAAACGGTCTATTCTTCAGGGGCAGCAGAGAACGGGAGCTGCAACCCCTGTGAAAAAATTATGGGGGCTTAGCCCCCCTAAAATTATCTATAGCTGTGATGGAGAGCCTAGCTCAATAGCATCAATAATTTAGATACTATAATAGAGCAATCAAGATTGAAGTATATACTCTAATAGAGCAGTCACAGTATTCTTAGAGGAGCAGTGTAGCAAGCTACATATGTAGCTATAAATAAGGAGATATAGTATAGTTGGTGGAGGGCAACTATTTTTAGCAGGTAGTGACCTTTTTGGTCTTCAACTTACAGCTAGACCATGGCATCATCAATCAACTTGACCCTCCACCCAGACCCCCCTTAAATAATGTCCGCCCTTGCTATTCCTGCATTAAAATCATACTGCCAATCATTCCATGAACTATCATTAGATTGACAACTATCATGGATGATTCAGCTTTGGTGACTGCTTTCCAAAGTAATGTGAGTTAGATGATGAGTGTGCAACATAGAACACAGGGAAATGCAACCCTTAGTGTGCTGGTCCTAGCATGAGATCAACTACATGGCAGGAGTCTGGGATTCCATCCTAGAACACTTTTGTGCTTTAACACCTTGATTGAGAGTGCTAATGACAAATGGAAATTGTAATGCTATAATTAACATTGTGCAACTTTTAAAAGTATATACCACATTGTTTCAAATGAAACTATAGCTAGATGCACTCCTACAATTATAACTAAGTGCATTTGGATAAAAATGTAACCACACATGTCAACACAGAGACTGCCCAGTGCAATAAAGAGGGATTAAAGCAAGGAATAATATTGATTAGTGGGTATAATTAGTACAAATAATTTAATGCTGGAATTTTCAGTGTCATTACTTTGTTAGACACATGCAGTATCAGTTTACCTATGGCTATCCCCAAATGTAAATATAGATGTAAAGTATTAAACCTAGCACATTAGGTAAACACAACTACAAACCTGCAAAAAATGAAAACTACTGTCAAAATCTTAAACCTACTGTGAAATTAAAGCACAAAAAAACTAGATCAAACACTACCAGTAATATATGCTGTCAGTAGCTAGCAGTCTTATATAATACGTTTATTCTTAAGTTTTGTCTCTAAAGTGATCACCTTGTTCTCAAGTTGATTGATTTTCTCATCTTTGATGGCAATTGCACGTGCTAGCAAAACAACATGATCACCCATATTGGAGGCATTGTGATTGCTAAGCTCTTGACGTTTTGGCTTGACATTGCATCCAAACTTGGCAAACTCACAGCTGACTATTTCCAGTGGACACTTCTCGATGTGTTTCTTCATGTCTTGACGCAGGATTTTTGATTGAGAGCAACCATTTGGGCAATCAAGTGGAAATATAGGACATTCTGCAACATGGCCACTCATTTCTTTATGCACTACTTCTTTATTGCAGTACTGGCAATATTGAGAGCGCAGATCACACTCGGTCTTAAGATGTCGATCAATATTTTTCCTCTCGCGACTCACACCACATTTCTTGGCACATGTAACTGGTTTGAACTGGCAAGTGGTCAAATGGCTCTTGAGATCTGATGTGTTTCCATTCCATTTACACTTGTTGAAAAGATGATATGGACATTTAATTTTTGTATTGCTCAATATCCTGCTACTTTTTTTATCCTCAATGGTGTTGAGAGGATCACGGCAATGGGGGCAGGTGTTTTGGCGCAGCTGGTTTACACACTCCCGGCAATAGCTTTGACCACAGCAGGTAGTGAGTAATGGCTCGTTCAATACATCCATGCAGATTTCACACATCAAAAAGTCTGGCACATCATCAATGAAGAGTGAACTTGTAATCTTTTCAGATATTGGAAGTAGGGCCTTTTTGGTAATGTCATCTGAAATAATTGCATTTTACACCAACTTCTACTTTGTTAATATCAAACAAAACCATATGCAGTGATATAACTGTAATGTCAGGGTTAATTTCTATAAATGTACTCAAATTAATTTTAGGTATACTATAACATTATTTTTATAAATTTAAATGGCTGTAGATAACCATCCCAAAGCAGTACTTTATTATGAAGCTAAACAGATATTATTTGCAACATTATATATCAGGAGATCTTATGGCTATTATTGTGACAAATATGGGAGGGATGAATAGCCAAACCATGAACACACTTTAGATTGAATTACTGATATTTCAAGACACATATTAGTGTATGAATGCTGGCATGCCACATGCACAGTGCCTATATTGACAAGAAGAAAACACAATTTTCACACATGGATAGCTCCATGTTTCCTTCTTCACACAACACACTATTTTGTACTATAGCTGTGTTAGGTCACACAGAATATTTGATTGAATTTACTCCAGCTGTTCACAAGGTATAGACAGCTAAAATTTCAACCTTTCTTCTAAAGGGGTCATCTATGTGGGCCAAAATTATTCCTTTTACACTTCGCTATAAAATGCACACACGTACCTTGAAAGCTGGAGCAGATAAAGAGCATATGTGACTGGATTTTGGAAAAACGATCCAAATTGCACATTAGAAGTTTTGAGATAAATGATTTTAAAGAATTCAAGCTAGCATAACTCCCCAAGGATAACAAGCACACATATGAAACTTGCCAAAGATGCATCAATCTGTTACCTTTCAAGCCACTTCCAGTACATGTAGCTGCTTGTAGAGTTTCCCGCCAAAAATCTGAGCTGTTGGACAAACAAAGTAGCATCACGAGTGCTCACAAAGGGGTGGGGGGGTGGCAGGATGGGCAAGGGTTAGACCTCAAAATGGAGGCAGACCACAAATGGAGTCCAGAGACGAGATTACAGGGCTGTGCTGGCTCCTTAGTGGCTGATATGTAGCAAAGTCCAAAGAAAAACGTCTTGCCAACATTATCAGGCTGTCCACCAGTAAACCACTGGTTCTTGCCAAGCCAGGTCCTTCACAAGGCCTAAAACCACCACTCAAGCTCTACACACCATCCAGAAAAGACGCCTGTTGAAACCAGCCTCGAGTAGTTTGAGTGGTACTGAGTGTCAAAACTACTAGTACGATAGTGTAGCTATCCACTGATGGTGTTAGTTTGATTTTTCTGATGTGCGATTTGGATCGGTTTTGTAAAATCTGGTTACAATAAAGGTGAATTTGCATACTAAGTTTGCTATGAATCTGACAAACATTTGTTTGCATAACTAAGTTTTAAGAGACATTGTACTAATATAATAGCTGCTGAATGCCACATGTATATGGCTGGTTTATAAAGATATCTTGAAATTCACTTGGTAAATGCATGTATGGTTGGATTTCACATTACAAATCATGTATATTTAGCAGATTTCCACCAAAGATAGTTACATTGAAACCCCTCTTATCTGGGCAGTCTGGTACATATTATTGTCTGTATCACAGAAATGTCCGTAACTAAGAAATGAAGCTGAAGTAACTGTTTTAAATGCTATTATTGCTATCAATTTGTACTATACAGTTTAGTAGGAAGTTATTACAGAACATTCATGGTCACTCCCCTGGGATATAAAAATGTTTTATCACCTAGCAACCAAGTGGTAGTTATTTTAGTAGAACAAGTACACAGAAAAATTTGGAATTTTCAACTAGAGTAGGGACCATAGCACATCAAATGCACAGTAGGGATATAACACTTCTTATTGTTTTACTGTAATTTAATATCGTGCCTACTCCAACTTGTTTCAGTACTTTTTATTGATATGCTATGGTCCTTACTCTAGTTGAAAATTCCAAATTTTTCTGTGTACTTATTTTGTACATAATTATTATGACTGGTGAACCCACGCATACCACATCTGAAATGGCACCGCGTGCCCCAGCTATATCAATTATCGTCTAAAAAGTGAAGTATCCATTATGCTTCGTTGTCAGCTATGTTCAACTGGTTACACAGCATTTCGGATCAAGAACTGCTCGAAAAGCACCTCTGCAATCCACGCATATACTAAAAGAAAGAAATGGTGCCGCACACCCCAGTTATAGTAATTATCATCTGAAAGTGAAGTATCCATTATGCTTCATTGTCTACTATGCTCAACCCGTTACACAGCAGTACAAATCAAGAACTGTTCGAAAAGCACCTCTGCAATAAAAATAGCCACTACGAAAAATACGGACGATTTCCATTACGAAGGGAAGCCATCACGTGCTACCACCAAATCAACACTTTTCACTGTCAGCAAAGATGAATGGGACACAAAGGAGGACACTGGTAAGTCCATTGTACGTACTGTGGTATGCCAAAAGGAACCAGTCGGGCTGAAGCGATGTCGAACAGTGAAAAAATCAATCTCGTAGCCTTAGCCATTATCGAGGTACGCTCGTCTGAAAGCATCAGGCAGTCAGTCAGTCAATCAGTCAGTAGAAAGTTCCATTAAATAAATTATTTTTAAATTCTGTAGCAACTTGTTGAAAGCGTTTCGGGTCAATCTGAAAGTTTGTTTGGGCTTAGTTTTACCTAAATAATACTGCCTCATCCTTGTCAGGGAAGATTGATTTGGGTGATATTATTCCGTGGGCCACGCCTACTCCTTTGTGGTCCCTACTATACAGTAACTATTGTATTGTATGTTATAGAACTTTGTATGGGCGAGATCAAAGGAAAAAGTGTACTTTAAATTTCATAAAGTACACTCTCAGCCAGCCAACAGCTTCATCGACCATGAAGAGTACTTTATTGCACTGCAAAGAGTGCTTTATTCATTCAATAAAGCACTCTTTGTGGTGCAATAAAGCACTCTTTGTGGGCAATAAAGCACAGTTTCCCACGTGCTCTAGTGCAGGCTAATAGCCTACGGGGCTAACGCCAGTATGACTAATCACCCAAGTCGGTGAAGGCTGGTAGCCTCGCCGCGCTGAGTGATCAATCACCCCAGCCAACACGAGTTATACCAGTGGATTGCTTTTATAGACATACCTCAATGCTTCGATGATGGGTGGGAGAAGGTAACATTGCTGTTATGATTTTTAATGTAAACGGACAAGTCCTGGAGATATCACAGAAATATTTCACCCCATGACTCACAATAAAATCGATTGTGGGTTGCGAGCTAAACTGGCCAAAATATGGGATGAATGTCTACCATGCCAAACTATGGTGAAATACGCGTGAGTTTTACTTTGTTAAACTAGTTTGTGTGCATTCAGGCTGCTAATAATTCGTGCAACGCATGCTAATTGCGAGTCCTAGTGTATGGTGAAGCTACACGACTAGAAAGTTCCATAAATCATTTAAAGCATAGCCTTGCTCGCGCTATATGAAAAATAAAGTACTCGGCACTTGGCCTCGATGCTAATAAAGCACTCGGCTTCACCTCGTGCTTTATTAGCATTTCGGCCGCGCACCTCATACTTTATTTTTCATATAGCACTCGCGGCTATGCTTTAACATATACATAAACAAGCCTCCAAACAAGTAAGCAGCAACTTTTAGGCTCCCTCCTTGTGCTAACTCAATTTCAATAGACTACAAATCACATGACCAATTTGGGCTGTCTGAACAATGGATGTGCCTGGATAATATAGGTCCAGATAAGGGAGGTTCCACTCTACCTTGATAGTTACCTGACATGTGCAAGATAATTTAACTAGTTTACATAATTGGTTTAGCCAGCAAAGACATGACAACAAATCGCAGTGAGGCCAACTGCTATATTAAAGTATCTCAGTCATGTTACTCCTGTATGTTTTCTTTTTGTTTTGTTTGGTTTGTTTGCTACTCTTGTATTTCTGTTCTAATTATTAATTTTTTGTAGTACACTAATACAGTGTAGTTTTTTCTCAGCACTTCTAGTGCAATGCACATAGAATGTTCTAGAACATTCTGTTTCCATGGATAGGTCTATGACATTACATTATTCTTGTGTAATAACTACACTAGAAGTTAAGGTTACGATATACAGGAAACTCAACTAATGAAAGCCTTCAGAAAAAAGAAGCCATAATGTTACCATAAGAATTCTTTTATTGCATCATGCAATTAAATTTATGAAATACAATAATTATAGCCACTATGTGCATTACAGCATGCATGTGGTTTTGAAGAAAGAAGAAATTCATTATTGTTCAGAGAGGAAGACATTCACATAAGTAAGTAGAGCGGAAAAGAATGTTTTAAAGAGGATTCATATTGTTTGCATGAAATTTTTCTGGCAAGGCTAATCAGTGGCTATAGTATAGTATCCTAAATGGTGAGTAGAGCACTTCTTTGTCAGTATTCTCTTGCATACTAAGTGAGTAAGACCTCCGTTATTTGCACTACATTGTGTAATATACATAAGCATAGTAACCAATCATGTAAAGAAATGGCTTTTGTTGCTGTAACGAATACTACAGGAGGTGTTTCACAACTTCATAGATGAAAAGAAAATTGTTATTGTTAATAGCTCCACTATGTTAAAGCTGTATAGTTTTCTGTGTTACTAGTAGTCTGTACTAATATCCAATGTTGCAATAGTGGCTTAATCCATGTTCTGTTTATTGCAAGTTAAGCCTGAATACTTACTTCAAAGGTGTTGGT
Organism: Dysidea avara; assembly: GCF_963678975.1. NCBI lineage: Eukaryota > Metazoa > Porifera > Demospongiae > Dictyoceratida > Dysideidae > Dysidea > Dysidea avara. The sequence continues at coordinate 2,323,661 of NC_089282.1, forward strand.
AACTGGTGATGTAACTTGGGGCAAATAAAGAGCTTGTATGTTTGAATTATAGCTGAGAGTAGAGGATAGTTTGCTGCAATCAAACATCAGTGTGTAATATGCAGGGTCTGTGTGCTAGAACCGTAGTTAGTGCAGGATACATTTAATTGGATTTTAAATGACTTCCAGTATACTGTAGCTTTATGAGAGATGAGCAACTGACAGCAGTAGCAGAATGGTAAAGGGTTTAAGCATTTAGGTGCGAAGGTCTCTGAACAATTTTTTTCTGATGTTTTTCACACACATCTTTTACTTTTCTATTAGAGTATCTCAATCATGCTTGTTTCACATGTTTGGTTTTTTGCTTTATATCCCTTAGCTAATACTATCAGTTCTTTCATCAGCCTATATTTATGCCAAGTTTTAACTTGCTTCTTTAAGTAGTTTACCCTGCAGGTGTGACAAAAAAAATTATGCTTGTAATTTTTGAAAATTGCTTGTAACTTTTTCAACACTTTTACTATACATAAATTGGGAGGTAAATGCACTATATTATGCTTTTTAAATTTATTCTCCAAATTTGAAATGAATCCAAAAGGCTTTATGGAAATTTTTGTAAGTGATGCTATAAGAAAAATAATTAATGTGTAAAATGAAGAGAAAATAAGATGAAGTTTGAAACATATGGCCGGACCAATTTAACTCAAATTTGGTATGGAAGATGTCCCACCTGGAGGGATGTTACACAGAAATAAGGGTTACTTCTGTTCAGCCAACACTGAGGTAAAAATGCGTGAAAATTGCTATTTCTTGGTTCCTGTAAAATATACTCTTGACTGTTACATGCCTGAATGCATGGCTTTCCTTGGCTGCATGACACACTATCATAATTGTATCCTCATTTTTATCAATCAAAAGGTTTGAAATGCAATGGCTAATCTACTGATGTACTAATTTAGAGCTTCTTCCCATAAGCCATGTACCCTGTAGGCATGACAAAATATTGGTCATACTTATGTGAATACTCCGTGACTATTTATCGCATTGAAATCAAACTTGATACCAAATTTCAAGGTATCAGATAATGTGTTTCCATTTACGGCAGCTTTTTTAAGTGTGCAAACAGATGAAGAAAAAACAAGGTACGTAATTATGTAGATTTTTGAAGGTTTATATGTATATTGGGAATTCCTGTAGCAAATTTGGTATGTGGACTGCTAAAGGTGAGGGTATTTTCATAGCAAAACCATCCTATTTGGTGTAAATGCAGTACAGAGCTATGCATGCATGAAAATTGTGTTATCCTGTTGATAACGTATGTTTTAAACTGTAATATTTAATGTCAGTGGATATATGTTCACAGAATCAGTAGACATTACCACTTCTTGACATAAAACAAACAATTTAGTGTATGTATTAATGAAACTTACCATCTAGAATCAAGTAGCATCATGAATCATTTACATTTAACATAGAAAAATAAAAAAATGTATGTATACACTTTTAGTAACCTAACACACATAATATCTTCTGTTACCATGAAATCAACTATGTATCTAGTCTGATATAAAAAAGTGGTGCAATTACCCTATAAGCAGAAACTTTGGACAGCAGAATATTTGGCGCTTGATTAATAATAACTTGCATTTGATAAGAGCTTAATTTGCATTTGGGTGAGAACTTAATTTGACAAAAGGAATGTCTCATACAGTCAAGTCTCATAAATTGTGTACCTGGCTATGTGGCTTTTTGTTTAAAGATGTATAGATGTATTGGCCTGCATACTGTAGAGACTCTTTCATGTGAAATGGAGGATGGAGATTTATTCAATTCATAGCCAGTGCAGCAAAAGGAAATAATTTGATTGGGGAACATTAATTCTCCATGCAAGCCATTAACATCTTTGCTTCCTTCCGGCAAAAGAGTAGGTATGACCTTATTCCTTATCATTAGGGCTGAGCGATACTACCGTTTTAGCGATATATCGCGATATTTTGAAAGTATCGATATCGCGATATTTTGTTATTAACTATCGTGATACCATGCCTGTACATTACTGTCATTAAAAATCCATTTGTTATGCAGTACTAGGCTAAGAATCCTTGGAAATGATAAAGTCCACCCATCTGGTTTCCCCTGCAGAGAGGTGTGAACACCATAACAACCTCAAAGCATGTGTAACAATAACTGTTACTGTAAACAAGGATGATAGTGGCTAGTTTGCTATCACCTATAAGGACTTCCTGCAGGAATGCTGAGCAATATGCTATGTAGCACCAGCTATGATTGACTTATTTGTAAGTATCGTGAACTATTCAGTATCATGAATAGTGGCTTTAGTATCGATCGTGATACTAAAATGGCAGTATTGCTCAGCCCTAGATATCATAGAATTGTTTGATTATCTGCAGACTAGATACACTATCTTGTTTCTCACTTGATGTCATGCCTGTTCAATATTACAAACACAGGTAATAAAATATGATTAGATTTTAATTGGCAATTTTGCAAGTGTCCGCCAAGTCATCAATTTTAATTCTATGCCAAAATTTCTGTTCATATGGTATTATGGTAATGCACATACACTTATTAATTAAAATATGCAGCAATCTTACTACCTTCAAAAGTATTAACTGAGTAGCTAATTAAAACATTTTTCTCCTAAAATGCTTAGTTACCAAAAGTCTTATCTGACTTATAAGCGATCACCTATAAGGTATCCTTACATAATTTTCAGAATAAAATGGGGCAATTGGAAACAGTGGAAATGGAAACTGGAAACGAAAGTGGAAATGGAAAACGGAAATGGTCAAATTGTCATATAAATGTACCCAGAGTAAAACCCTTGTTTAGTGGCCACCTCTTAAAGACCACCTTTTTACAAAGACCACCTCCATACAAAGACCACATTGTAAGACACACTTAATGACCAGACCACTTCATGGTCACCTTTTATAAAGACCACCCTCTTTACAAAGACCACCTCTTCACATTGTAATAATAGTAAAGTTCTGAACATCTATTTCATGACTTTATCAAAACAGCTTGGTCAGCTAAAAATGCTAGGCTATTAAGGTCATCTCCTTATGAGACCTCATTTTTCACTTGCATGGGCTATTTTTGTATGACTTGGACACATTCTGGTACAAACTAATTATAAGGAAAACAGATAGCCACATCACTTGAGTGAAGTGTGTACCAAAGTATGGAAGATGACATTGACCCCTTTGTGTGGGTCATAAAATACATGTTTGGAGCTTATCAATATCACCATTTGCAGAGGTGGTCTTTTTAAATAGATGTTCCCTATAAAAGGTGACCATGAAGTGGTCTAATCAATTAAACTAACAAGTATGCCTTAGCTATCTTTAGAACTTAATTACATGTGGTCTTTGTACAGAGGTGGTCTTTGCAAAATGTGAAGAATCTACCTCTAAGTTAGGGTTTTACTCTAGGATTCACATTTTGACAAAGCCATAGATGTTTGGAACTTAGCTATTATTACAATGTAAAGAGGTGGTCTTTGTAAAGAGGGTGGTCTTTATAAAAGGTGACCATGAGGTGGTCTGGTCATTAAGTATATGTTTTAGCAATTTTGAGATGTAATTACACAATGTAGTCTTTGTATGGAGGTGGTCTTTGTGAAAAGGTGAGGTGGCCACTAAATAAGGGTTTTACCAACTCTGGGTACATTTATATGACTATTTCTTCCTCCCAAAAACTGTACCAGAATGGAATAGATTAGATGCTGAGATTATTGAGACTGACTGTGTTGAAGAATTGAAGCAAAAATTAGCCCCTTTTATGTATATAGTTAAGTAATTTATCGTAATTGTATGTATTTTTATAGTTTATTATTGTAATTGTACATATGTATATAATTAAGTAACTTGTCGTAGTTGTACATACTTATATAGTTAAGTAACTAATTGAAATTGTACACATGTAATTGCACATCAGCATTATACCCCTGGAGGGTCCTGCTGATTAACAATAAATAATAAATAAATATTTGACCATTTCCGTTTTCCATTTCCACTTTCTGTTTCCAGTTTCCATTTCCACTGTTTCCAATTGCCCAATAAAATGTGTTTGAAAACATTAAGTTTAATGTTACCATAATAGACAAACTTATTTTACCAGTTATAAATACTTAGCTAATCTATTGTCTCAGAAAAGCATCTGAAATAACAGTCAGTACTCTAATAAGGGAGTCAGTTAGTTATTCAGTTACTCGCACATAACTGCTTTGTTAATCTCCTATGCAGTTCATTGTTAGTGCGGTGGGTGGAATGCGTATACAAGCAAATATGGAGGGAAAGATGAACAAAGGTGCTATGTCCAGTAGAAGTTCTCTAAGCACCAACCAACTGTGCTGGTTGATCAAGTTTACGCTATTCCAGCTATGCCAGTGAGGTAACAAAGCAACAGACTGTCTCCTATGGATTTACAGTACTTCAGAAACATGAAAACAGAAAGCAGACTCAGCAGTTTGGCAGAAGGATAACTGTGAAAGCAAATCATTAGTGTAACAGCTTACCAAATTGGTGCATAATAATACATTGTGCAAAGGTACATTCTTATTACTTCTAAAATAACAAAACCATTTTAAGAATGTAATTATGTCTATGTGCAGGGGCAAATGTAGGATTTCAGAAAGGAGGTGCTACCAGGGACATTTATAATGCATGGGTAAGAAAAGGGACAACTGATTGATGAAACTAGCAGCACAGTGTGCAAAGCACACTCAGTGTATGTAGCATGCTTTATCTAGGAGAAGGACTGGGGGCATGCCCCCAGAAAATATTTTTGCTAATTTAGCCTTTTGAGATGTATTTGATAATAATCTTGACTGAAAAACTGTATGCCACTTTGTTTAAGTGGCTCACAATGTTTATATAATATGTGACCATCTCAGCAAAAGCTCAATTTGTTCGTACAAGCATGCGTATTGAGAAAATCGAAATTTAAAATAATAATTTATAAAATTACGTATGCTACAAAAAACTATGCAAATTTGTCTAGGGCCAGTATTCGAAGAAGGATTACTCAAATTGATTAAAACTACACACCATCTTATTCGCCTGTTCATGGAGAATTTAAAAATTTGTTTCGTTTCTCTATAGCTCCAACGGTATGTGTGTCATGTGCATTTGTTTATGATGCGTTAAACATAAACAATACTGTCACTGTTTCTTCTACCAAACCGCCTTCATATCCATATGCGCAAGTATCTACAGGGCTAACTAATACTATACTTGGCTGATGTGTCGATCCATTGTGAACGTTTTAAGCCACATTGCAACATTGTAGACTAATCCCAACGGAAGTTATGGCTGCAAATGTAAACGCCTGTAGTTTATTTTCAGTATAATCGCTCTACAAATTGATTACCTTGCTCTTCCTACCGTCTATCGCTATAATTCCAAAACTACAAACCACAGAAGGCTGAAACTTTGGTGGTCCATTCCTTGGACACTACTGATATTGCTGAGTGATTAATTTATTTAACTGTGCGAACAGGTCAGGTTTTTGCTGAGACGATCACATATATAAAGCAATACTAACCAAGTGATATTATTATTCCCTATAGCAGTTGTAATTCTAGCTGTCCTATGAAAGGCATGCACAGCCAGTAGTTTAAAATCTGTATTTTTCATCTTACAGAACAGAAAAGGAGAGAAATCATCAGCTACACATGATCAATATTAACCAATTTTGTCATTGTGTTTTGAAGTATAGAATATATATGCTTTACAGTCTCATAGCTCAATAATGTCAAAACAGTTAATAATGAGAAGACTTGTGTGGTAAGTGTCAATGGAGGGAGCAAGTTGACTCACCAATGTGTGGAGTACTTGTACACTCATGATGTGTAGGATGCTCTAGCTAGGGATTCTGGGGGCATGAAATTTTGGAAAATAGCTATCACAAGATTGAATCCGGCAGCTATTTAGCATTCATCTAAATCTTTATTTAAAGTATAGTTGCAGCAACTTTATAGATATCAAAAATTTTACTATAATGCTGTTTTCCTTCCAAGAGGAAGCATTTCAACCCAAGCATCAAGTTTATAGCTACAACTGAAAATACATCAAACAGATGTAGTTTTCAGAATTGATTTTCAAGAATAATTATTAAAGTGATGTTTTATATGATTCAGTACATAAAAGGTAACTAAAAAATTTTAATTGGTATGTGGCAGAATGTTGGGCACAATGGTGAGATAGTAGTGCATGGGTCAAGAAGAAGAAGAGGTTTAATTTCAGCTTACACACTGATCTTATAGAAGCTTTAATGATGGATGTTCTATTAGAGTATTTGACTATTCTATTAGAGTATTTGACTATTCTATTAGAGTATTTTGATTTTTAGCAGCTTTAGGTCATATAGTATAACTCTGAACCCCTCTGGCTAATTCTTAGAATAGACTAGTTATTCCCCTGACTAGTTCCATCTTTTCATTGCCCACGCATGCATAAGATGCATTTGCAGCTCATGGTAGTTTTCTAATTTGCACATGTAAGGGGGGAGCTCCAGCCCCCCATGCACCCTCCCCCCTAAATCAGCCCTTGATATGAACAGCAAGTCTGTGATTAAGTACATACAGATAACTATTAAGGGAAAAAGTATGAAGGGGTTAATTAAGAGAAAACATCATTGTCTTCAAACATTTACGTTGCACAATCTGAGATAAAATGTAGATAAAAATAAAGGGATACAATGTTAGTAATAAACTAATGATGTAAATAACTATTTCTCTGAGGCAAATCATTGATCAAGCTACAATACACACCTTAACTGCTTGTAATTACACATAAATTAATGACCTTCACTATATAGGTTGTTTACATTTATAAAGTTAAACCACAGTGTTTATAGATACACAGTAGTTATTCATCTGTTTTTGGATGCCAACTTAATCAGACTATCCATGAAGGTAAGTTTTGGTGAGTTTGAGGTGAGCTAGGGTTGGAGCAAGTGTCCTGGTGAAGTCAGGCCAACACTAGCTCACCTTAAAAACTTGCATACAGACAGTGAAGGATATCATTATGCTTAGCAGACAAACCTAAGCTTAGTGTTATTATACATCCTAGTAAAAAAGAAACCAAGGATCCCCAGAAGTTTTACATTTTTCTTTCATTTTGACAACCTTTTTATTAACATTTTTCATTACATACGGAACCAGATGAACAGCCCCTTTCTTTTATATAATGCAATACAACCACAATTGTAATAATAACAGTTTAAATAGCTGCTAAGAAAGAAAGCCAATACAATTAACTATTACAAACTGCAGAGTAATAGCATACTATAAGCAATTATTTTCTTGGGTAGTCTCTACTGTGTTTTTCAACTCATAATTGCTATATACATGTGGTGATTGTGTTCAAATGAAATTTGGAAATGCAGGCATACCTTACTGTGGAGAGCAAATCTAGGAACACATGCTCTCTTCCCTTAGAAAACTTTTGAAAAATAATGAATTTGACTATGAGAGTGCTTCAAACATGCATATATGTAAAGTCAACCAAAGAAATCAACTGTAAAAATAAGATATGCAACTAATAGCTACAAGATTGGTTTGGAGTACATGCACATACTGTAGACTGGATGAAAGAACAATGAGATTTGTGCGAACCAATCTAATGCACCCAATTACTAGGTATAAGGATCACTGCATATATCAAGACACACGGTAGTGTGTCGTGCGGCCCAAGAAGCCGGCGCGTAACACCCGTGAGTATATTGACAGGAAGAAAGAAAACGCAATTTTCGCACCTCCGTAGCTCTGTGCTTCCTTGATGAAACAAGACGATTTTTGCTGTGGACATGCCCTCCAACTGTAGCACTCCACCTTCCAAATTTGAGCGAAATCGCTTTGCACGTTCCCGAGATATGCGACTTCAAAAAATGGCTCAGTTTCTTCATTTTTTTTCTTCTTTTTCTTTTTCTTGTCGCACACTTACAAAAACTGCTATAAAACACGAACGCCATATCCGATTGCTTTGAAATTTGGCACACAGAAGGAGGGTATACAGGCGCATCTCAGTACCAACTTTGGCTGGAATACGATAAACAGGCAAAGAGTTATGAGCGATTATTCACAAAAAATAACACCAATATGTTGTCACGCCTACAGGGTAAACCGCGTATGGAAAGAAGCTGAAAATCGGTGGGTGAATAGGTTAACTATTGAACCTCAAACCTTTTGTGGTTTGAAAGAAATTGAGCTAAAAAACAGGAAGATACAACGAAAAAACCAACAGTGTGTAACAATTACGCAATCGAGATTAGCTAATAAAAAAAAACGACTGCTTGCCACGCCTACCAGATAAACCGCTTGGGGTAATGCTTTCAAAATCGTTGTACAGATGGAGTAATCATCTTAGAAAGGCTCATCAATGGTGTAGAAGAATCAGACTTAAAGCCACGGAGTTATAACACGAAATCCAACTTAGTGCAGCAAGTGCAAGATCGAGATACTCTAATAGAGCAGTCATCCTAATAGAGCAGTCACCCTGAACAGAATTCAAGAGATCAGCTAGAAATAAGAAACCTGTATAGAGATCAGCTACACACAAGTCACCCTGTAGAGAGATCAGCTAGAAGAAGTTACCTTGTAGATAGTTCAGCTACAAACAAATCTCCCTGTAGAGAGATCAGCTAGAAGAAATTACCTTGTAGAGAGTTCAGCTGCAAAGAAATCACCACTGCCCAAATTTCAAGGCAATAGCTCTTTCCAATCTGAAGTTATCAATTGTCAAAGTTGGCAAATTGAATGTGTGTGGAAGGCCCCTTTTCGCAAATCCGGTCACATATGTATTATATATATAATTTGTACATTTACTGATAAAATATTTAAAGTACATCTACTTCATCTGTTCTTCTTCCTGTAGTAAAGAAAAAAACATAGGTTAAAAAAGTCCCAAAGCTGGCCATAGGCCGGCTTTGGGGTATACAAATACAAAAAGAAATGAAATCTAATCCAAAACAGTCAAGCTGTAAAAAAGTGTGCGGCCCTCAGAAAGGCTATGGGGAAAAAAGATGTGAAATCCAAGGTGGCGGCCAAGAAATGGCTGTGATGGTAGGTTAATGGTAAAAATTTTAATAACGACAATTCAGGTGAATTTTTGTGCCGCTTCACAAAATTTACCTGAATTGTCATTATTAAAATTTTTACCATTAACCTACCATCACAGCCATTTCTTGGCCGTCACCTTGGATTTCACATCTTTTTTCCCCATAGCCTTTCTGAGGGCCGCACACTTTTTTACAGCTTGGCTGTTTTGGATTAGATTGATATATACATGAACTAAATCACTTAAGTATTAATGCACTACATGAGTACTATTATAAGCTTACCAACTGTTATTGACCACATGTTAGGATCATATCAAAGTTAACATATAGAAGAAACATAAGACACAAAATAAATTTAAATGACAACAGTTGTTATACAGTGCGATAGCAACTGTAATTACATTTCCAGAGCCAAAATGCATTGCTTTAAATGTTTAATCCAATGATTTCTTTAAATATGTGACTAGATTTGTGAAAAGAGGTCTTCTATATAATACAATTTATCAACTTTGACAGCTTATGATTTCAGCTAGGAAAAAGCTATTGACTTGAAATTTGGCCAGTATTGAGCACCAACATAGCCTAATGGATGGAGGAACTTTCAGGTTTATATGTTTCTTGAACACCAAGTTATGGTCCTCTAAATTAATACAATTGTATGTGTGCGGAGATCCCTTTTCTCAAATCCAGTGTGCAATGCAATACACAACAGATCTTCAATGGCGGATCCAGGATGGGGCATTTGGGGCAAGCCAGCCATGCTTCTGATTAAAACAGCTAGTAAATTTTATGTCAGGCCAACCAAGATCAGTTTAAAACTTACGAAAATATGCACATTTTACTAGTATTTATTACAAATTCACCTGAGACCAAAGCGAACCGAAGTCAAACTAACTGTAAAATAGTCACTGAGCACCTTCATGCGTACTAATCACCTCTAAAAATAATTATCGTGTTGCTGTTATTTAAGACATTCAGAGCCTTTTAAACAGTTTTAAGACTTCACAACCATCTGAAAAGGCCAAAATTGCAAATATCAACAGTGAGACACCACTAAGAGGTGATTATTTGCTACTTTAAAAAAGCAGCACTGAACTATAGAGAATATGGTTTTCCCCATGCATGCAACCACCTACAACTTGCCCTGTTTGTGCCCCTCCCCTAGCCAGCTCCTGGATCCGTCCCTGATCTTTGGAGCCATAAATACACTGTGCCCAAATAACTTAGAACAGTTAGAACACCATACCACTTCATTACCAAAGGTAGTATTATTAGTTGATGGTTTGTGGTGCCACAAGACTAAACCTCAAACAAACTTTTGAGGTTTGAATAATAGCCTACTTGTGTTTATCAGCTCTGAAAATAAAAAATGTATTTAAAACCTATTTTTCAGTGTTCCATTGTAGTGGAATACATGAAACTTCATTGTAATAACTTAAATCACCTGTTTCCTGTACATTATGTTATGACATTGTTACACTATTTTTGACACTTACTCCATGTATTACCATATTACATTGGTCAAGCTAAAAAAGATTGTGATCAGACAAACTATAATTGTAGTGAGACATCTGAGTACACAGCTTTTCATTGCGTGCAATAGCTAAGCTGTCTCAAGATGTGTTTTGCAAAATTGATATGCAGGTCCATAATTAAGTATTCAACTGGTTGGTTATGAGTTATACCAACTCCTTTGGTAGCTCAGTAGATGAGATTATAGCTGGATGTTGCTATGAGCCAGTTGATGTAATTCATTGAAGTTCTCACTGACAAAAGCCAATTTAACACTTAAAAAAAAATTACCTATGCTCACATCATGATCATTTACAGTACTGCTCAAATGTAATGTCGTCTCATGAGAGTACAACTGATTTAAAAATGAGCTAATTAAAGGGTGTGGCACCCATATCGCTGGCGAGTATTCATGCCGTTTCATTTGGGATGAATACTCGTGAGTAAAACAGGTGCCACACTGTAATTAGCTGGTTTTCCAAGTACTCACACTCTCATGAGATGACATTACATTTGAGCTGTACCGTAGATACATCCCATTCCACTGCAGTCAATTCACTAGTGCATGCAATGTAATTCCATGCACATTATTATACAACCATGCACATTCACATTACCTACTCTGTTACCTTTTTTGTTATAGCATAGCTATGTATGGCTGTGCCTGCTTTATTAGAGTATCTTGATCTCCCTAGCCTCTAGTGAGCTACGCAATAGATTTTTTTGAAACCATAGCTAATTGCAGGAGTGTGGTCATGGTATGTTCTGATAATTAATGGAGTGTTGGCATGTTCTGATTGTTTATAGGCATCATCAGATAATGCAAAAGTTTTTGTAGCTACATGTATCTACTCCACAAACAGTCCCTTAAAAAGGTAGGCAACCATGTTCCATGGCTTTGTTGAATAAAATCAAGTTTTTATGAAGCTGAAAACTAACACAGATACTGCTCACCACCTGATAAATAACACATATTATAGTTTAAACATTGAACAAATCTCAGTGAAATCCTCCAGCATGTTGGTAATCTTTTCCTATAGTTAACTGTGAAACTTCCCAAAAATTCTTGTACTGGTTTCTGATGGTATTCTCTTTAAAAGTACAAAGTTAGATAATGTTATTACTTCACTTCATAAAACCTAATCACAAGAGGTTGCTATTTTTCATGAGAATTATATAGCTCATTTGAACAAATACTTTAAAAAATCCTTCCATACTTTTGTTACAAAATAATATTATACTTAGGTATAATATTATAGCAGATGACAGTTTCAAGAGCATAGAACTAAAACTGAGAGACTGGATCCTAAATTTCTCCTACTTTTTGCTTGCTTTCCACTCCCTTTCATGTCAGATATGTTTGTGGTACTTTAAAATCATCATCTCAGTTAGAAATACTGACTATAAATATTTTAGGGCAGAGATCAATGAAAACATGTGAAGCCACAGGAATCAGCAGTGAGCCCTCTTAATAGTTTGGGACATATGAATAATGATGCTCTACTAAGGAAAGTAGCCAATGCAATTTCCACCTTGGTATGGCTTCATTGGTGACCATGCAACTGAAGATAGTGCAGAAGGCAGATACTCATTGGCTCCAGAAAATCACCAGTGAGTTTGTTATTGTGGTGTGAAATAGTGGCTGTATGCTGCTTTGTTTGGCCTCTAGCCTTGTAACTATTGTCAGGCAGGATTTTTTAAAATTCAATGTTCAGCCATCTGTTAATATTTTCTTGTTTTCTTAGATGCAGGTATATGTCCACAGTGTGGTCAGCAGTAAACGATAGCAGACTTGCTCGGCATACTATGCATAAAATCATCTCAAGTAGATTTGTTCACAACTACATTGAGTGGCTGTAGCTTGTCTGTACCAGTTTGGTGGATCAAGAATGACACTTGCATTGTTTCATCAAACAATGTCAAGAGCTCTAATGTACACTGCCCCTTAAATGTTTTGAAAATAAGCACAGCAGGCTGGTGAACAGGAAGCTTAAGCTTGGTATGAATGGATTGTAATGATCTTACTCAGTGGTGGAGGAGGGCTGGGGGTCTTCTAGCTTGGTGATGCCATGACCTAGCTGTATGTTGAAGATCAAAAAAAAAAACAAGTGGATGCTATTCTACTTCTAAAAACCAGGTACCCATGCAGTTAATACTATCCCATTGTAACTAAATAGGAAAATAATCAACCATGTATGTATATAATTTAGTTTAAATTCATGCTATTGCTATTATTATTGATTCAGCTAGATAATTATACTGTAGTTTAGTGTATTTTTAATTCATGAATTAGTTTGTAAATCGGTAATTACGTTGTTATGCACTACTAAGGAAGTGTAACTATGACAAACCACTTTAAACCACAAATTACACACAGAAGTATCTTCTCTACTGTTTTATAGTGTGTCCATTGTGTTATCTCACGCGAATTGGATAGAGAAAGCCTCGAGGCTACCCTTCATTTCCGTCCATGTAAGTACGGGTAATGCTTCTTTTCAACTCCAAGGATACGCTACCTCTGGTAGCCTAAGAGGCCTTCAACATTGTTAAATGTCTTGTAAAACTGAATGGGAAAACTGTTCACAAAGTATATGAAGAGCCGCCATACCTGTATTTCAGACCGCTGAGAAGAAACCACCTCAGAGCAAAGTGTGTGCTGCTTGTGTGTGTGTGTGTGTGTGTGTGTGTGTGTGTGTGTGTGTGTGTGTGTGTGTGTGTGTGTGTGTGTGTGTGTGTGTGTGTGTGTGTGTGTGTGTGTGCTTGGAAGTATAAAACAGACTTAATTTAGCTTCCGATTCTTACATCCTGGCTGCTTTTTACCATATAACATTTTTCCTCATGTGGGTACGTACAGACAAACAAACATAGGTAGATAGGTAGGTACACACACGCACACACACACGTTTTTATGAAAACAATTTCAGTAAACCAGGCGTGTGCCCAAGGCCGGCTGTGGGTGTGTGCCTGATTTTAAATACAAGCTAGGTCACTACCTGCTGACAACAACTGCTCTCCTATATCTAACTACATGTGTAGCGCTCTACACTGAAGAATATACTGTGACTGCTCTGTTACTGCTCTATTAGAGTATCTCAAATTATTGAAGCTATTGAGCTAGGCTCTTATAATTAATGACAGCTATAGATAATTTTAGGGGGGCTAAGCCCCTCCATAATCTTTTTCACAGGGACCACAGCCCCCATTGCCCCCCCTCCCCCCTTCTCTGCCATCCTTGATCTTACTGATGTACTGTAATACCATTGCACCACAGTGATTGCTGGTATACATAAGTGATGTCCCAATCTACTGGAAACTTTAATATGAGTGGTTTTATCCTGATACGTCAATTTTATTTGAACAAAGTCTCCAGACATTGAAAAAGCAAGCAAAGCAGCCAACTGTCATTTGTCATCTTTAGCCAGTAACTCTATCTTCTTTGACCCTTCTTGCTCTATAGTCCAGGAGGAAACAAGTACATGATTTATACTTAGCTGGTTCCAATTGACCACTAATTGCTCAGGAACTTCATTCATTTCACCAACATTCTTAAACTCATGTCTACCTTCAATTCATCAAATTGTTCTATCAAAACTTTTATTTTGTGCTTGCTCTTCTTTTAACAAACCTATTCTTGCAAAGAAATACCTCACCCAATACTTTTGTGAGACTAATTTGGCCACTATTTTCCACTAGCAAATTTGATTATCACAAACCCCATTGTACCACATGAGCATTTAAGATCATTCCAAATTTTTGCAACTTCTTAATAAAATAAAAATTATGTTCTCTCCTTACACGTATATTTCTTCCCCGACAAGCAAAGACCAAACTCTTTTTGAAACAAACTCTTGAGCAGTGTCTTCTGAACTCTCTTTGTGGCTTTTTTCACTCTCTTATTTAAGTCAGCTTGATAATTAGTTTCAGGGGCGGTGGAGCAGGCCAAAGAGTGAGGGGGCCAGGCCAGCAGTAAGTCGAAGACAGCAAAAAAAAGGTCACAGCCTGCTGACAATAGCTGCTCTCCACCAATTATATCTTCTTATTTATAACTACACATATGTACTAAGTAGCTTGCTACACTGCTTCTCTGAATACTGTGACTGCTCTATTAGAGTATCCAGATCCTGACTGTTCTGTTAGAGTATCTCAATCTTTTCTTGCAAACAGTGTCCGATAAAAGTGGGGGGGCCATGGCCCCCTGTCTCCACCACCTATTAGTTTTAAGTCTTCTAACTTAAGCTGCTTCGAAAGCTCTGGATAGTGCCCAGCGAATTGCAGCAGTCAACCCTATTTCTGCAGCTCTTTCATACTACTGGGCCTGCCATTCTTTACAAGTATTGCTCCAGGAATTTTGGTGAATGGTTTCTAAACTTATAGCATGCTTGTTGTTGCAAAAGAATCTTAAAAGCTGACATTTTCTCCACATATGTTTAGAACTTATTGACAAAAGCTAATACAAATAGGCTGTTTGCACTTGTTTCAGCTGGCACAGTATCAGGGGTGATAGTATACTGTTGGAGCAGGCCAAATAATATAGTGGAGGTGAAGTTTGAATCATTCAACAGATATGGATGCCATTCTGGGGGTCAGGTGTATGTCCTCAGGAAACTTTCATATTGTATTAACACCTTGAGATAGGATTTAGCCCCCTCACCGCCAAATTTGTAGAGGCCTCCAATCTACTGCTTCTAAACTGCTATAACTTACACACCATATCATATAATCCTATAAAACTATATATCAATTTACTCGCCATAGAACAAGGAATTCAATTATTGAATTGTTGTTTACACAAGAGTAACCACAAAGCCATTATATAACTTCAAAGTGCAAAAATTGGCCTAAGTGAAATCAAACGTAAAATTTCACTACTTTACAGGCTAGGTCTATTTATAATAACATGAAAACCTGCTTACAGTTGAAGCGATGATCACCAAGTCTGGTTTTCCAGCATTTGAGCAAGTGTGCATGCACATACAGACACGAGGTCACTGTTTCAAAGCATAAAAAAAGTAGCAACACACCACTCCAACCTATATAATCCTTCTCCTTACTGTTTCTCTTCATTAGTAGTGCCATTATCACGTCGAAGAATCGTTTACAACGCTTGTTATCGACATTCCGAAAGTACACAATTGCATCACCTAAACACACGATTGTGTGAGAGACCGCTTATCCCTATTCCCGTTCACTTAAGGGCATGGCCGCTACAGGATAAGCGCAGGAGCTACTAAAATGCTTGACTGAAGTTACAGAGCATTAGACATGCAGGAATTATACAGGAATAATTTTGGGAATTTGATTGCAGATTCTATTCTGGAATTATTCCCGAATAATTTGGGAATATTATGAATAAATAAGAAAAACGTGTGAATAATCTGCACATTTAACACACACCAGACAAACCAAGCAACAGAAAAACAACACCTTATAACTACTTCAGTATGAAAAACGCGTCTTCATTGCTTAGATATAATACCACGACAACACCCATGTGAATCACGTGAGCACCTGCTCAAATGTATAAGAATTGTCGTGATTTATTGAGTGCTATGGCTACACCAGCAGATAAGCAACCTTGATCATCTGGTTTGTCATCTATTACTGTACTAGACGCAGTGAACAGTAGTGATTCAGAAGACGTTAGCGATCATGACAGTGATAGTGATGGTAAATACAGTGACATTCTCGATGGCCTTCAGGAACGTGAGAAGGAACAACAGGAAGATGAATCTACTTCCCATGCAGAGTCAAGCAATATTGCTGAAAGCAAAATTAGTAGCTCTACAAGCGCAACTAGTTTATTGGAGATTCTAAGAGCTCCCAGACCGTCTGATTTAGCAAGAAAGAGGAAAGTGCAGTGCAATCCTGGAAAACAAAAGAAGACTAAATCTTCTTCCATTAACTCAGAGCCAAAGGGTGTCAAGCTGCACGATCGTGTAAGGAAGTACCCCAATGAATTCCTTAGTGTTTCACATGGCAAGCTGTTTTGTACAGCATGTAGAGAGGAGCTGAGCCTGAAAAGTCTGAGTCCAACAAATCATTTAAAATCGCAGAAACACAAAGAGGGAAAGGAGCGATTAAAGAGGAAAGAAGCTAGGGAGAGAGATATAGCTAGCAAAATTACAAGCTACAATGAAGAAACTCGTGTGGTTGGTGAGAACATAGCAGAAAGTACACAGGTGTTTCATGTAAAGGTTGTTTCAGCATTCCTTCGTGCTGGAGTTCCTCTTAACAAGTTGGAGGTGTTTAGAGAGCTTTTTGAGGAGACTGAATATCGTCTTACAGACAGAAGGAACATGCATGACTTGATCCCGTTCATCCATAAGCAAGAATTTGAGAAGATTCGAGAAGAGATCAATGGTAAAGATATATCGGTCATTTTTGATGGTACTACCTGCTTAGGGGAAGCATTGGCTATTGTCAAACGTTATGTAAATGCTGAATGGAAAATTGTACAATGGTTGGTTCGCCTTCAAATAATGGTAAGAGTGTTACTGGTGAGGAGCTAGCTAGAGAACTAATTTCAGTTCTATCAGTGAATTACGGTATTTCAACACAGCTGCTACTAGCCGCCATGAAAGACAGGGTAGCTGTAAACAAAACAGCTATTCGCACTCTCAAAGTTGTATACCCTAACCTTTTGAGCATTGGCTGCTTTTCTCATGCAATTGACCGTGTGGGAGAGCATTTTAACATACCAAATCTTTCTGAATTCATCACAAGTTGGATAAGCCTGTTTTCACATAGTCCTAAAATGATATTTCTTTGGCTTGAGCAAACAGGAAAGTCAATGGCATCTGATAGCCCAACTCAATGGTGGAGCCATTGGGAGGTAATTGAGCAAGTGTCAGTGTAATTTGGAGATGTTTTGCCTTTTTTACAACGTGATGATATTGGTTCTGCTACCACAACTGCAAAGTTGCTTATTTTTTTCACTGATCCCCAGAAAAAGGCCCAGCTTGAAGTGGAACTTGCTGCTATAATGGATTGGGGAAAGCCATTTGTGACTGCTACATATTCACTAGAAGGAGATGGCCCTTTAGTTATGGAGGCTTATGAGAAAGTAGAAACAGTCAGGGCTGCAATTCGTACTGGGCACACTCCGAATGTCAATGCTGCTGCTTGACGGTTGTGTGGTAGCAGTGATAAGAATTTGCTGCAAAGAGTTTTCCGTCCATTGTGCTCAAGAGGACCCACCAGTACAAATCAAGCTTTACAGCAGAACATCATTCACTACGCAACAGCGTGTGTGCAACCTGGACTTGATTACTTTAACAAAATTTTTGATTCCAACCTGAAAGACACACCTTTGGCATTTAAAGCTGCCAGGTATTTCTCTCCACAGTGGTTGAAGGACATTGAACTTGATGCTGAGGCTATAAATTCTGTTGAGGCTTTTCCATTTTTAGATTCATAGACAGTCCTGAATGGACTTAAACAAGAGCTTCCTTCTTATCTTGCAAAAGTCTGTGATCTAGATCCATAAATTGATATTCTGCAGTGGTGGCAAAGAAATGAATCTGATTTACCTTGCTGGGCAGCTGCTGCCTGCAAGGTACTGCTTGTACAGCCATCATCTGCAGCCTCTGAGCGAGTGTTTTCTTTGTTGAAATCCTCTTTTGACTCTCAGCAACAAAGATCGTTACAAGACTATGTAGAGGTTTCACTAATGCTACAGTATAACCGTCATTGAACTGCTTCACCTATGGCTACAGGAACATTGTAACATACTTTGAAAATTATTGTGTGCTGTGTATTACTAGAATTGTTTGCTATTTACAATTAGTTAGATTGATTTGCTGTTTTCATGTATCTAAAAAATGTTTACTAATTGGGGATTAATTGGGGATTAATTAAGCATAAAAAGAATAAAATTGAGTATAATGATAAAATTTTAGGGGAAATTCAGAAAAGAATAATGATGAAAATTTGAAGCATAATTCCCACAAGCCTACACAGCGCTTAGAATGTGATGCTATGGGCATTTATATATCGAAACCGCCATATGGCGGTTGATATGGCAGTTGGAGGGTTAAGGTTACGGTATAGTCACGGGCAATCATTCAAAATTTCGAATGCCTATCGATACTTTTGAGAAGCCCATAAAACCAGTCTAGCAGCATGAAAAGTTTTAAATGAAGGTGAAGCCCTTCATATTTAATGTTTTTATGTAGCTACAGTGTAATTTGAGGCAGGTGGAACACTACAATTTGTTGTAGTAACACAGGTTAGCCAACCCGTACATCGCTCAGCTCCAGTTGTCACTACCATGTTTTTCCGCCGCCAAGTACAGCAAAAGCTGTAGGCTCTATTGGCATTTCTGGGGCATAGTGATGCTGTATATTAAATTTATTAGGTCCTGTGGAAGCATTTTTGGCATGTTTCTTCCCAGTGACTCAGATACAAGCCTTCAAAGAGCTTTTTTACTCGAAAAAATACTAAAAATTCAATAAAATGCCTATACAACCAGTAACTTAAAAAATCACTTCCACAGGACCTATATATTTTAGTTGTTTAGTCACTTGTGTTGACATTATAAGGATTCACTGATCTGTTAGTCTGGTTTTTGGCAGCACGTTTTTATAAAACATTGTTCTATTGTGGACCACATACCCAAGAACAATCATTGTTCTACAGTAAAAACAAACAAGCACAATTAGATGTATTGCAAACACAACACAGTTGTTGAAATTATTTATCCCTGCTTGGTTTAAAGCAGGTTTTGTAATTTGTTCCGCTCATACATTTTAAACTATTCCGTAACCTTAAGATTACTTTTCTGTGTTGTTTGTACATTCAGTAATTATTTACAAAAATATGATTGTTCTATTAGGGTTGTTGACTGCTCTATTAGAGTATCTCAATCGGTACCTTTGAAAATCAATGCAAAATGTATATTTCAATTGCCTGAATATACTTGACTGGTTTCTGGAAACCTCATGAGCCCCCCTGGATCCGCCCCTGTTTTTGGTCCATAATAATATAGCTAGTTGAACTAATTATCCCTATACAACTCTTGATCAATGTAGTCTACTATATTTGTGCATAAACCACTCTACATCAAAATTTTCAGCCCTGAAATAACTTTAGTTTCTGGGGGGCACAACCCCCAACTACATATGCCTGCATGGTGCACCCCCTTGCTAAACCCTGCATGTGCTTTTGCTATAGTAGCCCTAGTAGAATAATGCTAGCCTGAAATTAGCTAGTTAGTAAATCAATCAGTGGAAAGGTTTTACCTGTTATGTAGACTATTTTGAAGGACTTTATTGTACACAACTACGTACTACTGCCAAGTCATCATTTTTATACAGGTACTGATGTCTTTTATACCTATAATAATGATAGTATATTAGGATCATGAAAGTTTGGTCATTGTTGGCCAAAATATCATCCCAAAATCAGCCTCACAATACCTTCATGGCACCTAGGCAGCATTGGTGAGCTATGAGCAAACCAAAAAGTGTATACAGCACGGCCAAAATGCTTCCAATCAGTTACTATGAAATTCAAAACCCATAATTTTCTACTGACTGACTGACCGACATATAACTATCTAACTGCCTGATGCAAGTGCAACTCGACAACTGCTAAGGTTAGGGCCTGATTTTCACTGTTAGATGTCACTTCACCCCAAATAGTCCTTTTGGCATATCACAGTATGTACAATCCACGCTTCATGGATTCTGTGTCCTCCTTTGTGTTCCATTTATCTCTGCACAAGGTGTTGATTCACGGTAGTGGCGCATGATGGCTTCTCTACGTTTGTAAAAAGAATCTTCCAAGTTTCTGCTGTGACTGAATTTATTGCAGAGGTCCTTCTTGTAGTGTCATCATTTGCTGTGTAATCGGCTGAACATAACTGAAAACAAAGCATAATGACACTTTGCTTTTCCATAATTGGGGTAACTGTTCAGACATAAAATTAATTTAATGCATGCCCGGCATCATTCTTTCTTTTGATGTGGTATGTGCTGGTTCATTAGTCATAATTATCATACAGTACGATAGTACAATTTAAACCCCAGTGCGTGGGAGTATCAAAGCGCCGCGCTGGGTTATAACTACCATACAGCTAGACAGAGCGGCGCTGCTACTGTACGATATATTAGTTATCACCCAGTGATAACTAACTTATCACCCTGTTGTGGAGCCACTCAGTCTCTTTCTTGACATCATAATAACCGCGAATGGCATTGTTTACCAATGGAACAAAGAGCCAAATAAGGAAATATTGTTACAAAACACACCAATACAGCACTTAAAACTACCTAACTCTTACAATAAAACTGTTAATCCTTTACACAATAACACTACAAGTTACCAATACGATAGTTTAACAAATGTCAAGAATAGTACGTGACGGTTTTCGCTCCAGCAATCACTCCCAACGGTCACTATGGTGAAGAACTAACTTCCTCTAGCTTCATCGTTCTATCTTGGACTATGGTAGCCACTTGTTGGTCTTTATTTTTCTCTTGCACACCACGCGACACCACCATACCAATTTCTGACGAAGGCGAATCGTACCTGGAACCGCTGCTTCATAACACCGCCCTTCGCTACAGTTTGTAGGCAGTATGTAAGGTCTCTCTTGTAGCTACGAAGTAGAATCTCTACACAATTCGGACGAAATCTTGAGCACAGTGACAGGAACTCAAACCGGAACTTAATTTACTATCCATAAACTTCTGCGCACTCCCACGCACTGGGATATAAAACAGTTATATCCAGTATACTCGGATGATATCATTGTTATTACACTCGTCCTCGGCTCCGCCTCGGACTCGTGTAATAACAATGATATCACCCTCGTACCGGGATATAACTATAACATAATCATACAGTATAGTAGTACTGTATATTGAGGATCATGAAGGATTTTCTGGCCAAAAACATATCACTCTAAAACCAGCCTCACAATACCTTCACAATACCTTCACAATACCTTGGCAGTATTTTTTACAAGCCCAAAGTTCCTTCCATATGACCTGAAATGCTACCAAAAAGTTGCTACGAAATTAAAAAAAAAACATATTTAGTGGAATTTTCTACTGACCGACTGACTAACTGACCAATTCCTTCAGACAAGCATATAACTCAATAATGGCTAAGGCTACAGGCTTGGTTCTTTCACTGTGAAGTTGCTTCATCTAGAGACATGCCTTTTGGACGTACAATACACACATCATGGACTTATTTAAGTTAGACTGACTAGTATATTTTCGTATTTAACTACAAAGGCTATCCCAGACACGAGGACGTGCGTTCAACTCCATGTTCAAGTTCACCATGAAGAGCATCGCTTTATTGTGTAAAGAAGTGTGGCTAGTTACCTCGAAGATAACTCTGGGGGAGAGCATCTGAGAAACCAATAAACACTGATCCAAAGGCAGAGTCGCTTCAACTTTTCACTGCATTGCCATGTTACCCTACCTTTGAGCATTCTTCAATTGAAGAAGTACAGTTCCCTGTACATACCAGCTCAGTCTTTAGTTCAGCTTTCGAATATTCTCAAGGATTGATCATGATGCGGCTAAACTAATTGCGGTAAGGAAACAAACAAATACTAGAAGCCTATACATTACACGGAAAGGAAGCCATTTAACTTCTGCGCAATCATCTATTACAGGACTATACAGCGTTAGACACTCTCCTCTCTTATAAATTAGTTCTAGTATATAAACAATTCTAATAAACATGAATAACAGTTTACATACAAATATGACTATAGTACTCTAAAGCAATGATAGACCACAAAGTCACTACATTGTTAGAAAAATGTACTATTATGTGTATGAACAACTTCCATCTGTAATTGACCACAAGTGAGGATCACATCAGAATTAAAATAGAAAACAAAACATTTGTCATAAAGGTGTACAGTTACTATAGAACTAACGTAATTTAATGTTGGTTGCTTGTTAACCCTAACACACTTGTTTAATATTAGCCGCTTCCAGTCACTGATAATCATACTAGAGCTGCCTTTATCAACCACCATCTATTGATGGTGGTTGTTTTGGTAGGTTGTGCAGAGTTCCCAGGATTCTCCTATTTGATTTTTGTAACAGGACCACTTGATGTATAGCCATAACAGTGGCTCTCTTGATTGCATGAGGCTTGGAGGTGAAATACCTGGAGATTTACTAACTTTAAAGCCACAGGAATTTTCAATGCACACCTAGGGCTCCTAAAGAAATCCTGCACTATCACACCCCAAGCTACTTTTGGGATGGAAAAGCCAATATGGAATACCTATATCTCACACTGGAGACACACTCAAAAGTGTAGGTACATTTCCTCCCCTGCGATGTACACATTTGCAGTAAAAAACCTACCTACTTTTAAAAATGTTTTACTTTATGTCTCCTAAACCTAGGGGGTGGGGCTTGGGTGCGGAGAATGACACTATCATCAACCACATGGCTCTTCATTGAATCTTTTGTGCATGCGTTAACACAAGACTCTAACTGATGTCCATTCCTATAATGCCGTAGCTGCTCCTTGATGGTATTACCCTCCCCCACCTTTGCGCAATTGGCTTCCAACATTAACCTCATTTAACAACCATATAAACTCTAGGATATAAACAATTCTAACAAACATGAATAACAGTTTACGTGCAAATATGACTAATCTAAAGCAACGATAGACCACAAAGTCACTCCATTGTTAGCAAAATATATTATTATGTGTATGAATAACTTACAATCTGTAATTGACTACAAGTGAGGATCGTGTGACAGACTATCATACATACACACACGAGATGTATTAACATAAGTTAGGCTTTGCTAATTGCTGCACGTAGTTGTATCTTGTTTGTACTTGTTCACACGTAGTTTATCTTGATGAGTTATTATTAGCCGCTGCTTAATAGTACATGGTGACAGGTTAGGGATGGCCAATCTCCACTTGAAATTTCCTTCGTCTTTTCCGTTTTCACGTCCCAACGAATGGCCCAGTTGGAAATGTCGTTTTGAACAGTTTTGTCTGGCGTCCGGGCTATCAACAGAAGACGATCTGAGACAGATCAGTGCACTACTTTATTGTATGGGGGAAGAGGCGGAAGACATACTAAATTCTATGAACATTTCCAACTCAGATAGAAAGAAGTATGATTGAGTTATTGCCAAGTTTGACAGTTTTTTCAAAGTCAGGTAGAACGTCATATTTGAGCATGCACGTTTTTAACCGATGTAGCCGATTAGAAGGGGTGTCAGTGGAGCAGTTTATCATTACTTTATACAAGCTGGCAGACAGTTACAACTTTCGTGACTCACAAATGAGAGATGAAATGATCCATGATCGCATTGTAGTAGGCATTCGCGACAGTACCCTCTCAGAACACCTGCAAATGGATGCTGACTTAACTCTACACAAAGCAAAGAAACTTGTCAGACAATGCGAGGCAGTCCAAGAACACCAAGTGATTTTAAAGAATGGCAATTTTCAGACATCAGAAATGCCTATTGACTATGTAGGCTCCAGAAAGGCAAGCAAACAACCATGAATACAACATCATCACAAATAAGCTAAGAATACTAAGCAGCACAATAACAAGTGTCCTAGATGTGGCAAGGAGCCCCACTCAAGAATTTCATGCCCTGCCAAGGAGGCTGTATGTCACAATTGCAAGAAGAGAGGCATTTTAGCTCTCAGTGCTTCAAGAAGGCAATGTCAAATGTTACAGATACAGCAACACATTCTGAAGACTCTAGAGACTGTGAGTATTTTGACACCAGTTTTCTGGGAACAGTTGATGCAGAGGGCCACAGTTCCTACAGTTCTGGTAAACAACCAACCTGTTTCATTCAAAATTGACACAGGTACTGAAGTGTCAGTCATTAGTGAAAACATTTTCAGCAATTCCTTAAATGGCATTAATGTGCAACAGACAACCAAAAGATTGTGTGGGCCAGACCAGAAACTTTTGGAGGTACTGGGGGAGTTGTTAGCAACACTATCTTACAACAACAACTCTTGTAGCCAGCAAGTCTATGTGGTCAGACTACCTGTAACATTGTAAACTAACTATTAACTACATACTATTCTATATAATGCTTATGTTGTAGATGCGCATGTGCTAGTGTGTTTTAATTAGAACTGTAAGCTGCCAACATGAGGTGCTGCACTACTTACATTGGAGGTCCTACCGTGTTTGAACAAGGATGAACACAGAGTCTACACTGATCGTGAAGAACGGTTCGCTGGAGAGCGACACCGACACCCGGTTAACAGTCTTAGTGACTAAACAGAGTGAGCTGAGTGGGAGCGAGACTGACAGTACTAGTGATTACAACGAGGACACTGAACTACCCACGGGGGATGTCTATGCACTGAACTCACGGCGTCTAAATGCAACTCATCTACAGTGCATCGCGGAGTCACTGTCACTTCCGAAGGGCGGATCAATGGTGACCACAAGACAGCTAATTGAAGGGAAGCTGATTGAATTGAATCGTGACCCTTCGAATGTCCAAGTCATTTCACAAGGTAAAGATCAGTCTGTGCATAAACTTTTTCTTGTTGATGATAATGGAATTATTTGCACATGCACGTATTCACGTGACCACAATGAACACATGACGAGTCAACCGGTTGACACGATTGTGGCTAGTGAGGAGGCTAGCAATCACCACAGTGCACTGCGCGATAATAGCAAGCTAGAGCGCTTAACAAATGAATTAGACAAACAGTCTCAAGAACTAGGAAAGGTCACGGAGCAGTTGCATACAGTACAGTTGATGCTAGATGATGAATGCCAAAAATCGTTTGAAAGAGCAGAAGAAATTAAGCGACTCATGTTAAATCTGGATAAGGAAAAACAGAAATCCAAGAGATTTTGGCGACTGAAGTGTGACTAGCAGCTAGCCCATGAAGAGGCACTAGAAGAAAGGGATAATGAGATTGCTCGATTGAATAAACTTATCAACTCCAGGACAACTGACAAGAGGACCAATGTTTCACCTGCAAGTGGCGACTATAAAGAAGAGTCTAGTGTCTCTATCACCCCTCGACGTGGGAAAGCCTCACCCGTTAACTTGTTTTGTGGAGAAAATTTGGATGACTCATGGGATGACTGGATACCTACATTCAAGGGTGCTGCAGAATGGAATGGTTGGAGTGATTCAGAATACCTACTGCAACTTTCAGGATACCTCCGAGGCAAAGCACGACAAGAATTCCTGTTGTTGGAGCAATCAAGCAAATCTACCTTTGCCCAAGCTACAGCTGCACTTGGTAAGAAGTTCAATTTTGGGAATAGGACACTAGCAGCCCAAGACTTTTGGCATGCCACACAGGCATCAGGTGAAACTGTCGAATTATATTCTCCGTCTAGAGAAGATCTTCAGACAAGCATATGGCCAGGACAAAATGAGTGTAGAGACACGCAACATGCTTTTATATTCCCAATTGCAGGAGGGACTTCGATATGCCCTTATGAAGACACCATGTGCTCGGGATTACCAAGAATTATGCATTGCTGCTCGCAACGAAGAGCATCACTTGAATGATCTAGCCAAACGACATCAATACACCAAAGATCCCTTGCCAGATTCCATGGGCCATCGCTCCCAGAAACGTTCATTTGTAAATGAGAAACCTCAGAAGGATTGGCATACCCCCCAGCCATACACAGCCAGTGGAGCCTCAAGACAACTTTCCATCACATCAATGCTATGTATGTGGGAAAACTGACCACATGGCACGTAGTTGCAGCCTACACAAAGGAGAGAGTGTATCTAAGACAGAAAAAGGTACAAGGATAAAGATGCTCCCGGTGCTATGAAGGCTATCACATCTATCGACGAAAACTCCACTTCTAATCCCATTGAAATGCTTTTCTCAGATTCAGATGACAGTACTGTTGGTGTGGTATGTGTTAAAGATAATGGCAGTCAGGCCAGGAAAGTAATAGTTGATATCGCTGGTGTACCTGCACAGGGATTGGTCGATACAGGTGCCGATATTACCATCATGGGCCAGGAGCTGTTTAAAAAGGTTACATTTGTAGCAGGTATAACAAAGAAGCAGTTCAAGGCTGCAGATAAACTTCCATTTACTTATGATAGACACCAGTTCCAGTTGGATGGTTACTTAAATCTTGACATCACATTTGACCAGCGGGTTATGCGTACACCTGTCTACATCAAAATGGATGCATATGATCAATGTTGGGCATTATTTTGTAAAAGTAACTAGTTACATATTACATATTACTTGCAACTGAACTATTTAGTTACAGTCACATATTACTCATAAAATAAAGTAACTATAATAATATTACATATTATATTACTTTGTGTCCACAGCCTTAAGCTGTCACATGTGAAACTACCACTTTATCACGTGACATGATTGCGTTGTTTGGACAATGTGCAAATCTTGGTTTTAAGTAGGAAGCTGGTGAATAAGCTTCATTCAGTAGGCTTCGTTACTTCGTTGTGGCTAGGCGTTACTCAGAGGATAACTAACGAGATTAGTAACTTCGTTACTTGTAGTAATAATATTACATATTATTAGATTCGTTACAGTAACTATATTACTTAGGTAACGCGTTACATTTGTAAGTAAAGTAACTTGAGTTATGTTACCTGTTTTTATAGCGTATTTCGTTATATTACTTAGTTACCACAAAAGTAATAATATTATGTAACGCATTACTTATGTAACGCGTTACTCCCAACACTGCATATGATAACCTCCTTTTGTCAGAAGGTCTATGCCGCCAATTAGGATTTGTAGCATACCATCCCAAGGTATCAGCAGACAATCAAAATAGTGCTGAATGTTCTACCAAAAGTGTAAGAGTAAACCTGGTAGTTTCTGTGCGTATACCACCTCAGTCAAGTGCGATCACCACTGCTGAACTGGATGATCGTAGTGTCAAAGGCTCATTCCTATTCCAACCTGTGGAACTAGACAATTTTTCTGAGCTACAACTTGAGGAATCCTTCATCCAATTGAAAGGAAATGGTCAAGCTACCATTGTGTTAACTAACCCTAGTGGTTCTACTTGTAAACTCCCACAAGGTACATGTGTAGGGGTGCTAACTGAGGCCGAAGCAATGGACACTGCCTCGTTTTCAACAGAAAATAAAATTAGCCACAATACAGATACCCTGAAGATCAAGCCCAACCTACTGTTAGAGTGGTCTGTGCATCTAGCACTGAGAATTGTAAGAGGAAGCTGCAGAAAGCTGTTGCTGAGATTGGTGTTTGTCTACCATTGCAACATCAAACTAAATTGCTTCCACTTTTGCATGATTTCCACAATGTATTTGCACTGGATGAGGGAGAGAGAGGTGAGACAGGCCTCATCCAGATGCACATTGACACTGGAGATGCAACCCCCAAATGCCAAGCTGCTCGACATACACCATTTGCTGCGAGACAAGAAATTGCCAAGCAACTACAAGTAATGCAAGAACAAGGTATTATCTATCCATCAAGCAGTCCCTGGGCACGCCTTGTTGTTTTAGTCCGAAAAAAAGATGGATCATTACGATTCTGCATTGACTACCACCAGCTAAACTCAGTGACTAAGGGTGACACATTCCCACTCCCAACGATATATGATCTACTGAACCAGTTGAGTGAAGCCAAATATTTCTTTACTTCGGACTTGGCCTCGGGATACTGGCAAGTACAAGTAGACCCCAGTCCCGGGAGAAAACTGCATTTGTAACCCACCAAGGCTTATTTGAATTTGTTGTAATGCCTTTTGGATTAAAGAATGCCCCTGCGGTATTTCAGCGCCTCATGCAACGTGTGCTGATGGGACTTAATCCCAGTGATGGACATGACTTTGTGTCAGTGTACCTGGATGACGTACTTGTGTTTTCTGATACATTTGATTCCCATCTGAAGCACCTAGCACTTGTTCCACAATGATTTGAAACTGCAGGACTAAAGCTGAAACCAGCCAAGTGTCATTTTCTTTGCCAGAGTGTTGAATATTTGGGCCATCTTATTACCCCAGCTGGCATTCAACCAAATCTCAATCATGTTTCTGCTGTTAAAGATTTCCCTCAGCCATCATCAATAAAGGAAGTAAGACAATTCCTAGGCTTGGCATCCTATTATAGAAGATTTATTGCTGGGTTTGCAAAACTTGCGCATCCACTCGAAGACTGAGTGTGTCCTCAGCTAGACATTGGGTGACCTGCAGTTCGAATCCTGGGGTTGGAGGGATTTTTTCCCTTACTTTGGTCCCTTTTCTGTTACACCTTATCAGTCAGTAAGTGAAGTCATTAGGTCTAAGTCCCTGAAATTAGGTTAGGTAATCCTAAGGCTGCAGCACATGTTGCTGTCAGACCTTCAGTGCTGGTCACTGTAAAGTGCTAATAATAATAAAAAATAAATAAATAAATAAATACACTCCTTAACACAGAAGGATGCAATATTTCACTGGTCACCAGACTGCCAACTGACTTTTGAAAGTATGAAATACAAACTGACCCATGCTCCAGTGCTGTCTTATCCCAATTTTAATAAACCCTTCCGAATGGAGACTGATGCATCAGTCCAAGGACTTGGAGCTGTTTAGTCACAATTGCAAGACAGTGGCAAAATTCACCCAGCAGCATATGCCAGCCGAGCACTCTCAGCAACCGAGAAGAGATATGCTATCACGGAGCTTGAAACCCTAGCTGTCGTGGGGCAGTTAGTCATTTCATGCCTACTTATATGGGAATGATGTTAGTATTTCACTGATCATTCTGCTGTGAAAGCAGTTCTGGATACTCCAAGCCATAGCTCTAAACATGCTCAATGGTGGAACAAAGTATATGGTAGTGGGGTACAAAGTATACAGATTGTTTATAAGCTGGGGAAGAAAAATCTCAATTCAGATGCCCTCTCGCTCAATCTGCAGGGTACACCAGCTAGAGAACAGCAAGAGGAAATACAAGTTGTGCAAATTATGACAAGTGATACAACAGATGACCTGCATCACACCTTTCCCTGTGTTGGAACTATCTCCACACTAGACAGTGACATATCGGAACTTCTTTCTACAGAACCTATTAGCTGTAATTCACAAACCAATGACCTGGAAACAGCTCAGTGGACAGATCCTGATTTCAAAGACCTTATTGACTTCCTAGCAAATAACAATCTACCAGTGGACCCTACTCAGGCTAATAAGGTTGTAGCTCAAGCCCCACTTTTTGCACTGATTGATGGAATATTATCATGAACCACAATAGTGGGTTCATAATAAGGATCGCAGTGGAATTTTTGAAAATCCTAATAGAGCAGTCACCTAAAACCAACCTTAGAAAGCAGACTCGAGCACAAAACAACACTCAGATGGCTTATTATCAAACACTGAACTCAGACAAATGGTGATATAGCAGTAAAAATGGTCTAGACGAAATTTAGAAACATTCAAAAATTGCAAATTTTACGTGAATTGTTCATATTATTATTCATAATATTATTATTATTATTCTTATTATTATTTTGTTTCACTCGTGTACAGCCCAAGGCTTCCATTTTTTCGTGATAAAAACTACACAGCCTTACTCACGGAGTCCTTCCGCGTGTCCATGACCCATTAATTAACCCGTACTCCACAGATCGCTAGCCGACCTCCACCTCGATAAATTTCTAAGTTCTTTATTCGCCATTGCCTGCTGTTCCATATACGGAAGAAGCCGTAGAAGAGCAAAATTAAGGGATCTTGTGTGCTCGGGGATGCGTATTGTTCGACTATAGTCTTTATAACGTTAATAACTGGCAGTTGTGCAGCACTCTTTTACCTTACAAGATCGCCATAATAGGGTCTCTAGTGAGCTTCCCGTCTTCGCTACGAGAAGCCGTTTAAGTGCGCATCCAGTTTATTCTTTCTAGCTATCACAGTGAGTGCTTTGTTTGTCCATTATAGGTGGAAGATAAATGGTTGCGCTGATATCATGGCTGCTGTTCACACGCAAAAAAAGGTTGGGCGGGGTGTTTATTACAACCCTACCATTTAAAAATGTTTTGTGGTCTAACCACATATCATCAACAACCCTCCCATATGGTATCCATGTCATAAACAACTTACAGAGTGTGAAGCCTGACAGTCTTATATGGGAGGATTGTGTGCTACTGTGCTTATGTCACTGTAACTAGCTACTGTGTACATATTCTAGCACACTCTCCGATCAGCTAGTGACATTGACAGTTGCAAACATTTAGCCATGACCACATGCATGCTAACCAGACTTTGCTGACTATACCTACGGTGTTCCACTTTGTGACACACTGTTGCTAGCAGGCTACACCTAGGCTTTCCAGGGCTAGAGCCCAGTCTAAGTTCTGACAATTGGAACTCAATATGCCAGTTTAAAGTACTCCTACATGTATGGGTAATGACTGCCAAATTCCTGGTAATCATGTAAGACTGGCTACGCCACTGGTCACTGGTAGTGACATTGTGATTTGTACATGCAAACACTGGCATAGGAAGACTTTTCGGCCAAGCCTAGCCATCTCCTATTTAGCTTGATTAATACCAACTCAAAATGTTGCTGCTGTATTCAGCCCTGTTCATACGTGCATTTATACAAAGGTGTTGTAAAGCGTCATCGCTACAATAATAGCACTACAGCTACAATGTATAGCTATCTCTTCACTACCTATTCTGCTAGACAACTCTACACCTATAATGTACGTGCTTGATGTATGCATCATTATATCACGCAAAAATTTCTGAAAAAAAATTGGATTCTACAGGAATTATAACACTAACAGTTACCATTCTTATAACTTGTATCATAGAGTTTCATTCTTGTCCTTCTGTTAGAATAAACACCTAAGACATCTTGTTCTTCTTCAAGTCTCCTGTGTTGCCATCAACACTGTCTCCTGTATGATAGTTGCACAATCAGTAATTCTTCTGACAGGTAGGTACATGTAGCTCATATAGCAGTGTGTTTTCAGCGATGGCACCAAGTGTGACTATGATAGCTCAAACACTGAGTATAGACTAGGAATTAATGTATCCTGCCTTATATTTTGTGTGTGTACAAATGAATCAGGATGAAAATACAGTCTTTATCATAGATTACAAAATTAATATTCATTAACATATCTACCTTTTAAACCAAGGAATCTTTGTTAGCTTACTACACTAATGTGCCAATTAACTTATAATCCATAAATGGATTTGGAAAAGTACACAAACTAGACATATTAAAAATTTAAAATTTAAAATAAGAAATAGGGATCGCTGAAAAAAGCCACGAAACAAGAAGGGATCGCTGGGGTGGTATTGTAAACCACAAATCCCTATTTTGACTCTCTATAAATGCTCCATTTGAGTATAAATAGTCAAAATAGGGATTTGTGGTTTACATTACCACCCCAGCGATCCCTTCTTGTTTCGTGGCTTTTTTCAGCGATCGCTATGTCTTATTTTAAATTTTTAATATGTCTAGTATTTTATTGATTCAAAGAAGGATCACTGCAAACAATGTGTAGTCCTCAAGCAGATGAGAGCACAAATAATAGAGGAAAATCATAGTGGCCCCATGGCAGGACACTTCTCTGGGGTAAAGCTGTACAAGGCTCTTTTGAGGCATGGGTGGTGGCCAGGCATGTATACTGACATAGTGAAACATTGTTCATCATGCCCTCAGTGTGCCATAGTAAATAGCACAGGACGGGTTAATCACCCCCCTCTGCACCCAATACCTGTCCAGAGGCATTTCAGATTATTGGGGTTGACATAATGGACTTGCCAGTAACCGCATTGGGCAATCGTCATGTAGCAGTTTTTCAGGACTTCCTTACCAAGTGGCCACTAGCCTTTCCTGTACCAGACCAGAAGGCTATCAGACTAGTGAAATTCTTAACAGAAAAAGTTATACCATGGTTTGGGGTCCCAGAAGCACTACTCTCGGATAGGGGTACTAACTTACTGTCACATCTTATGCTAGACATCTGCAAGAAGTTAGGAGTGCACAAACTGAACACAACGGCCTACCATCCCCAGTGTGATGGGATGGTAGAGCGGTTTAATCGTACCCTGAAGACAGCTTTACGTAAACATGCAGCCACATTTGGATGCCAATGGGACCATTACCTCTCTGGAGTATTGTTTGCCTACCGGAATTTACCATATGACTCCACTGGAGAAAAACCATTATACCTATTATTTGGACTTCACTGTCGAATGCCAACTGAGGCAGCATATTTCCAACCCTTGCCTGTTCAACTAGCGGATCTACAAGATTATCGTCAGGAACTAACAATGTCATTAGTCTCAGCCAGAGACATTGCAGCCAAAGCAATAAGAGCAGCACAGAAAAGATACAAGACGCAATATGACACTAAGAGTATCCATGTCATGTACCATGTTGGGACTGAGTATTAGTTCGATTTCCTACAGATGAAACTGGGAGAATGAGGAAGCTCTCCAGACCTTGGCATGGTCCATATCGTGTCACTGAACTCAGAGAACCTGATATCAGCGTAACTAAGGTTTACCATCTGTAATCTCCAGGCATTAATGTCTATCAGTCTAGAGTGAAACCATGTCCCTTTAATTTCCCAGCTGGTTTTTATTGGTATGGGGGTAACAGCAAAGGGCCAGGAAAGCCACCCAAATGGGTGGAGCAGCTTTTGGAGGAGAATTCCATACAACGTGCAGTGACAGTTGACTATAATGATGTTAATAATGATACTGAAAATGAAGATGATGTGTCTGAGGAAGTAACTGACACACATGAACCTGGTGGTCTATCACACAGAATGGAGTAATGATGAAGGAACACCAGAACCTGAACTTTTACCTACAGTGGATAGGAGAAGGAACAACGCTCACTATGAACTCAGACAGAACCCTCAACACAATCAACGATATAGCTGATTCTACGCTTGAGGACAAGCTCTCTACAGCGGAGGATGATGTAACATTGTAAACTAACTATTAACTACATACTATTCTATATAATGCTTATGTTGTAGATGCGCATGTGCTACTGTGTTTTAATTAGAACTGTAAGTTGCCAACACGAGGTGCTGCACTACTTACATACCCAAGCAGAACTTACTTGGCTTACCAGCCATTAAAGCACTTCACCTGCTAATGCTACTTAATTCAGTTAGCCAAAGCATTCCTGATCAGTACCCTACCTTATTCAAAGGTCTGGGAATCTTTCCAGAAGCATATGACATCAGGCTAAAGTCAGATGCTTAATCTTTTGCTTTATTTACTCCAAGAAATGTACCACTCCCTCTATGCAAGAAAGCAGAAGAGGAACTAGCAAGGATGGAGTCACTACAAGTCATTTCCAAAATTGATGAGCCAACACCTTGGTGTGACAGGATGGTCGTTGTTCCGAAGAAGTCCTCTACATATTTGTGTCGATTTCCGACCTTTAAATGACAGTGTTTCAGGGAAGTTCATCCGCTCCCTAAGGTTGAAGAAACTTTGGCTCAACTTAGTGGTGCCACAGTTTTCAGTAAGATTGATGCTAATTGTGGGTTTCACCAGATTCCGTTAACAGAGCGTTCCCTTCCATTTACAACATTCATCACCCAATTTGGCAGGTACTGCTTCAACAAACTGCCCTTTGGCATTTGCAGTGCACCAGAACATTTTCAAAAGCAAATGAACAACATCCTATCTGGCCTGCCAGGAGTACTCTGCCA
This sequence comes from Dysidea avara, assembly GCF_963678975.1. NCBI lineage: Eukaryota > Metazoa > Porifera > Demospongiae > Dictyoceratida > Dysideidae > Dysidea > Dysidea avara. The sequence goes on from NC_089282.1 coordinate 2,357,888, forward strand.
CATGGATGATGTGTTGATTTTTGGTTCCACTCAGCAAGAGCATGACGACTGACTTCACAAAGTGTTACAGAAACTTCAATCTGTAGGAGTCACTCTTAACAGAGAAAAGTGTGAATTTAGCAAGAAGCAGCTCTCTTTTCTTTGCCACATTGTTAATGGGCATGGAGTCTCACCAGATCCTTTGAAGACAGCAGCCATTCTCAAAATGGAGAAACCCAAAATTCCTACTGAACTACGATGATTTTTGGGGATGATTAATCAGCTCAGTAAATTTTCACCGTACATTGCCACAATTACGAAACCTCTTCGGGAACTTCTCAGTATGAAAAAGTCCTGTGCTGGGGTAATTTCCAAGAGCAAGCCTTTGCTAAAGTAAAGAGTGGATTGACTAAACCTACTGTGTTGGCACTGTATGATCCTGCAGCTAAGACTAAGATCTGTGCTGATGCGTCCTCCTATGGATTAGGTGCAGTGCTCTTACAACAACATTCACAACAGTGGTGACCAGTAGCCTACGCACCCAGAGCTATGACGGAAACTGAGCAGCGTTACTCTCAAATTGAAAGAGAAGCCTTGGGAATTGTGAGAAATTTTCAGATTATGTCATCGGAAAAACAATTCATTTAGAAACTGACCACAAGCTTCTTGTTCTCCTGCTCAGCAAAACAAATCTTGACCGCTTGCCACCACGTGTCTTATGATTTAGACTCCGCCTGATGCACTTTCACTATACAATCAGTCATATACCTGGTAAACTTCTTTACACAGCTGATGCACTTTCCCATGCTCCTATTTCTAATGGAGATTTAGAACATTTTGACCAAGACGCAGAGCTATTTGTAGAGAGTGTCATTTTGTACCTACCAGCAAGCAAAGACAGACTAGATGTTTTTCGCAAAGCTCAAAGTGAAGATTCTACTTGTGCTAAGCTCATGACCTTCTGCAGACAAGGATGGCCAAACAATAGAGAGATTGCAGGTGACTTATTACAGTACAAAATGAACCTACCAGTTGTTGACAATCTGTTATTGTATGCCGATCGCATTGTTGTTCCCCACAGCATGAGAGCAGAGGTCTTGCAGAAAGTACATCAAGGCCATCAGGGCATTCAGAGGTGCCATCTACGAATTTCCTCAGCAGTGTGGTGGCCCAGAAATTTCAGAGACATAGAAAACTACATGTCCTGTCTGTCAACAGACTACTACACCCTCCACAGAACCACTTTTATAGACAAAGCTTCCCAACCATCCATGGGAGAGAGTAGCAGTGGACTTGTTCCACTAAAATGGAAGTCTTACCTTGTGGTAGTTGACTATTTTTCAAGATATGTTGAAGTGCAGTCATTGCGTTCAACAACCTCAGCTAGTGTGGTAACTGCTTTGAAAGCTATATTCGCTTGTCATGGTATCCTGTCTACTTTTGTAAGTGACAGTGGTCCACAATTTGACTCTCAAGAAATGAAAATATTTGCAGATTGTTATGGCTTTGACCATGTGACGAGTAGCCCACACTATCCACAATCAAACGGCTTAGCAGAGAGGACAGTGAAGACCATTAAAAGTCTATTTGCCAACTCCCCAGATCCACACATGGCTCTCATGAGCTACAGAGCTACTCCTCTGCAGTTTTGTAATCTCAGCCCAGCAGAATTGTCCATAAGTCGTCAGATCCGTACAGATGTTCCGCAGCTGAAGACTGCACATATCCCTAATTGGCCTTACCTTGACAATTTCAGAATGCAAGATGAGTACAAGGCAGAACAGAAATGCAACTATGACAAACACCACAGAGTAAAGCAACTGCCATCTCTGCTGGATAAAACACCAGTATGGGTTGTTACCCAGGGGCGGATCTAGGATTTATAAAAGGGGGGCTAGCTAACTCAAGGTACTAATCTCTTGGGTGGAGGTGTGCGAATGCTGGAACTGGGGGGTCTGGGGGCATGCCCTTTCCCCCCCAGGAAATTTTTGAAAAATAGATGTTAAAATACTGCAATTTGGAGACATTTCCACATAAAATGTACATTTCTGCCTGTAGATATTTTATATACTGCCTTTAGATATGTATGGCTCTCTGCAGCATTTGCTAATGGAAAGGTTTGGGTAGGTTCAGACAACCAAGCACATGATGCACCTTCTCACAATTGCATGCATGATAGATTAATAATGTTGAAACTGAAATTTGAATGATACAAGATTGAATCTGAGAGCATTTTCAATGGAAATTGTGTACCTGAATTAAGTATACCAGTACCAGTAATAACTACACAAGTAGATGAACAAGCCTATTAAACAGACCAATGCACTATAGGTGCAGGCAGACTTGGAAAAATTCCATAACAGAACCAACTTTTATGGTTACACTGAATGTTCTATTAGAGTAGTAGTTTGTTACATTGTTTCTCGCTCGTTCCCTTATCCTTAGGCAAGATCTGGACGTCATGAATCTGGAGAGGCTTAGATCAGTAAGAGGTGGTCACCGGGGAGCCATCACGAAGTTGACAAGAGAGCTAGATACGCTGCTGGTGGGTGAGCCAAGAGATATTGGTAGATTGCAGGTGATTAATGAACAATTAGAAAATAAATTAAGCGTGTTGCAAAAATTCGATGCCGACATTTTGACTCTCTGCGAAACCGACGATATAGCATGCGAAATTGATGAATCAGAGACTATTAACACCACAGTGATTGATTATAAATGCCATATTGACACGTGCTTGAAACCTACACCAGCACCTGAGACCATGCCCACAATTGTAGCTCCATCGCCTGTTGTTGCGAAGACGCACCTACCTCGTTTGGAACTGGGCAAGTTTAGTGGAGATGTGACTGGTTGGACAACGTTCTGGGACATTTTCAAGTTGGCTGTCCATGAAAACACCGACTTAAGTAAGATAGATAAGTTCCATTACTTAAACTCTTCTTTAGAAGGTACTGACAGTAAGGCCATTCAAGGTCTTGGACTGACTGAGGGTAATTACGACTCTGCTATTGCTATGTTGAAAGAATGTTTCGGTGATCCACAAGCTATAATAGCAGCTCATATGGATGAGCTGCTTAAGTTGCCAGACTGTACAGCTGATCGGCCTTCTGCACTTCGTAATTTCTATGATCGAATGACTGTTCACACTAGGGGTTTAAGTTCACTGGGAATAGACCTATGTCACTATGGTAGCCTTTTGATCCCAATTGTTATGCTGAAACTGCCTAATGAAGTCCGCCTTCGCATGGCACGTCAGCATCATGGCACCATTTGGAAGGTGGAGGATCTCTTAGAAACAATCAAGGTGGAAGCTGAAGTGAGAGAGGCCAGCAATTTGATTAAATCCAATACCTTTCGACTCCCCCATCCACCCAAACTACCTCCTCCTACAGCTAATTCATTCTATGCTGGTAATGCTGCTCCTAGATGTCTTTATTGCAATGGAGAACATTATCCTTCCTTGTGCACCTCGGTTAAGGAAGTGAAGGATAGACAGGCTATCCTAATTAGAGGAGGCCGCTGCTTTAACTGTCTGAGGCCCCATCACCGTGCCAAAGTTGTGATTTACATAAGAAATGCAGGCACTGTCACAAGAAGCATCACCAATCAATATGTGACCAGGTGCACCCACCAGATTCTGTTAAGCCACCTGAAGTTTTAGAGACTATCAACAACACATCTAATGTGGCACGAAGTAGTGGATTGGTGTTGTTGCAAACAGCAAGAGCCATGGCTTCCGGTAAAGAGGGTGGAGCATCAGTCAGTATCCGGATTCTATTTGATACAGGGAGCCAGAGGTCTTATGTAACAGAGGCTCTCTGCAGACGCCTACATCTTAAACCTGTAAAAAAGGAGAGATTGCATTTAAACACCTTTGGAGAGCCTGCATTTAGGGGCAGGGCTTGTGATCTGGTTCAGATATGGTTACAGAAGATTGGCAGTTCTGATTGTTTAGTGCTGGAGGCACTTAGTTTCCCGACCATTTGCTCCTCCCTGCCGAATGTGGTACACTTAGATAAATACCCTCAGTTATGTGATCTGCAATTGGCTGACCCTCCTGGCAAGAGCACTGAAGTCATTGATCTCCTTGTTGGGTCCGATCATTACTGGAACATTGTAGAGGAAGAAACTATCTGCACAGACAATGGCCCTACTGCAGTTAGGAATAAACTAGGTTGGCTTCTTTCTGGTCCTCTTACTTCACCGCACTTTCATGTCTCGATGTTCTCTCACTTGGCTGTATGCCAGGGATTCAATGAGTTGGAACCTTCCACCAATGAACTTAGTGGCCTTAATGACATTCTTAAGTTCTTCTGGGAGTTGGAATCCTTAGGAATCTATGATACTCAATATTGCAAGGAGTCTGTGTCATTTCTTGATGGAGTCACATTTGTGCAGGGTCGCTACGAGGTCGGACTCCCTTGGATTAGAAGTAAGAGTGATATACCTGACCACTTTAACTTGTGTTATAATCGGTTGTAAACAGCCTGAGATTTTGAAGGAATATCAAGGCACAATAGATGAACAGTTGCGCTACGATATTATCGAACCTGTGGACAACAGTAATGAGTCTTCTGATACGTTCATCCATTATATGCCACATTATCCAGTGGTCAAGCAAGGCCGCAGCACGACTAGGGTGCATGTCGTATATGATGGTTCGGCTACCTCACATGAATGTAACATTGCACTTAACGATTGTCTGCAGGTTGGACCCAATCTGATCCCTAAGTTGTTTAATGTTCTCATTAGGTTTCGATGTTATCAAGTGGCTCTTACAGGTGATATTGAGAAGGCCTTTCTGATGATAAGCATCCGTGAATCAGATAGAGACATGCTTAGATTTCTTTGGCTTGAAGACCCTCTTCAAGAGAGCAGTAAACTTCCACACTTTCGATTTACTAGACTAGTGTTCGGATTGAGGCCGTCGCCGGCCATTCTGGGCTCTGTGATTTCCCATCACTTGGAGAAGTATTGATCTGAGCACCCACGAGTAGTTGACAAGATAGAACAGTCACTTTATGTTGATGATCTGGTATCTGGCGGTGCTACCGTACAAGAAGCTTTTGAAGTTTACAAGTCCTCCAAGTGGATCTTGCATTGCGGAGGCTTTAACTTGAGAAAATGGAATACAAATTCCAAGACTTTAAATGACATGATTGAACAAGTTGAGGCATCCTCCATGGAGGTACTGGCACTGACCCTTGTGATGCAACTGTTAAGATTGATGATAATAGAACAGATATGTCTAAGTTGCTGGGAGTTGCTTGGGATAAGATGCAAGATAAGTTCACGTTTGATTTTAAGGAACAACTTAATGTAATGAAATGCTTACCGCATACCAAACGATCAATCTTGAGGGTGACTGCAAGTCTTTTTGATCCTCTGGGAATATTGAGTCCTCTTACTATCACTCTTAAGATGTTGTTTCAAGTTTTGTGCACCAGTAAGGCCAATTGGGATGAACCCTTGCATACAGATACGCAAGTTCGATGGGAGCAGTTGATGAAGGATCTGGTCTTGTTTTCTGAAATGAAGATTCTCCGATGTTGTTTTCTCATATCTTCTCATCCTGTTTCCATATCTCTACATGGGTTCAGTGATGCATCTGAGCTGCCTATGCGGCAGTGTTGTATCTTAGTTCCACTTACCTTGATGGTCAAGTTGAAGTTAATCTGCTGTGTTCGAAGACCAGGGTAGCGCCAACTAAGAAACAAACTATTCCCCATTTGGAACTACTGGGGGTACTGATTTTGGCCAGGCTTGTACACAGTGTTGTACCTTGCCTACCTCGATTGAACAGTGTTCACTTGTGGGTGGACTCCATGGTAGTGCTGCATTGGATACGCAACAGATCAGAAGAGCTTGGAAACAGTACGTTCAGAATAGGGTTGAGGTGATCAAAGGATTGACGAATGGTGAAGATTGGAACTTCTTCCTAGGGGAATTGAACCCTGCTGACTTGCCCTCTAGAGGAGTGTCTGCTAAGGAACTTGTACATAGTTCAATTTGGTGGCATGGACCTAACATTATTGCTGAGAAGACTGTTAGTCAACCCATGCTACCAGATGTGGATGTTTCGTGTGAGGTGGAGGCAGAATTGACAAAGTCACAGAGTATATATATACCCATGCTTTGTTCATCATGAACAAAGAGCATAAGGCGATGCGTTTAGACAACTTGATTGACTGCACTTGTTATAGTACTCTAGATACCTTGCTTCGTGTTACTGCATGTGTGCTGTTGTTTGTTGCAAGGCTGAAGCGATGCAAAAGTCTCAGAAGTGATGATGAGCCACTGATTGATGCTGGAGACATCAAGAGAGCTGAGGCTGCATGGATCATATCTGTGCAACAGAGTTGCTTTAACCAGGAAATATAGCACTTGTTGAATCATAAGGGTGCCTGTCCTATCTTGGTTCATCAGTTCGACCTGTTTATTGATGACAGACAGTTGATGCGATGCCAGGGAGAATAAGCAATTCACCAGAGTTGTCATTTGGGAGCAAGAAACCGACACTCTTGCTGACGAGACATCCTTTTGTTACCCTGTTGATATGGCAATCACATGAATGCTGCAAGCACGGTGGAGTGAATGAAACGCTCACCTTGTTAAGAGAGAGATACTGTATCTTGTGAGGTCATCAGGTAACTAAGGCTATAGTTAGGGCTTGTGTTATTTGTAGAAAACTAGAATGCAAGCCATATGGATCATGCCCAGTTGCAGATTTGCCTCCCGAAAGAATGTCAGAAAATCCACAATTTTCCCACACAGGGTTAGATTTTGCTGGTCCTCTGTACATAAACTTAAATGGCCAACCACAAAAAATCTACATTTGTCTTTTCACATGTGCAGCCACCCGTGCTGTACACCTGGAATTGGTACGGGACCTTGGGGTTGAATCACTTTTACTATGTTTCCGGAGATTTGCTGGCAGGAGAGGTTTGCCAGCAACACTGATTTCTGACAACGCTAAGACATTTTGATCCTCCAGCAAAGAAGTATCTAAGGTAGCCCGATCTTCCGAAGTTCAAAGATACCTGGCAAACAACCATACCTCTTGGAAGTTCATTGCTGAGAAAGCTACCTGGTGGGGAGGATTCTGGGAGCGTTTGATTCAGAGTGTAAAGCGAAGTCTCAGAAAGGTCCTTGGCCGCTCCATATTGAATTTCGACCAGTTGAACACACTTTTAGTTGAAGTAGAGGGGGTTGTTAACTCTAGACCTTTGACATATGTAGAAAATGATACTAGTGGCATGAGTTATGTTCTGTCTCCATCACATCTGATATATGGTAGGAAAATCACTAGTGCTCCCAATGATTCACACTTTGAAGTGAACAGTACTAATGACACTTTGAAAAAAAGGGCTAGGTAGAAGAAACATTTCTAAGTCAATTTACTAGACAATGGCAACGAGAATACTTGATGAGTTTGAGAGAGAATCACCAATCTGACCAGAGATCAAGATGGAGTGGAGGATCAAAAATTGCACTAGGAGATGTTGTTGTGATCAAGGATGACCAGACCAAGAGATCTTTTTGGAAACTTGGTGTTGTTGAAGAACTGCTGAGTGGGTCTGATGGACATGTCCGTGCTGCTAAGGTGAGGGCTGGTCGCTCTGATCGACGTGTGCAAGTCATTCGTCGTAGCATCAAGCATCTATACCCAATAGAAGTATCTACGGGTGATCGTGTCATTTCCAGCAGCAGCGAGGGAAACCCAGTGAATGATTTAGATGAGGTGACAGAACTGAGTAATATTCGAAGGAGAAGAGAAGCGGCAATAGTTGGAGAGATTCGCCGAAGATTGAACACTTGAACTAGATTGTTGGGTTGTATCAGAAATTAGTTGATTCTTTAGGCCTTTTATGTATATGACTGTTTGATTGCTACATTCTCAAACAGGGGGAGTGTAATGGACTAGAATTGTTTGTTATGTAATAATTATGTCTGTGCATATACGCATGTTTTTTCTAGTGATTGATTAGAGAGTTTCCGGTACCCAACATGAGGCAGGAGGAACGTAAGTGAGTGGCTAGAATAAGACTCTACCGACTGAAGCAGAGACAAGTTATACAGTACAATTATGCAGCTAATTGGGCAAATACAGTACAGTTATGCACTTAATTGGGCAAATACAGCACACTTGAACAAATACAGCACAGTTATGTGGAGAATTTATCTTTATTTATTTATTTATGTGTTATGTATAAACACTTACTGATCGTCTGATCACGAAGCTTTTAAAACAAGACTCAACCAAGACAGCACGATTAATCACGTACATGACATTGTAAATCGCTAAAACTAGCCAAACTAATCCTATTGGTTCGTTCTACAACTAGAAATAAATTAATTAAACACTTACTGATATCCTTAACACCAAAAATCGCAGCGGTTTGAGTACTAGACAAAATCGCTCCAAGCCAGACGCTACGAGGAAGTACAATATAACACTTAAAGCACCGCCTTGCTTGTGTGTACGAAAAATACAGTACTCGGGGGTGTCTCGAGGCAAATACAGCACTCGGCTTTGCCTCGTACTGTATTAGCCTCTCGACTAACCTCCTCCCACTGTATTTTCCGTACATACACGCGATGGTGATTTAACTCTAGAACGATGGTGCTTTAACTCTAACATAAATTAGTTCTAGTATATATAAAGAATTCTACCAAACATGATTAACAGTTTACGTAAAAATATGACTATGGTACTCTAAAGCAATGATAGACAACAAAGTCACTACATTGTTAGCAAAATGTACTATTATGTGTATGAGCAACTTACGAACTGTAATTGGCCACAAGTGAGGATCACATCAGAATTAACATAGAAAACAAATCATTTGTTATAATGGTGTACTTGCAGTTAATATAAAACTAGCATAATATAAAGTAGTTCTAGTATATACGTTAACAATTCTAATAAACATGAATAACAGTTTACGTACAAATATGACTATACTTCTTTAAAGCAATGATAGACCACAAAGTCACAACATTATTAGCAAAATGTACTATTATGTGTACGAAAAACTTACTTCCTGTAATTGACCACAAGTGAGGATCACATCAGAATTAAAATAAAAAAGAAATCATTTGTTATAAAGGTGTACAGTTACTATAAAACTAACATAATATAAAGTAGTTGTAGTATATACGTAAACAATTCTAATAAGCATGAATAACAGTTTACATACAAACATGACTATAGTACTCTAAAGCAATGATAGACCACAAAGTCACTAGCGTAAGTCGCCAATTATCGGCAGGTACCAATTATCGGCACTTGTAAACTATAGAGGCTACAGGGTATATGGAGGCTACCAAGTTCCACAATGGGCTGTTATATCCTCTAAAACATTTCTTAGAATCGTTTTCATTCGGTGTTTATTGTTGTTAATGCGCTACACAAGCCATTCTGGTTAAACATGGAATTGCATTAAAATAATTTTGTATTGGAAACCAGTATGCTTTTACGTCTAACCTGAATATCTCTTGAACGGCTGACCTTATCTTCGTAAAACTTCTGTGAAACGGAGTTATCCAAGGACTGCACCTCCCACAAAACTTTCACAAAGAACCAGCGAGCCATCATGGAGTTACACACAAAATCGCACATTATGCCGATAATTGGCCAATCAGGGAAGTACAGTTGCCGATAATAGGTACCCCATGCCGATAATTGGCACACGATAGACATTGCAATTTTTCTCATAACAAGACGGTCACTCACGTGAGATAATTAAACTTTGGTGCGTTAAGAGATGAAGAACAGTTCTGTTAAATGGTTCAAACCGGAAGTTAATACGCTATTGAATTAAGGAATTATAATTGCATGATGAAATGGTGCCGATAATTAGCGACTTACGCTACATTGATAGCAAAATGTACTATTATGTGTATGAACAACTTACGTTCTGTTATTGACCACAAGTGAGGATCACATCAGAATTAACATACAAAACAAAACATTTGTCATAAAAGTGTACAGTTGCTATAAAACTAACATAATATAAAGTAGTTCTAGTATATACGTAAACAATTCTAATAAACATGAATAACAGTTTACATACAAATATGACTATAGTACTCTAAAGCAATGATAGACCACAAAGTCACTACATTGTTAGCAAAATGTACTATTATGTGTATGAACAACTTACGTTCTGTTATTGACCACAAGTGAGGATCACATCAGAATTAACATAGAAAACAAAACATTTGTCATAAAGGTGTACAGTTACTATAAAACTAACATAATATAAAGTAGTTCTAGTATATACGTAAACAATTCTAATAAACATGAATAACAGTTTACATACAAATATGACTATAGTACTCTAAAGCAATGATAGACCACAAAGTCACTACATTGTTAGCAAAATGTACTATTATGTGTATGAACAACTTACCACCTGTAATTGACCACAAGTGAGGATCACATCAGAATTAACATAGAAAACAAAACATTTGTCATAAAGGTGTACAGTTACTATAAAACTAACATAATATAAAGTAGTTCTAGTATATACGTAAACAATTCTAATAAACATGAATAACAGTTTACATACAAATATGACTATAGTACTCTAAAGCAATGATAGACCACAAAGTCACTACATTGTTAGCAAAATGTACTATTATGTGTATGAACAACTTACGTTCTGTTATGGAACACAACAGAGGATCACATCAGAATTAACATAAGAAACAAAACATTTGTCATAAAGGTGTACAGTTACTATAAAACTAACATAATATAAAGTAGTTCTAGTATATATGTAAACAATTCTAATAAACATGAATAACAGTTTACATACAAATATGACTATAGTACTCTAAAGCAATGATAGACCACAAAGTCACTACATTGTTAGCAAAATGTACTATTGTGTATGAACAACTTACCACCTGTAGTTGACCACAAGTGAGGATCACATCAGAATTAACATAGAAAACAAAACATTAGTCATAAAGGTGTACAGTTACTATAAAACTAACATAATATAAAGTAGTTCTAGTATATATGTAAACAATTCTAATAAACATGAATAACAGTTTACATACAAATATGACTATAGTACTCTAAAGCAATGATAGACCACAAAGTCACTACATTGTTAGCAAAATGTACTATTGTGTATGAACAACTTACCACCTGTAGTTGACCACAAGTGAGGATCACATCAGAATTAACATAGAAAACAAAACATTAGTCATAAAGGTGTACAGTTACTATAAAACTAACATAATATAAAGTAGTTCTAGTATATATGTAAACAATTCTAATAAACATGAATAACAGTTTACATACAAATATGACTATAGTACTCTAAAGCAATGATAGACCACAAAGTCACTACATTGTTAGCAAAATGTACTATTATGTGTATGAACAACTTACGTTCTGTTATGGAACACAACAGAGGATCACATCAGAATTAACATAAGAAACAAAACATTTGTCATAAAGGTGTACAGTTACTATAAAACTAACATAATATAAAGTAGTTCTAGTATATATGTAAACAATTCTAATAAACATGAATAACAGTTTACATACAAATATGACTATAGTACTCTAAAGCAATGATAGACCACAAAGTCACTACATTGTTAGCAAAATGTACTATTGTGTATGAACAACTTACCACCTGTAGTTGACCACAAGTGAGGATCACATCAGAATTAACATAGAAAACAAAACATTTGTTATAAAGGTGTACAGTTACTATAAAACTAACATAATATAAAGTAGTTCTAGTATATACGTAAACAATTCTAATAAACATGAATAACAGTTTACATACAAATATGACTATAGTACTCTAAAGCAATGATAGACCACAAAGTCACTACATTGTTAGCAAAATGTACTATTATGTGTGTGAACAACTTACGTTCTGTTATTGACCACAAGTGAGGATCACATCAGAATTAACATAGAAAACAAAACATTTGTTATAAAGGTGTACAGTTATTATAAAACTAACATAATATAAAGTAGCTCTAGTATATACGTAAACAATTCTAATAAACATGAATAACAGTTTATGTACAAATATGACTATAGTACTCTAAAGCAATGATAGACCACAAAGTCACTACATTGTTAGCAAAATGTACTATTATGTGTATGAACAACTTACCATCTGTAATTGACAACAAGTGAGGATCACATCAGAATTAAAATAGAAAACAAAACATTTGTTATAAAGGTGTACAGTTACTATAAAACTAACATAATATAAAGTAGCTCTAGTATATACGTAAACAATTCTAATAAACATGAATAACAGTTTATGTACAAATATGACTATAGTACTCTAAAGCAATGATAGACCACAAAGTCACTACATTGTTAGCAAAATGTACTATTGTGTGTATGAACAACTTACCATCTGTAATTGACAACAAGTGAGGATCACATCAGAATTAACATAGAAAACAAAACATTTGTTATAAAGGTGTACAGTTACTATAAAACTAACATAATATAAAGCAGTTGTAGTATATACGTAAACAATTCTAATAAACATGAATAACAGTTTATGTACAAATATGACTATAGTACTCTAAAGCAATGATAGACCACAAAGTCACTACATTGTTAGCAAAATGTACTATTGTGTGTATGAACAACTTACCATCTGTAATTGACAACAAGTGAGGATCACATCAGAATTAACATAGAAAACAAAACATTTGTTATAAAGGTGTACAGTTACCACAAAACTAACATAATATAAAGTAGCTCTAGTATATACGTAAACAATTCTAATAAACATGAATAACAGTTTACGTACAAATATGACTATAGTACTCTAAAGCAATGATAGACCACAAAGTCACTACATTGTTAGCAAAATGTACTATTATGTGTACGAACAACTTACATGCTGTTATTGACCACAAGTGAGGATCACATCAGAATTAACATAGAAAACAAAACATTTGTTATAAAGGTGTACAGTTACTATAAAACTAACATAATATAAAGTAGTTCTAGTATATACATAAACAATTCTAATAAACATGAATAACAGTTTACGTACAAATATGACTATAGTCCTCTAAAGCAATGTGGACCACAAAGTCATTACATTGTTAGCAAAATGTACTATTATGTGTACGAACAACTTACCATCTGTTATTGACCACAAGTGAGGATCACATCAGAATTAACATAGAAAACAAAACATTTGTTATAAAGGTGTACAGTTACTATAAAACTAACATAATATAAAGTAGTTCTAGTATATAATTAAACAATTCTAATAAACATGAATAACAGTTTACGTACAAATATGACTATAGTACTCTAAAGCAATGATAGACCACAAAGTCACTACATTGTTAGCAAAATGTACTATTATGTGTATGAACAACTTACGATCTGTAATTGACAACAAGTGAGGTTCACATCAGAATTAACATAGAAAACAAAACATTTGTTATAAAGGTGTACAGTTACTATAAAACTAACATAATATAAAGCAGTTCTAGTATATACATAAACAATTCTAATAAACATGAATAACAGTTTATGTACAAATATGACTAGTACTCTAAAGCAATGATAGACCACAAAGTCACTACATTGTTAGCAAAATGTACTATAATGTGTATGAACAACTTACTTGCTGTAATTGACAACAAGTGAGGTTCACATCAGAATTAACATAGAAAACAAAACATTTGTTATAAAGGTGTACAGTTACCACAAAACTAACATAATATAAAGTAGCTCTAGTATATACGTAAACAATTCTAATAAACATGAATAACAGTTTACGTACAAATATGACTATAGTACTCTAAAGCAATGATAGACCACAAAGTCACTACATTGTTAGCAAAATGTACTATTATGTGTACGAACAACTTACATACTGTTATTGGCCACAAGTGAGGATCACATCAGAATTAACATAGAAAACAAAACATTTGTTATAAAGGTGTACAGTTACTATAAAACTAACATAATATAAAGTAGTTCTAGTATATACATAAACAATTCTAATAAACATGAATAACAGTTTACGTACAAATATGACTTTAGTTCTCTAAAGCAATGATAGACCACAAAGTCACTACATTGTTAGCAAAATGTACTATTATGTGTATGAACAACTTACTTGCTGTAATTGACAACAAGTGAGGATCACATCAGAATTAACATAGAAAACAAAACATTTGTTATAAAGGTGTACAGTTACTATAAAAGTAACATACTATAAAGCAGTTTTAGTATATATGTAAACAATTCTAATAAACATGAATAACAGTTTACGTACAAATATGACTATAGTATTCTAAAGCAATGATAGACCACAAAGTCACTACATTGTTAGCAAAATGTACTATTATGTGTGTGAACAACTTACGTTCTGTTATTGACCACAAGTGAGGATCACATCAGAATTAACATAGAAAACAAAACATTTGTTATAAAGGTGTACAGTTATTATAAAACTAACATAATATAAAGTAGCTCTAGTATATACGTAAACAATTCTAATAAACATGAATAACAGTTTATGTACAAATATGACTATAGTACTCTAAAGCAATGATAGACCACAAAGTCACTACATTGTTAGCAAAATGTACTATTATGTGTATGAACAACTTACCATCTGTAATTGACAACAAGTGAGGATCACATCAGAATTAACATAGAAAACAAAACATTTGTTATAAAGGTGTACAGTTACTATAAAACTAACATAATATAAAGTAGTTCTAGTATATAATTAAACAATTCTAATAAACATGAATAACAGTTTACGTACAAATATGACTATAGTACTCTAAAGCAATGATAGACCACAAAGTCACTACATTGTTAGCAAAATGTACTATTATGTGTATGAACAACTTACGAACTGTAATTGACAACAAGTGAGGTTCACATCAGAATTAACATAGAAAACAAAACATTTGTTATAAAGGTGTACAGTTACTATAAAACTAACATAATATAAAGTAGTTCTAGTATATATGTAAACAATTCTAATAAACATGAATAACAGTTTATGTACAAATATTACTATAGTTCTCTAAAGCAATGATAGACCACAAAGTAATTACATTGTTAGCAAAATGTACTATTATGTGTATGAACAACTTACCAACTGTAATTGACAACAAGTGAGGATCACATCAGAATTAACATAGAAAACAAAACATTTGTTATAATAGTGTACAGTTACTATAAAACTAACATAATATAAAGTAGTTCTAGTATATACATAAACAATTCTAATAAACATGAATAACAGTTTACGTACAAATATGACTATAGTACTCTAAAGCAATGATAGATCACAAAGTCACTACATTGTTAGCAAAATGTACTATTATGTGTATGAACAACTTACCATCTGTAATTGACAACAAGTGAGGATCACATCAGAATTAACATAGAAAACAAAACATTTGTTATAAAGGTGTACAGTTACTATAAAACTAACATAATATAAAGCAGTTCTAGTATATACATAAACAATTCTAATAAACATGAATAACAGTTTATGTACAAATATGACTATAGTACTCTAAAGCAATGATAGACCACAAAGTCACTACATTGTTAGCAAAATGTACTATTATGTGTATGAACAACTTACGAACTGTAATTGACAACAAGTGAGGATCACATCAGAATTAACATAGAAAACAAAACATTTGTTATAAAGGTGTACAGTTACCACAAAACTAACATAATATAAAGTAGCTCTAGTATATACGTAAACAATTCTAATAAACATGAATAACAGTTTACGTACAAATATGACTATAGTACTCTAAAGCAATGATAGACCACAAAGTCACTACATTGTTAGCAAAATGTACTATTATGTGTACGAACAACTTACATACTGTTATTGGCCACAAGTGAGGATCACATCAGAATTAACATAGAAAACAAAACATTTGTTATAAAGGTGTACAGTTACTATAAAACTAACATAATATAAAGTAGTTTTAGTATATACGTAAACAATTCTAATATACATGAATAACAGTTTATGTACAAATATGACTATAGTTCTCTAAAGCAATGATAGACCACAAAGTAATTACATTGTTAGCAAAATGTACTATTATGTGTATGAACAACTTATGATCTGTAATTGACAACAAGTGAGGCTCACATCAGAATTAACATAGAAAACAAAACATTTGTTATAAAGGTGTACAGTTACTATAAAACTAACATAATATAAAGTAGTTCTAGTATATACATAAACAATTCTAATAAACATGAATAACAGTTTACGTACAAATATGACTTTAGTTCTCTAAAGCAATGATAGACCACAAAGTCACTACATTGTTAGCAAAATGTACTATTATGTGTATGAACAACTTACTTGCTGTAATTGACAACAAGTGAGGATCACATCAGAATTAACATAGAAAACAAAACATTTGTTATAAAGGTGTACAGTTACTATAAAAGTAACATACTATAAAGCAGTTTTAGTATATATGTAAACAATTCTAATAAACATGAATAACAGTTTACGTACAAATATGACTATAGTATTCTAAAGCAATGATAGACCACAAAGTCACTACATTGTTAGCAAAATGTACTATTATGTGTGTGAACAACTTACGTTCTGTTATTGACCACAAGTGAGGATCACATCAGAATTAACATAGAAAACAAAACATTTGTTATAAAGGTGTACAGTTACTATAAAAGTAACATACTATAAAGCAGTTTTAGTATATATGTAAACAATTCTAATAAACATGAATAACAGTTTACGTACAAATATGACTATAGTACTCTAAAGCAATGATAGACCACAAAGTCACTACATTGTTAGCAAAATGTACTATTGTGTGTATGAACAACTTACCATCTGTAATTGACAACAAGTGAGGATCACATCAGAATTAACATAGAAAACAAAACATTTGTTATAAAGGTGTACAGTTACGACAAAACTAACATAATATAAAGTAGCTCTAGTATATACGTAAACAATTCTAATAAACATAAATAACAGTTTACGAACAAATATGACTATAGTACTCTAAAGCAATGATAGACCACAAAGTCACTACATTGTTAGCAAAATGTACTATTATGTGTACGAACAACTTACATGCTGTTATTGACCACAAGTGAGGATCACATCAGAATTAACATAGAAAACAAAACATTTGTTATAAAGGTGTACAGTTATTATAAAACTAACATAATATAAAGTAGTTCTAGTATATACATAAACAATTCTAATAAACATGAATAACAGTTTACGTACAAATATGACTATAGTTCTCTAAAGCAATGATAGACCACAAAGTCACTACATTGTTAGCAAAATGTACTATTATGTGTATGAACAACTTACTTGCTGTAATTGACAACAAGTGAGGATCACATCAGAATTAACATAGAAAACAAAACATTTGTTATAAAGGTGTACAGTTACTATAAAACTAACATACTATAAAGCAGTTCTAGTATATATGTAAACAATTCTAATAAACATGAATAACAGTTTACGTACAAATATGACTATAGTATTCTAAAGCAATGATAGACCACAAAGTCACTACATTGTTAGCAAAATGTACTATTATGTGTGTGAACAACTTACGTTCTGTTATTGACCACAAGTGAGGATCACATCAGAATTAACATAGAAAACAAAACATTTGTTATAAAGGTGTACAGTTACTATAAAACTAACATAATATAAAGCAGTTCTAGTATATACGTAAACAATTCTAATAAACATGAATAACAGTTTACATACAAATATGACTATAGTACTCTAAAGCAATGATAGACCACAAAGTCACTACATTGTTAGCAAAATGTACTATTATGTGTATGAACAACTTACTTGCTGTAATTGACAACAAGTGAGGATCACATCAGAATTAACATAGAAAACAAAACATTTGTTATAAAGGTGTACAGTTACTATAAAACTAACATAATATAAAGCAGTTCTAGTATATACGTAAACAATTCTAATAAACATGAATAACAGTTTACGTACAAATATGACTATAGTACTCTAAAGCAATGATAGACCACAAAGTCACTACATTGTTAGCAAAATGTACTATTATGTGTGTGAACAACTTACGTTCTGTTATTGACCACAAGTGAGGATCACATCAGAATTAACATAGAAAACAAAACATATGTTATAAAGGTGTACAGTTACTATAAAACTAACATAATATAAAGCAGTTCTAGTATATACGTAAACAATTCTAATAAACATGAATAACAGTTTACATACAAATATGACTATAGTACTCTAAAGCGATGATAGACCACAAAGTCACTACATTGTTAGCAAAATGTACTATTATGTGTATGAACAACTTACTTGCTGTAATTGACAACAAGTGAGGATCACATCAGAATTAACATAGAAAACAAAACATTTGTTATAAAGGTGTACAGTTACTATAAAACTAACATAATATAAAGCAGTTCTAGTATATACGTAAACAATTCTAATAAACATGAATAACAGTTTACGTACAAATATGACTATAGTACTCTAAAGCAATGATAGACCACAAAGTCACTACATTGTTAGCAAAATGTACTATTATGTGTATGAACAACTTACGTTCTGTTATTGACCACAAGTGAGGATCACATCAGAATTAACATAGAAAACAAAACATTTGTTATAAAGGTGTGCAGTTACTACAAAACGAACATAATTTATAGAACTTTACGTGGGCGAGATCAAAGGTAAAAGTGTACTTTAAATTTCATAAAGTACACTCTCAGAGTCCAACTGCTTCATCGACCACAAAGAGTGCTTTATTGCACCGCAAAGAGTGCTTTATTGAACGAATAAAGCACTCTTTGCGGTGCAATAAAGCACTCTTTGTGGGCAAAAAGCACAGTTTCCCACGTGCCTTAGTGTAGGCTAATAGCCTACGGGGCTTGCGCCAGTACGACTAATCACCCAAGCCGGTGAAGGCTGATAGCCTCGCCGCGCTGAGTGATCAATCACCCCAGCCAATACGAGTTCTACCACTGGGTTGCTTTTATAGACATACCTAAATGCTTCAATGATGGGTGGGAGAAGGTAACGTTGCTGTTACGTTTGTTAATGTAAACGGACAAGTCCTGGAGATATCATGGAAATACTTCACCATGTGACTCGCAATAGAATCGATTGTGGGTTGCGAGCAAAACCTGCCAAAAGACGCAATGAACGTCTACTATGCCAAAGTATGTGAAATACGCGTGAGTTACTTTGTTAAACTAGTTTGTGTGCGTTCAGGCTGTTAATAGTTCATGCAACGCTTGTTAATTACAAGTTCTAGTGTATGGTGAAGCTACACAACTAGAAAGTTCCATAAATCATTTAAAGCAGAGCCTTGCTCGTGCTATATGAAAAATAAAGTACTCGGCGCTTGGCCTCGATGCCTCGTACTTTATTTTTCATATAGCACTCGCAGCTATGCTTTAACATATACATAAAGTAGTTCTAGTATATACGTAAACAATTCTAATAAACATGAATAACAGTTTACGTACAAATATGACTATAGTTCTCTAAAGCAATGATAGACCACAAAGTCATTACATTGTTAGAAAAATGTACTATTATGTGTATGAACAACTTACTTGCTGTAATTGACAACAAGTGAGGATCACATCAGAATTAACATAGAAAACAAAACATTTGTTATAAAGGTGTACAGTTACTATAAAACTAACATAATATAAAGCAGTTCTAGTATATACGTAAACAATTCTAATAAACATGAATAACAGTTTACGTACAAATATGACTATAGTACTCTAAAGCAATGATAGACCACAAAGTCACTACATTGTTAGCAAAATGTACTATTATGTGTATGAACAACTTACGTTCTGTTATTGACCACAAGTGAGGATCACATCAGAATTAACATAGAAAACAAAACATTTGTTATAAAGGTGTGTAGTTACTACAAAACTAACATAATTTATAGAACTTTGCGTGGGCGAGATCAAAGGTAAAAGTGTACTTTAAATTTCATAAAGTACACTCTCAGAGTCCAACTGCTTCATCGACCACAAAGAGTGCTTTATTGCACCGCAAAGAGTGCTTTATTGAACGAATAAAGCACTCTTTGCGGTGCAATAAAGCACTCTTTGTGGGCAAAAAGCACAGTTGCCCACGTGCCTTAGTGTAGGCTAATAGCCTACGGGGCTTGCGCCAGTACGACTAATCACCCAAGCCGGTGAAGGCTGATAGCCTCGCCACGCTGAGTGATCAATCACCCCAGCCAATACGAGTTCTACCACTGGGTTGCTTTTATAGACATACCTAAATGCTTCAATGATGGGTGGGAGAAGGTAACGTTGCTGTTACGTTTGTTAATGTAAACGGACAAGTCCTGGAGATATCACGGAAATACTTCACCATGTGACTCGCAATAGAATCGATTGTGGGTTGCGAGCAAAACCTGCCAAAAGATGCAATGAACGTCTACTATGCCAAAGTATGTGAAATACGCGTGAGTTACTTTGTTAAACTAGTTTGTGTGCGTTCAGGCTGTTAATAGTTCGTGCAACGCTTGTTAATTACAAGTTCTAGTGTATGGTGAAGCTACACAACTAGAAAGTTCCATAAATCATTTAAAGCAGAGCCTTGCTCGTGCTATATGAAAAATAAAGTACTCGGCGCTTGGCCTCGATGCCTCGTACTTTATTTTTCATATAGCACTCGCAGCTATGCTTTAACATATACATAAAGTAGTTCTAGTATATACGTAAACAATTCTAATAAACATGAATAACAGTTTACGTACAAATATGACTATAGTTCTCTAAAGCAATGATAGACCACAAAGTCATTACATTGTTAGAAAAATGTACTATTATGTGTATGAACAACTTACTTGCTGTAATTGACAACAAGTGAGGATCACATCAGAATTAACATAGAAAACAAAACATTTGTTATAAAGGTGTACAGTTACTATAAAACTAACATAATATAAAGCAGTTCTAGTATATACGTAAACAATTCTAATAAACATGAATAACAGTTTACGTACAAATATGACTATAGTACTCTAAAGCAATGATAGACCACAAAGTCACTACATTGTTAGCAAAATGTACTATTATGTGTATGAACAACTTACGTTCTGTTATTGACCACAAGTGAGGATCACATCAGAATTAACATAGAAAACAAAACATTTGTTATAAAGGTGTGCAGTTACTACAAAACTAACATAATTTATAGAACTTTGCGTGGGCGAGATCAAAGGTAAAAGTGTACTTTAAATTTCATAAAGTACACTCTCAGAGTCCAACTGCTTCATCGACCACAAAGAGTGCTTTATTGCACCGCAAAGAGTGCTTTATTGAACGAATAAAGCACTCTTTGCGGTGCAATAAAGCACTCTTTGTGGGCAAAAAGCACAGTTGCCCACATGCCTTAGTGTAGGCTAATAGCCTACGGGGCTTGCGCCAGTACGACTAATCACCCAAGCCGGTGAAGGCTGATAGCCTCGCCACGCTGAGTGATCAATCACCCCAGCCAATACGAGTTCTACCACTGGGTTGCTTTTATAGACATACCTAAATGCTTCAATGATGGGTGGGAGAAGGTAACGTTGCTATTACGTTTGTTAATGTAAACGGACAAGTCCTGGAGATATCACGGAAATACTTCACCATGTGACTCGCAATAGAATCGATTGTGGGTTGCGAGCAAAACCTGCCAAAAGATGCAATGAACGTCTACTATGCCAAAGTATGTGAAATACGCGTGAGTTACTTTGTTAAACTAGTTTGTGTGCGTTCAGGCTGTTAATAGTTCGTGCAACGCTTGTTAATTACAAGTTCTAGTGTATGGTGAAGCTACACAACTAGAAAGTTCCATAAATCATTTAAAGCAGAGCCTTGCTCGTGCTATATGAAAAATAAAGTACTCGGCGCTTGGCCTCGATGCCTCGTACTTTATTTTTCATATAGCACTCGCAGCTATGCTTTAACATATACATAAAGTAGTTCTAGTATATACGTAAACAATTCTAATAAACATGAATAACAGTTTACATACAAATATGACTATAGTTCTCTAAAGCAATGATAGACCACAAAGTCATTACATTGTTAGAAAAATGTACTATTATGTGTATGAACAACTTACTTGCTGTAATTGACAACAAGTGAGGATCACATCAGAATTAACATAGAAAACAAAACATTTGTTATAAAGGTGTACAGTTACTATAAAACTAACATAATATAAAGTAGTTCTAGTATATACGTAAACAATTCTAATAAACATGAATAACAGTTTACATACAAATATGACTATAGTACTCTAAAGCAATGATAGACCACAAAGTCACTACATTGTTAGCAAAATGTACTATTATGTGTATGAACAACTTACCACCTGTAATTGACCACAAGTGAGGATCACATCAGAATTAAATAAAGTTTAAGTTATTAAACACAGTTAATGTTGTGAAGCGCAGGCTGCGCAAGTACCCAAAATATTAGCATGCAACAGTGGGCTCCAATAAGAACAACGCATGCGCAACAAAGTGAGCAGAACACGTTGGCAGTAATTCATACCTGTTGTAACAAATCTTGCCAGTTACAGTGGCTTTTAATCTTCAAGATGAATACTCGTAGTTATCGCCGACTGAGGAAAGGGAAGCTCGTCGTCCTTGGGAAGGTCGACTGCTGGATTGAGCAAGCGAAGAGCTTTGTCACGCCGGAGGAAGGGCCGCCTAATGGAACAAGTATTCTGGACAGGACGACGACGCGACAAGATGCGATACTACAATGCTAGTAGCCACCTTCAGGGTCGTTTCCACAAGTTGCTTACCTTGGCCCACGCACGGTGTCACGGTCGCCTGGGACAGCTCCGACGCCGCTGGACTCAATACCAACAGTAACTACAGCTCCACCTTATACCATAACCAGTTCGTCGGACGCCACCTAATCAACAAAAATGCAGGGAAATCACGTGGTGGGCATCAATTAGAATCTTCGAGGACAAACACCACGACTATCGCGAAGCGGCCTCAAACAAGATGCTGCATCGGGTAAGCAACAGTATAACACCAATTGGTGTACTAGTATAATCTTGCACACTGTCCCCACACACACTGTATATATTTGTATACAATCAGTGGGGACGTACCGGTACATCGTATCAGTGGCCAATATGGCGATTTTGTCTTTTGCCAATATCGGTTGGTCTCAATATAGCTGCCAAAATCAATATAATATACCCAAATAGTCTTTGCCATGGTAAAGCCACATTATACCCTCTGTTATATAGCGAACAAAGCTGGGGAAACAGTAGTTTTATCCTTGAAAAGAAGTGCTACGCTACGAGAAGCCATAGAAATACGCGCATAGCAGACATTCTTTGTTATAACCATACAAAAATGATCATAGTGGAGAGCTATAAAAAATAAAACAAAAATAAAAAAATAATAAATAATAAAATAAAAGTAACCATGGGATGAATAAACTAGAAACACAGCTTGAAACAACCAGCCATCTCTACAAGCAGAAGCTTGTGGGCGCGGGGGAGCATGACACTCAGGATATAGCTGTGTTCTATCTTTTGTTAATGAAACATGTCCTTATAAAGAGAGCAGTAATTTCCTGGGCTGTGCTTGGTTATGTTAACAGGTGCTAGCAGTTAATATGCAGCCATAGAGTGTCAGTAATACTGGTAGGGTAATTAAAAGAATTATTTCAACACAACTCCGTTTCTGGTCCTCAGTACAGCACAGAGAGCTTACAAAACATATGGCTACTTAGTTCATTGTTAAGAGTTGTTCAGTCCCTTTTAGTTTACAAATAGCACACAAGTACTTAGACTCATCATGGCTTCCTTTGAAAATTAACAGCTTAAAAGTGATGATGCAATAAACCACTGAGTAGCAGCGAATATAGGATGAATGCCCTACATGGACTGAGGTTTAAGTAATTAGTCAAATGTTGGAACCACTAGTGTCGCGCTCCTTCGCGCCTTCGGCGCTTGTAAGCTCCTGCTACAAGCCATTAAAAATACGGAGTGATTTGGACTTATCTTGGTGGGAGCACGCACTAAATAATAATAATAATAAAAAAAATAATAAACTTGTGGGTGCCTCACAGCCTCGGCTGTTAATTGGGGCTGTCAATTGAGGCCACACCACCACAGACAATCAACCATTGGCAGTGATTGTTAGCACTTGGAACTACTTACTAAGTGTATCTTATGGCAAGTTAAAGTTTCTCAGTTTCCTCTAATCTAAATGTATAGCTGCACTTTATTATATTGGGTCGGTATCGGTGTTCTGACTCAGTATATCGCTTTATATTGGATCGGTTCAGAAATTTCTCTATTGGTACACCCCCAGTAAAATGTGAAATAATAAGAGTTGCTTTGTAAAAACAACAACACAAACACATGGTTATCATAAATTGTATGTTGAAAAGCAGCCAAGTACATATTAGAACTTTGCATAGTAGTTTCATGGCGTTGTGCCAGCTTCTTGCACACCATACCCCTTGAGTCTTATAATAGTCCCAAAGAAAAGTCCATTTTATTGTCACTAAAGGAAACTTCAACCTATACATCTTCAACAGGAATTGTTTCAAAACACAGTGCTTGCTCTAATGTGTACACGATACAGTGTCTTCGTCATATATCTGTAGTTCTATGGTTAGGATGTGTTCCACAACTTTGCCAGGCAATTGGTACGGGGCACACCATTGGGTTGTTAGTTGCATGTTAGTTTGCGTGTACGTTATGTCTTCCTAATGTTTACGTTGTCATGCTTGATATGTATGTCGTCGCCATTGCTTGTCCGTATACCAACGTATGTCACTGCCACTGCTTGTTTTGTATGTCACCGTTGCTCAGCCTGCACATCATCATCATCTTCTGTATGCTGCAAGCATAGCTTATCTTGCATATTACTAGACGTTGCCACCATCATCATTTCTGCACATTACACGGTCTAAATAAATAACCTTGATGCTTGGGGGGGTAGATCACGATATACATGATACATATCATGACCTACCTATGGCCTCTATTGTAAAGAGTTTAGGACAGAGACGCTTCTCTGCTCTAAACTCTTTCATTACCCAAGCATCAATAAACCAAAAGTACTTCCTACTTTGGCCCCGCGGGAATTACATAACCTTGCCTAGGCCATATACCATGGCAGATGAGTCCCCCTGGCACTTACCAAACCCCCTCCTCAATCAATGGATTGCTGGAGGTGAAGAATGAAGATCCGAGGAACAGAGCACGTAAATAGGTGAGTGGTAGCGTAACTAAACATTAACATAGAAAACAAAACATTTGTCATAAAGGTGTACAGTTACTATAAAACTAACATAATATAAAGTAGTTCTAGTATATACGTAAACAATTCTAATAAACATGAATAACAGTTTACATACAAATATGACTATAGTACTCTAAAGCAATGATAGACCACAAAGTCACTACATTGTTAGCAAAATGTACTATTATGTGTATGAACAACTTACCATCTGTTATGGAACACAACAGAGGATCACATCAGAATTAACATAAGAAACAAAACATTTGTCATAAAGGTGTACAGTTACTATAAAACTAACATAATATAAAGTAGTTCTAGTATATATGTAAACAATTCTAATAAACATGAATAACAGTTTACATACAAATATGACTATAGTACTCTAAAGCAATGATAGACCACAAAGTCACTACATTGTTAGCAAAATGTACTATTGTGTATGAACAACTTACCACCTGTAGTTGACCACAAGTGAGGATCACATCAGAATTAACATAGAAAACAAAACATTAGTCATAAAGGTGTACAGTTACTATAAAACTAACATAATATAAAGTAGTTCTAGTATATACGTAAACAATTCTAATAAACATGAATAACAGTTTACATACAAATATGACTATAGTACTCTAAAGCAATGATAGACCACAAAGTCACTACATTGTTAGCAAAATGTACTATTATGTGTGTGAACAACTTACGTTCTGTTATTGACCACAAGTGAGGATCACATCAGAATTAACATAGAAAACAAAACATTTGTTATAAAGGTGTACAGTTATTATAAAACTAACATAATATAAAGTAGCTCTAGTATATACGTAAACAATTCTAATAAACATGAATAACAGTTTATGTACAAATATGACTATAGTACTCTAAAGCAATGATAGACCACAAAGTCACTACATTGTTAGCAAAATGTACTATTATGTGTATGAACAACTTACCATCTGTAATTGACAACAAGTGAGGATCACATCAGAATTAAAATAGAAAACAAAACATTTGTTATAAAGGTGTACAGTTACTATAAAACTAACATAATATAAAGTAGCTCTAGTATATACGTAAACAATTCTAATAAACATGAATAACAGTTTATGTACAAATATGACTATAGTACTCTAAAGCAATGATAGACCACAAAGTCACTACATTGTTAGCAAAATGTACTATTGTGTGTATGAACAACTTACCATCTGTAATTGACAACAAGTGAGGATCACATCAGAATTAACATAGAAAACAAAACATTTGTTATAAAGGTGTACAGTTACTATAAAACTAACATAATATAAAGCAGTTGTAGTATATACGTAAACAATTCTAATAAACATGAATAACAGTTTATGTACAAATATGACTATAGTACTCTAAAGCAATGATAGACCACAAAGTCACTACATTGTTAGCAAAATGTACTATTGTGTGTATGAACAACTTACCATCTGTAATTGACAACAAGTGAGGATCACATCAGAATTAACATAGAAAACAAAACATTTGTTATAAAGGTGTACAGTTACCACAAAACTAACATAATATAAAGTAGCTCTAGTATATACGTAAACAATTCTAATAAACATGAATAACAGTTTACGAACAAATATGACTATAGTACTCTAAAGCAATGATAGACCACAAAGTCACTACATTGTTAGCAAAATGTACTATTATGTGTACGAACAACTTACATGCTGTTATTGACCACAAGTGAGGATCACATCAGAATTAACATAGAAAACAAAACATTTGTTATAAAGGTGTACAGTTACTATAAAACTAACATAATATAAAGTAGTTCTAGTATATACATAAACAATTCTAATAAACATGAATAACAGTTTACGTACAAATATGACTATAGTCCTCTAAAGCAATGTGGACCACAAAGTCATTACATTGTTAGCAAAATGTACTATTATGTGTACGAACAACTTACCATCTGTTATTGACCACAAGTGAGGATCACATCAGAATTAACATAGAAAACAAAACATCTGTTATAAAGGTGTACAGTTACTATAAAACTAACATAATATAAAGTAGTTCTAGTATATAATTAAACAATTCTAATAAACATGAATAACAGTTTATGTACAAATATGACTATAGTACTCTAAAGCAATGATAGACCACAAAGTCACTACATTGTTAGCAAAATGTACTATTGTGTGTATGAACAACTTACCATCTGTAATTGACAACAAGTGAGGATCACATCAGAATTAACATAGAAAACAAAACATTTGTTATAAAGGTGTACAGTTACTATAAAACTAACATAATATAAAGCAGTTGTAGTATATACGTAAACAATTCTAATAAACATGAATAACAGTTTATGTACAAATATGACTATAGTACTCTAAAGCAATGATAGACCACAAAGTCACTACATTGTTAGCAAAATGTACTATTGTGTGTACGAACAACTTACATGCTGTTATTGACCACAAGTGAGGATCACATCAGAATTAACATAGAAAACAAAACATTTGTTATAAAGGTGTACAGTTACTATAAAACTAACATAATATAAAGTAGTTCTAGTATATACATAAACAATTCTAATAAACATGAATAACAGTTTACATACAAATATGACTATAGTCCTCTAAAGCAATGTGGACCACAAAGTCATTACATTGTTAGCAAAATGTACTATTATGTGTACGAACAACTTACCATCTGTTATTGACCACAAGTGAGGATCACATCAGAATTAACATAGAAAACAAAACATTTGTTATAAAGGTGTACAGTTACTATAAAACTAACATAATATAAAGTAGTTCTAGTATATAATTAAACAATTCTAATAAACATGAATAACAGTTTACGTACAAATATGACTATAGTACTCTAAAGCAATGATAGACCACAAAGTCACTACATTGTTAGCAAAATGTACTATTATGTGTATGAACAACTTACGATCTGTAATTGACAACAAGTGAGGTTCACATCAGAATTAACATAGAAAACAAAACATTTGTTATAAAGGTGTACAGTTACCACAAAACTAACATAATATAAAGTAGCTCTAGTATATACGTAAACAATTCTAATAAACATGAATAACAGTTTACGTACAAATATGACTATAGTACTCTAAAGCAATGATAGACCACAAAGTCACTACATTGTTAGCAAAATGTACTATTATGTGTACGAACAACTTACATACTGTTATTGGCCACAAGTGAGGATCACATCAGAATTAACATAGAAAACAAAACATTTGTTATAAAGGTGTACAGTTACTATAAAACTAACATAATATAAAGTAGTTTTAGTATATACGTAAACAATTCTAATATACATGAATAACAGTTTATGTACAAATATGACTATAGTTCTCTAAAGCAATGATAGACCACAAAGTAATTACATTGTTAGCAAAATGTACTATTATGTGTATGAACAACTTACGATCTGTAATTGACAACAAGTGAGGCTCACATCAGAATTAACATAGAAAACAAAACATTTGTTATAAAGGTGTACAGTTACTATAAAACTAACATAATATAAAGTAGTTCTAGTATATACATAAACAATTCTAATAAACATGAATAACAGTTTACGTACAAATATGACTATAGTACTCTAAAGCAATGATAGATCACAAAGTCACTACATTGTTAGCAAAATGTACTATTATGTGTATGAACAATTTACAAACTGTAATTGGTCACATGTGAGGATCACATCAGAATTAACATAGAAAACAAAACATTTGTTATAAAGGTGTACAGTTACTATAAAACTAACATAATATAAAGTAGTTCTAGTATATATGTAAACAATTCTAATAAACATGAATAACAGTTTATGTACAAATATGACTATAGTACTCTAAAGCAATGATAGACCACAAAGTCACTACATTGTTAGCAAATGTACTATTGTGTGTATGAACAACTTACTTCCTGTAATTGACCACAAGTGAGGATCACATCAGAATTAACATAGAAAACAAAACATTTGTTATAAAGGTGTACAGTTACTACAAAACTAACATAATTATAAAGTAGTTCTAGTATATACGTAAACAATTCTAATAAACATGAATAACAGTTTACGTACAAATATGACTATAGTTCTCTAAAGCAATGATAGACCACAAAGTCACTACATTGTTAGAAAAATGTACTATTATGTGTATGAACAACTTACGTGCTGTTATTGACCACAAGTAAGGATCACATCAGAATTAACATGGAAAACAAAACATTTGTTATAAAGGTGTACAGTTACTATAAAACTAACATAATATAAAATGTTATTTATTAGTAACAATAAATTGAAGTTAACATACCCGGTGCATCAGGCGCTAAGAGTAGCTGGAAATTATCAGGCGCTAAGAGAGATTCAATCTAAACCCAAGCTCACATGATGTGCTGTATCTCGTGAACCACCACGTTGCCCGAAGTGTGAAAAAGTCGCAAGCTTAGAAATTCTCAGGAACGGAATTGCTGCTGGAGTATTACCCTGTGGGATAGCTACTACCGGTCGCTGAAATTGTGAGAAAGCCTGTCGCTAATAATATTGTGGATTTTGTTGGACCGCGAAAGTTCCGCCGCCAATAACAGCTGAACTCAGCCGCAATCACAACTAGGATACATACCGAACGTTGTCTACGCTCCAAGTACGTTAGTCCGTTTTGTTTGTGTTGTGTCATTTGAATTTGTTGTTCACACCTGTAGTAACTTCGTTATTGTAATGCCAGCGACCCGGCACGAATCTCAGGACCTCCCTGTAACCGAGCCTTACACCCTAGTAGGCGCTCCCAAGCCTCAACTGGCAGCGTTGACGGTAAACGCACTGAGGTCACACCTTAAGCATTACCATTTGGCTACAACAGGAAACAAGGCTGCGTTAGTAGACCGCCTCCACAATCATTTGTCTTCACTTCAACCAGGAAATACCAATCCTGCGAGTGCTGCTGGCTCACAAACAACCACCTCTGTAGCAAATACTAATGGTTCTGCGGGCTCTCAATCAACAACTTCTGTTACTCAACCAGCAAATTCCACCACACAATCCACACATTCTGGCGCTCTGGCCCTGCCACAACAACTTGTCGAACAGCTGGCCACCTATCTTCAGCAACATCAAACCACAACTGCAAGAAACCAGGGTAACACTGTTGATGATGATAACTTGTCTGTTGCATCTGGGCCAACTCACACCACCATGGTAGCTCCAATTCAAATGGCTACATCCACTACTGCAGTAGCATCAGCTACTTTAGCATCTAGTGCCACATTTGCTAGAACCTCACTACCGACAATCACACTTGCTCTGCCTACCCTGCCATCACCTATGCCACCAGTCAACCTCACCAGGACTCAGCTACCGGTTATCCCAACTAGAATCAGAGATAAAATCGCCAAAGGTGAGTACATTGATTTTGCAAGTCTGCTATCTAAATCAATGTTTAGTACACATAACCCCTTGTCCCAGCAATCAGTCACACTTCGATTGAATTCTGACGACGACTCCTTTACAGTCCAGCCAGCCGTTCCTCATAGCACCTCCTCACAACGGATATCCTCCTTTACTAGTTGGATGGAGGCTTGGAATGTATACCTATCGGTCCGCACAGCTTTCAATCCTTCTTGCGCGGCAGAATTAATACGGTACCAGTGCATTATTACTTCAGCCAACTCCGATCACCCTATATCAGAATGGCTCAACTACGATGTAAAGTTCCGTACCAAAGCTGCAAATGACCCATCCCTTAGGTGGGATATCCGTGACACAGATTTGTGGCTTTAATGCATGACTTCGAAAGCCATGCAATCACAACGTTGGCCATGCCCCCATTGTGGCGCCACTAACCATTTCCCTGACAGATGTCCTTTTCGTCCGTCATCTTCAAGCATTGGAATTTCAAACACGGGAACTTCAGATACCGAACCAGGAACTAGGCGGCGAGCCCCAGGCCACCCATCTCACCCGAGACGGGCCCAGCTGCAGCCGCCAATTTGCCACGACTACAACAATGCAGTCTGCCACCGCCCATACTGCAATTACCTCCATAAATGTGACTACTGCGGAGGCGACCACCCGGTCAGGAGCTGCCTCTCCAGCAGGCAGCCCAGGCGTCAATAAGCCACTACCGTGGACTCCCTTACGACCGTTTGTTCTTGAAAGTGAATTAAGTAACCATCCTAACAAAGCCTTTGTCAGGCGACTTATCAATAATCTACAACATGGCTGTACAATCGGCTACGAAGGACCTCAATTTACCTACTTTGCTACCAATCTACAATCTGCATCTCAGCAGCCTAAAGTAATTAACACCACCCTCACTGAGGAGTGTAAAGCAGGACGTATTCTTGGACCTTTCCAACACCCACCCCTCCCGAACTTTCGCACTTCTGGCTTAGGCCTTGTGCCTAAACATGACGGAGGGTGGCGAATTATTTATCACTTATCGGCACCGCAAAATTTTAGTATTAATGATTTCATCGACCCATCGTTATATTCCTTATCTTACTGCACCATAGACGATGCATATAGAATTATCAACACGTTAGGACCTGGAGCTCTCATGAGTAAGATAGACTTAAAAAATGCATTCCGTCTCATCCCTGTCAGACCCAAATACTGGAACCTTTTGGGAATCTGCTGGCATCACCAATTCTATGTAGACACATGTTTACCTTTTGGACTTAAGTCAGCCCCTCACATCTTCAATGAACTATCAACTTCTATTCACTGGATTTTACAGCACACATATGGCGTTCAACATTTACTTCACTACCTTGACGATTTCTTTACTGCTGGCCCCGTCGACTCTCCAGTGTGTAAGCAGAACCTGCAAGCTATGTTTGCATTGTGTGACAAGATCAATGCACCCATTAAGATGTCGAAAGTGGAAGGCCCTTCCACCACCTTAACATTTTTAGGAATTCAGTTAGACACAGTTACTATGGAAGCTAGCATAACACCTGAAAAGAAACTAGATCTCCTTCATGAACTTCATTGGATGACCCATAAAGATAGCTGCACTAAAAAGGAGCTGCTTTCAGTCATCGGTAAACTATCATTTTGCTGTAAAGTTCTCCCTGTGGGTAGAATGTTTCTCCGTAGAATGATCGACCTGAGCACTACGGTGAAAAAACTTAATCATCACATCCCTTTAACCACTGAAGCACAACTGGATATCCAATGGTGGATTAACTACTTACCCAAATGGTCAGGGAAAAGCCTCATCCTGAAAAATGAATGGACACCATCACCAACACTGCACCTCTATACAGATGCCTCAGGATCATGTGGCTGGGGGGCATACTGGTTGGGCAGATGGCTGCAAGCTTGTTGGACGCCTGCCCAGCAACAGATGGATATCACCTGGAAGGAACTGTTTGCCATAGTATCTGCTGTACAAGCATGGGGCTTATTCTGGCATGGGGCTCATTAAAATTAAGCATGGGGCTCATTACAAGCATGGGGCTCATTAAAATCCTATTTCACTGCGACAACAAATCAGTTGTGGACATCTGGGACAAGGGGTCAACTCGTGCTGCACACACTATGGCCTTGGTAAGACTGTTATACTTTTGTGCAGTGCACCACCAATTGAATGTATGTGTAGTGCATGTCCCCGGTGTTTGTAATGATATCGCAGATGCATTATCTCGTTTTCAGATGGACCGGTTCTGGAAACTAGCCCCAACAGCCAACCCGAGGCCGGACAGCACCCCTGCATGGCCGACACAGACCTTCATGCGAGCCTCCTGCAATGCCGGTATCATGGAGTTGCCCAATCAACACGCCGTACATACAGTGCAGGCCTCACAAAGTTCCACGCCTTTTGTGACCAGTACAATCTCCACACCCACCCAGCATCTTCTCTAACGCTACAATACTTCTGTGTACATGAAGCTCGCCACATCTCTTATAAGACCATTAAAGTGTACTTGGCAGCTATTCGCCTTGACCATATTGAGAATGGTTATCAAGATCCTACAAGAGATAACCTCCTGCAACTAGTCTGTAGAGGTATTCATCGTCATCAGGGCGATAACCAGCGGAACAGATTACCAATTACCCTCAACATCCTACGCACTTTAAAGGAGCAGCTCCGCCAGTCCTCTTACACATTCCAAGAAAAGCTTATGCTGTGGTCAGCATTCAAAATAGCCTTTTATGGCTTCTTCAGAGCAAGTGAATATGTTAACCTCCGCTGGGATGATGTACCTTATGATGAAGAACAAATGTCAATTACTTTACACCAATCAAAGACCGATCCATTCAGACGAGGCCACACTGTACACATTTTTAAAACTACTTCATCTACCTGCCCACTTAAGGCACTCAAACAATATAAGGATTCTGTCACCAGCACACCACCTCATGCCTTTCTATATCACGCCGGCAGGTTTACTCCATTGTCCCGTCCAGCAGTCACTAGAGTAATTCGACAGCTCCTTTCACAGGCTGGTCTTAATTACATGGACTATGCATCACATAGCTTTAGAATAGGTGCTGCTACCACCGCAGCAGCTGCCGGCCTTCCAACATGGATGATTAAAAGCCTTGGACATAGGGGTGGGCGGTATTGATCAATATCATACCACGGTATTTTGATTATAAATATTGCGGTATTACTAAATACCTACTAAATATGTACAAGCAAGACACTGACTATTATCCACAATTAATGCTTAACTGTGTTTCTTCTTTTTAGGATTTGGAATGCAGTTGAACAAGTTTTAATTATTCACAATTATAATGTCATACTGTAAACTGTATACAATCACAATTAACAATATTATTTGTCTTGATGAGTTCTATAAGGTTGATAAGCTAGTCTTTCATCATCAAAAAGTTGTACAATAAAAAGCTAATACTTTTATAGATGCCGAAAAACTTACAAGTTTTTTGATAAAAAGACTAGCATATCAACCTTGTCAGGTTTCATAGTAGCTCTGAACGGTGAGACAACATTTCCTGCTGTGCTAAACAGCCTCTCTGATGCCGAACTGGTGGCACAAACACACAAATACTTTTGTGCAAGCTTTGCAAGTACTGGAAAGTTAAACTGCTGCCTTTTCCACCACATCAGTGGATCCTCTTCAAAATCTAGCCTGTGTCCTGACAGATATCCATCTATTTCCTTCATCACAATCTGTCTATGCTGCTCCTCTTGATTGACAGGGGAAGCATGCTCTTGTTCTTGTTCTCTAATCCTAAACTCAAAGTCCTTGAACAAAGTTCCAAGGTTACGTTTCTTCTTTGGGGCTGATGGCTGGAGAGAAGAGTGTGCAACTTCTTGTGTTCTAGATGATTCTGCTCTAGAACTATTCTGCTGTACTTCTTGTAGTTCGTGGCAAACTTCTAAAGCATCATCAGTCACTTTCTGCTTAATGGACATCAACTCAACTTCTTGCACATGTTCAAAGTATTTTACCTTGAAGCGAGGATCTAAGAATGTAGCTACTTGAAGAATTTCATTCACGGTGTCATTTAATCTGCTATAGCGGCCTTTGATGTCATCAACAATACGATGCTTGATATCCCTAGTTAATGCTGTATCTTCAGCACCTTCCTTCAGCAAGTCACTTTCCAACAAATACAGCATTGGGATGACAGCTGACACTGTAGCATACTGCTCCCCTGATAAGATGTCTGTCAAGCCAGACAGTGGTGAGACTGCACTATCAATTGATTCCAGAACATCAAGGTCCTGCCAAGTAGGTACCAGATGGCTAGTAGTGCGGTCACTGCTCAGCACTAATCTGATAGGCTCCTTCTGTTCCAAAATTCTTGATACCATTTTTGACATTGAACCCCACCTGGTAGGGCAGTCCTACAGGTAAGAGAAATATTTCATTTTTTAATTTGTACAAACATGTTTGTACAAACATTGAAACATACTTCACATGTTTGCCTTACTTACTGCAACTAAGGAATGCTGCTTGACATCCATGTTAATCTGAGCTTTTGTCAGTTCCCTTTTCCTCTTCCAGCTCATTGAAAAAGAACTGACAATTTTCCTACACACACCAAGTGCCCGACTGCATCGACTGTCATCTTGCACAGATTTAGTGACAGCAAGGTGTAAGTTGTGGCCAAAACAGGGAAGCCTTAGCCAGTCCAAGATCCTCGCAGCAGAAATGATGTTGCTACCATTGTCTGTTGTAATGCAAATTTGGTTAACAACATCCAAGCTCCAAGTCTCCAATGCTGCTTTCATTGCTTCTGCCAAATTAGCTCCTGTGTGATCCTCAGGTAAGTATTGGGTCTGTAAGCACTTATTACACAGCTGCCATTCATCATTAATGTAGTGTATGGTGTAACTGATATAAGGTACCATCCCCACACTTGACCACATATCTGTTGTTGATGAAAAATGGCTTATCGAGCTAATTTCTTGCTTAACTTGCTGCTTCACGGTGGCATGGAGGCTTGGTAAAGCTATTCTTGAAATATGATTGCGACTTGGAATGTCGTAGCGTGAATCAAAAGTTTTAACCATTTTTCTAAAGCCAGCACCTTCGACGGTATTAATAGGTAAGCAGTCTTTGGCTATGAAATAAGTAATAGAATCGCTTAGTTCCTTCCATTTCTTTCCCTTCCGATCGTATGGCTGTGAGCGGACCATCGCTTCTTGATAAGTAGGTTGATTAACCGGTGGAACGCATCTTGCTCGTCGTTCAGTGGAGTCCTCCTTAGCTTTCACTGCGTCCATAGCCTCTTTGTACACTATTGAGTGATTATTCTTTAAATGTGAAAACAAATTCGAGGTGTTTCCATGTTTAGCCAACACGCGTTTACGACAAAGACGACAAACG
The DNA here is from genome assembly GCF_963678975.1 of Dysidea avara. NCBI lineage: Eukaryota > Metazoa > Porifera > Demospongiae > Dictyoceratida > Dysideidae > Dysidea > Dysidea avara. The sequence goes on from NC_089282.1 coordinate 2,394,019, forward strand.
GCACTTCCATCGTCAACCACTCTCCCATCAGCACCTTTCTCTAAACCGAAATAATCCCATGCTACACTCTTCGTTCCGGTTTTATTAACAAGTTCTGCCATACCGTACAAGCAACTAGCACCAGCTGGAATAATACGTATACCGTTCGAGAACCGGTTATTTCCGGTATTTTAGGTATATCGGTATGCGGTATTTTTAAATGTTAAATATTTAGTTAATCGGTTTTAAAAATATATTGCACAACAACTAAATACCGGTATACCGCCCACCCCTACTTGGACACTGGTCAAGCAACGCTTACTTGTCTTATATTCACTGCCAACTATCAAGAACTCCAGCTATTCACCGATTATTAGCTCATACGGACGCATCCAACCAACCAGAATGGGACCCAGACTGTATGCATCGACACATTAACCAGCTAAACTGACACACCATATGCTAGTATTTGTTAACATAAATGTACATTCTGTTAACCACTGCTTATCCAATGTTAAAATTAAAAATAAATAAATAAACTAATATAAAATATAACCTTGGCGCCGCGTGTAGAGGACGAATACTCGGGCAACTGGGGGAAGTAAATTTATAGGAAATTGAAACTAATTTGGGCAAAGAAAATTTGGGAAAGTTTTAACCAAATAGCCTTGAACTGTTTGCATCTGTAATAATCACAGCTTTGTGTACTTGACTTCGACAACAACTTTTACCTGTTGCTTATTGCGTATCAGTGGTTTAACTTGCATGCCTGTTAGAACTCGAAGCATGCTAAGTATCATTACATGAATATTTATTGCGGATGGATGGTGCATGCTGCCCACTGCACTGAGAGTGCTGCTGCGTGCATGTTATTAGTGCTGGTGCGTACATGTTATTATTGCACAGAGTGTGCTGCTGCGTACATGTTATGATTGCACTGAAAGTGCTGCTGCGTGCATGTTGTTTGATGTACTGAGAGTGCTGCTGCATGCGTGCGTGCGTGCGTGCGTGCTGTTTGCTGTACTGAGAGTGCAGCTGCGTGCCTGTTATTTGCCGGCTGTACCAAGAGTGCCACTGCATGCTTGTTATCTGCTGCTCTAAGAATGCCACCGCGTGCATGTTACTTGCTGCTTTGAATTGAGGTCCTGTTGCATGAGTGTCGTGGCTGTTATTGCATGATAGCTATAGTTAACTGTTACATAAATGTTCATGGCTGCTCATACTGGAGAGCGCTGACACATGCTGCTGCATAACTTTCACCATTGCCGCAGTTAATGTTATTCAAGACAAGTTTGGTTTGTTACCTCTACATGTGAATGCATGTGCTTCAACTGCAGCTCGGTATCTGCTGACCTGCGATCCCGTGACCCCCTCAGTTGCCCAGTTATCACCCAAATTAGACCACTAAACTGGCTTCTTTGCTTAGCTACTTGGTAGGCTTGACTAGAGTGAATTGTCGCATGTGCATGATTCAATATTACAGGTACATTTAAAAGGGAGGATTGGATGGTGGCCTGACTGTATTGCATGCATAGCTCGGAAGCGGATAGTTGGAAAGGGACAGGCCGCCATCCTGCTTTCTCTCTTTGTTTAATAACGGAGGTAATCGTACATAGTTTGCTGGTAAGGTGAGCCTTTCTTGTGTATTGATACCATTGTGATTAATAATCATGTATGTGTGTAGCTTGTCGTACCTAGTGTGCGATATTTGGTGCATGTCAACTAGTACAACCGCCTTAAGGTTGGCGTGGGGCTGGCTGATAATGTATAATTGCTCGGGGGCGGTTGGGTGGCATGCGGGCAGCCCCATGCCCGCTCTATAAGGCGGTTGGAAAGAAGTACTGGTAAGATTGTTAAGTAGTTTTAGTATATACGTAAACAATTCTAATAAACATGAATAACAGTTTACGTACAAATATATAGTTCTCTAAAGCAATGATAGACCACAAAGTCATTACATTGTTAGAAAAATGTACTATTATGTGTATGAACAACTTACGTGCTGTTATTGACCACAAGTGAGGATCACATCAGAATTAACATAGAAAACAAAACATTTGTTATAAAGGTGTACAGTTACTATAAAACTAACATAATATAAAGTAGTTCTAGTATATACGTAAACAATTCTAATAAACATGAATAACAGTTTACGTACAAATATGACTATAGTTCTCTAAAGCAATGATAGACCACAAAGTCACTACATTGTTAGAAAAATGTACTAATATGTGTATGAACAACTTACCATCTGTAATTGACCACAAGTGAGGATCACATCAGAATTATAATAGAAAACAAAACATTTGTTATAAAGGTGTACAGTTACTATAAAACTAACATAATATAAAGTAGCTCTAGTATATACGTAAACAAGAGTACATAATATATATATATATATTATGTACTCTTGACGTAAACAATTCTAATAAACATGAATAACAGTTTATGTACAAATATGACTATAGTACTCTAAAGCAATGATAGACCACAAAGTCACTACATTGTTAGCAAATGTACTATTGTGTGTATGAACAACTTACTTCCTGTAATTGACCACAAGTGAGGATCACATCAGAATTAACATAGAAAACAAAACATTTGTCATATTAGTGTACAGTTACAATAGAATTATAAAGTAGTTCTAGTATATAAACAATTCAACCAAACATGAAAAGTAGTTTACGTACAAATATTATGGTCGTAAATTAGTCTGTGGCTTATTACTAAAGTTTTAGCACCTGTACATTAGGCAACAGGCACACCCCTTGCTATTCTACACCTTTATGTTTAAAATAGAACTAGTCTGTCATTTTCCACTCAAAATGCATGAAAATTTTGGATGAGTTACTGTAGTACGTTTGCTAAAAAATAGCGCTTGAGGTTTTTTGATAGCAACTTTGGGTGACAAATAGCATGGAAGTAAAAAGAAAGATTGGTGGCAGTGTCAAACCGGAAGTTGAGTATCTGATGATTGAGAAGCTAAGACAAAAATAAAAATACACAATAGTTTGTACTGTTTTGTATAGTGTATCATGAAAGTATCAAGGCTCTAGTGTGTACCTGTAAGACTAGTTACAACTCGCATTCTACAGCATATTAGCATTTGGGTTTGGACCAAAGTGTGCTCTAGTGTTAGCGTATAACCAGTAAGAAAGTACAGTATATTTACCCAAACCATTTGTGAGTTATGGTAATTTTGTGGCAGCCGTACATGAACTTAACATCACCAAAGGCTGTAATCCAAATATTGCAATATTGCAATACAGCAATATATTGCAATATTTTTAAGGCAATACACAATATGGTATTTACCCGTATTGTTGCATCCCTAGACCTAACAAAGTGTTGAGAGTCCCAAACTGGAAAGTTAGCAAGCAGGTGGACTTAATAGTTAAAACGCAACAGTTCAATTAAGTCACTAGTGAAGCCACAAAAGAGTTACAAAGTGTCTAGTTGATGATGATGAAAGAAGCTGGTGTTGCAGAACACATTGCCGACTAAGCAGCTCAACAAGATGTCAACCAAATTGCAGGAATCGGAATGGAGCTGTCTAGTCTATGACAACAGCAGATACAACTGAGTGTACAGAGAACAAAACCAATTGATCAACTGCAAAAGACAGGACTACAAGAATAATGAACTGCTGCATTACCTTGCTCTGGAAGTGGAGAGGCATGTGCAAGGTTGCAGCATGAAGAGGGTATGCAGTGGGCAGTTTGTTAATTAGTTACAGTAGTTTAAAAAGTAGTTAGAATAATTTAATTATAGGCAGCTCTTATGAACCACCATGTAGTAAAGGGAAATGAAGTTGTGAGGAAGTAGTAACTGACAGTGGAAAAGTAAAAACAACAGCTAGGTCATCACCCATTAACTCACCAGCAGCTGATAAAACATTCTTATAATTGGGACCAACATTTATTTGAGTGTGACTTTTATAGAAATATGGTTTATATTACAGCATGTGACCATTTATTACAGTATCTTATTAATACCTCTGCACTGCAAAAGTGTAAAGCTGCTGTTCTCTTATGTCCAATTTACAAAACCTGTACTTATTAATATTAAGCTGCCAATAAGCTTAATACTATGCTGACATAATTGGTACAGGCCTAGTTTTATGCATTACATAGTTTGCATAATATTTGCATCATTACAATATATAACATTAATGTCATACGTATTACTCAGGACTAATACACGTCAGACAGCAATCATAAACAGTGAGATGACTTACTGTGTGCCATGATCAGAATTATGTAATGTTATGTAGTTCAATACCTACAAATATGAGAAGACATAAATTAGTATATAATCGTCATACAGTACAGTAGTAAGGGGTCAAAAAGTTTGAGATTTCCTGTCCAAAAATGTCATCCTAGAACCAGCCTCACCTTTCCTTTACATCAACTTAGCAGTATTAGTTAGGCATAGTCAAACTCAAACATGCCTCCAGAGGGATCCCAAACACTTCCAACAAGTTTCTATTGAATTATTTAACTGAAGTTTCACTTAATTGACTAAATGCATGACTGATGCCAAGCATAACTCAACTTACATCTACAGTTAACACTATAGGATTGACTTCTCCAGTTTGATGTCACTTGCGTCCGAGACATGCACTTTTGCCTACTGCATCAGTTATATTGAGTGCATCATGGATTTACCTTTGTCCTCCTTTGTGTCCCAATTCTTTTCCACCACCGTGAAGGTGGTAATTCATGGGTAATGCACACATACTGCTTCCTTATGCCGACTATATTATATATACAACAGAAATCGTCTGTAATTTCTGGAATAATTGCATAGGCACTTCTGATACTTCTTCATTTGTAGTATCGTATAATGGGCAGAATATCGCTGGAATTGAAGTGGAATAGCTTCTTTACTTTCAGTGATTGGTGCAAAATTAGACAAAAAGTTTGTTTTATTAAATTTTTGCTACCATTCTATCCTTTGATGCAGTGGCGGAGGAAGTAGTTGATATGAGGGGGGCTGACCAGGGGCGGAAATGAACTGAGGCACTACATTGTCTCTGGATTGGTAAGGTGAGATCAAAAAAAAGGTCACAGCCAGCTAACAATAGTTGCTCACTCACCAGCTACGCATTTATAGCTGATAAACTATATAAAAATCCTTACATAGCTCTAATACTGTGACTGCTTTATTTGAGTGACTGCTCTATTAGAGCATCTCAATCTTTATCACGTTTTCAGCCCCACTCCAAGAAGGATAATTTTGCCATGATATCATTCTGAGGGGAGGCTAAGCCCCCCTTCATCTATGCTTTGATGCAGTATAAGTGTGGGTTCACCAGTCCAACTTATGTTATGAAAACGTAAACAAACAAGTACGAAGAAAAATTACATATTTTCTAGGAACCATAGAGAGTGGAGATTGAATATACGTACATCCCTAAAGTATAGGGAGGTATGTTCCGCTTCCAAAAATGGAAGGAAATGGTGGACCTATTTTCATCCACTTTTGGACATTTTTTTTTTACTCTGTGATATATCCTTCCAATTTTGGATGGAAATAACTCATTTCCTATATACATAGTGGAAAAAATCTACAATAAGGTTCCAAAATTGGATTATTCCTTAATTATATTCTTTGATTTGGTACTTCACGTGATCCTCAGTAGTCACAATACAAAACTGCAAAACGGTGGGGGATTGTTGGGGATCATTAGATATTCAGATCGTCCTTCATGTAAGCTTCAAGGTATTACACTTTGTTTTGCAATCACTGCTTGAAGTCCGGGTGAAATTAATAAGTTGCAGTTTGGTGTAGCTACACTGGTGTTATGAACCAGTATGGAAAACTGGTTATTAACTAGTATTGACTAGGTCAAGCCAGGCTAAGAAACTGGTTTTGCCCACCCACTTGGTAAACCATAAATTACCCCTGCTGACAAGTGTTAACATCATAACATAACCTCAAAGCATGTGTAAATATGTGATTGTAATAACTTTTACTGTAAGGCAGGATGTTGATGGGAGTTAGTAAAATGCGGAATACGGAATAACGGAATTGCGGAATAAGCAAAACTTATCTTTTGCAGATTGTACAAATAATATATAATCTATAGTAATTATACTTTCTTTTCCTTATAACAGCTCTGCATGGCACACCACAGCAATGGATAAACAGCAGCTGGGCGAGCATTAAAACAGGACAAGCACACAACCAATCATCCCTAGAACGATCTACCTTCGCTAAACTTACTTACCTACACTCTTGATTCAAACTTGAAGAGTTTTGAAATCTATTTAAAGACAAACACAACCACTGGACTCCCCGACTGAACTCCTCGATAGTGTGATTCTAATAAATTCGGTCGGATACACGTGAAAGCTAGCTAGTTTGACCTAAGAATAGAACTAGGTCTTAGTGTTTTGTAGCAGTATCATTACAGGAGTATAGATAAGCCAGTTTAGCAAAGGTAGATCATTCTAGGATGATTGGTTCTGTACTCATCCTCTTGCCCAGTTACTGTTCATCCATCGCCGTGATGTGCCATGCAGAGCTGTTGCAAAGTATAATTACCATAGATTATATATTATTTGTACAATCTGTAAAAGATAAGTTTTGCTTATTCCGCAATTCCGTATTCCGCGTTTTACTAACTCCCGATGTTGATGGTCACTTTTATACCACCCTAAGGCTTCCAACATGGCATGTTGAGTACCATTATGTCTGCTAATTTACAATCAGACAATAACCGGTCAATATCCAATTATTCACCTTCCAAAAACTGGTTTTAGTAAACTCTGTAGGTTCACAGCACTAGTGTACACTACTTCACCAGTCTTCATGTACGTATTCTATTAACAAAACATGAGATGATTCAGTGAGTTATTCAGAGATCATGATGTATTAACCTCCTCAACAAAACAAATTTTGTGTAATGTTTCGTAGTGGTACTTAAAGCGCATCCAACCTCCTCTGGCTTAAAGTGTGAGTTGAAATGCTTGCAATAAGTTGAAACAAAATTTTCCAAATTTTCTATACAGTGGAATTTTCTGCTGACTGACTGACTAATGCCTCGTAACTCAATAGTGGCTAAAGCTACAAGCTTGATTTCACTGTTTGATGTCACTTCAGCCCCCACTGGTGCCTTTTGGTATACCACAGTAAGTACAACGCATGCATCATGGACTTACCTAAGTTGCCTTAGTGCTCCTTTTTGCCCCATTTCTCTTCATTGACAGCTCAAAGTGTCAATTCATGGTAGCATGTAGTGGCTTCACTATCTGAATCACCCATATTTCCATAACCCCTGTAGCTGGATTAATTGCAGAGGCACTTCTCTCCATTTGTACTGCTGTGTAACAGGCAGAACATGCCTGAAAACTAAGCATAATGGCCACTTCACTATTCAGTAATTGATTATTGGGGCACATGCTCAGATGCAAAATTAATTTGATGACATGAATGTATGCATCATAAAGTTACCTTTTTTTGTGTTCCATTTCTTTTTGCTGCCAGTGTAAGGTGCTGATTAGCAGTAGTGAATTTATGGTTTCATTTGCAAATGAAAATAATCTGTAATTTTTGCACCATGCCTTAAACATAAGAAGTAAGAAAATTTATCATTCGCCATGAGCGCAAGTACAAGGAATTTTAAGCTTCACTTCGGATCATAGAAATAAAACGTGATGAAACAAGGGAGATCATGCATTTAGTTCTGCAAGTATGTTAATGGAAAAATTGGATTACCAGAATAATCCATTATGGACAGATTATTCCAAAATTGGAAGACTAGAACCATCCAATTTTGGATGATTATAAATTTGGTACAGATTATTCCAAAATTGGAAGACTAGAACCATCCACTATTGGATGGCTATAAATTTGGTACAGATTATTCCAAAAATGGATGTACAGAACCACCTAATTATGGAACCTTATTGTAGATTTTCGTCACTATATAGGAAAATGAGCTATTTCCATCCAAAATTGGAAGGATATATCACAGAGTAAAAAAACATCCAAAAATAGGTCCACCATTTTTTGAAGCAGAACATATGGACATAAACATGTGTATGTGCAAGCATTATTTGAATCAGAATCAGTTGCAAAGTGATTCCAAAGGTAGTTAATGCTTGACACCAGTGAGTTAATTTTAGTTCAGTCAATGATTTCTTTATAGAAACTTGCTGAAAATGTTTGAGGTATCTCTGAAGACATGTTTGAGTTTGACTATGCCTAACTAATAATGCTAAGCTATTGTAAAGAAAGGTGAGGCTGGTTCTAGGGTAACATTTTTGGGCAGGAAATCCCAAACATCCCTGACCTCTTACTGTATAATGATTACTAGTGCTGTTTTAGTATGGAAAATCATTTTGGTTTAGTTGTAATTTCTGGAATGATTGTATAGACTCTTCTCCTACTGTTTCGTTTGTAGGGTTATGTAATGTGTGGACTATAGCTGGAATTGAAACAGAGCACTGTATCCATAGGCGGATTTAGGAGGTACTGTCAGGGGGACCAAGGAGGGGCAAGAAGTTTTAGTGTTTATTCCACTAAGAGGAATTCTAGTACACAAGTTATATTCAGTTGCATACCTTTATTCAGTATAGTTGTATGAATGATAGACATACAGTTTTAAGACTGTAGTTGGAGAAAATTTTTAAAAATCAGACCCCCCAAGTTTGAATTTGGGAGCATTTCTGATAGAATTTAACTTAAAAAGTGTATGCTTGCAATGCATATAAAGATTAGTTAGCCTAAAACCTGTTTGATGGTAAACTGTATAAATCAAAATAAAGGTGTATGGTATTGTTATAATTGTGAATGTTCTATTAGAGTAGTGACTGCTCTATTAGAGTATCTCGATCTTGGCACAAAAATGTGACCGGACCTGTGAAAACCCGACACAATCGCAAATTCCTGTTTATTAAATATTTATAATCTACTTAGCAAAGTGTACCCTCCGGAAAATTTTCAGCCTCATATGCCAATAACTTTAGGAGTTACAGCCCTAAAAAGTGGAAAGAACAGAAAAATTTATTTGTACAGCAAGTATAGGGAAAATTAATTACAGGCACATACAAAAACGGTTGTAACTTACCAATGAATTGATGTACGGAGCTACAATGTTCACCATCGTGTTTGCCATGAACAGGGGAATTAATTACTGGGCAAGTTTTTCCTTTACTCAACCATCTTCACTGCATACGAAGGCACAATTTGTGAAGAAAAAATCGATCGCGTACTATTGCTTCGACGTGACATAAACAAACACTCATAACTTCTGTATCCTTACGTCTACTGCAATAAAACAAAGATTTTCTAACTCCTCTTGAGCAGGCAAATACGATGATATCCAGGGTTTTATTGTTAGTCCTTTTCTTCAGTACGAAAGAGGCATTTAAACAATTTACAGAATTTTTCAATAATACGCAAGTATTTCACCCAATCTATTCAATGCTTTATACTGTAAATTTAGGCTTGCGCGATTGTGTCGGGCTATCGCAGATCCGGTCACAAATTTTAACCTATTTGCCTCACTTTCTTTACAATGTATGGTATATCTGTAAAGTAAAAATATAACTGTTATCTTCTAGTTGCCCATTGGCTTTCCATACTTCTGAATACAGTGTGATGCATGATTCCAGTTTCTGGTATCAATATAGTACTGTGGGGGCAAGAGAAGAGACACGGGGGGGAGAGGCACAGCACCCCTTGGCCCCCTTTCAGATCCGCCTATGACTGTATGTATTATGCTTTCAGTGATTGCTACACATTTTGATGAAAATTATATGTCTGGTACCATTCTACCCTTTGATGCAGTATTTATGGGTACCCAGCCTGATTTATGTAACATAAAATAAACAAACAAGTATGACAAAAAGTTACAAATTTTCTTTTCAAGTAGGAATCAAAGAAATAAATAAGATTGCCTATAACAGCAGTTACACTATTTAGCTAGTGGACACTTAATCCCTACTTCAGTCTTAAATACAGGGGTGGATCCAGGGTTTGGCAAGGGGAATGCACCTGGGTAGTGGAATGATGGGGGGTGCAGCTCCCAGAAGCTAAAGCTTTTTCATATGTTTCAGCAATGAAATATTTGATGTAATGAAGTTTTATGCACAAATATATAAATCATACTGGTAAGTGGATTGCATGCATTATTGATCTGCAAGAGTTGCATGTATAGGGATAAGAGCATGAGAATAGTTCAGCTAGCTATAACATGAGCTCAAAGGAATGACAAACAAAGGACCATGTGCTTTTCATTCTTAGCAGGCTAAGTGTGCCATGCATGGGATATATAGTGCTGTAGATGCTAGTTTTCATACTCAACAACTGTGGATCTGCCACTGAGATCAAGACACATGGTAGTGTGCTATGCGGCCCAAGAAGCTGGCGCGCCACACCATGAGTATATTGACAGGAAGAAAAAAAACACAATTTTCACATACATGTAGCTCTGTGATCTCTTATCTGATTGGAACCAAATATGTTACAGACATGCCTGCACAGTAGGGGAGTCTACATATGAAGGTTGAAGAAAATCTCCTCAGCCATTTCTGAGATAGAAGCGGCCAAAGTTATGTGTTTTTCTTCTACTTCTTTTTGCACACTTTGCAAAATCTATCATAAAATACAAATGCGTACTCCGATCAAACTGAACTTTGGTACACTTAAAGTGCTCATTAAAGCAAATCTCAGTACCAACTCTAATGGGAATCCAATATAGAATCACGGAGATATGACTGATTATTCACATAAAATTAAGATCGAACTTCTGTCATTTCCACAGGGTAAACCCCTGGAAGGAATTAGCTTAAAATTTCTATTTAGATGGAGTAACCATCATAGGAGTGCCTTTTGTGGTTTGAAAGGAATCCAGATAAAGGCCATTGGGATATGACACAAAACCCAACCTGTGTCGAGAGCAAGTTTTTTGAATAAAAAACTATTAGTTTTCACGCCTACCAGGCAAACCGCATTGAGCAATGAGCTGAAAATCGGTATGTAGCTAGAACAATTTTATAGAAAGTCCTTGCAGTAGTACAGAATAATTGGATAACAAAACACTTAGTTATGATTGGAAAGCCAACTACATGTAGCAAATGCGAGATTGACATACTCCAATAGAACAGTAGAGCATTCAGCTTAAAACAGACATCCTATAGAGAGTGCAACTACACATAATTCGTTCTAGAGATTTAGACATTTTCAAGTCACCCTGCAGGGAAATAAGCTTGGAACCAATCATCCTGTAGAGAGTTCAGCCACAAACAAATCACCTTGTAGAATTCAGCTACAAGCAAGTCACCCTGTAAACAGCTCAGCTAAAAACAAATCACCATGTAGAGAGTACAGCTAGAAAAAAACTCACCCTGTAGAGAGATCAGCTACAAACAAGTCACCCTGTAGAGAGTTCAGCTACAAACAAATAACCCTAGGGAGTTCAGCCACAAACAAATCACTCTGTAGACAGGTCAGCTACAAACAAATTACCCTGTAGAAAATTCAGCTACCAACAAATCACACTGTAGATAGATCAGCTAGACACAACTCACCCTGTAGAGAGATTAGCCAGAAACAAGTCACCCTGTAGAGAGATCAGCCGGAAACAAGCTAGTCATTCTGCAGAAAGTTCAGCTAAAAACAAGTCACCTTGTAGAGAGTTCAGTTAGAAATAAGTCATCCTGTATAAAAATCAGCTAGAAACAAGTTACCCTGTAGAGAGATCAGCTAGAAACAAGTGACCCTGTAGAGAGAAGAGCTAGAAATAAGTTATCCTGTAGAAAAATCAGGTCATCATGTAGAGGTCAGCTACAAACAAATCTCCCTGTTAGATCAGCTAGAAACAAGTCATCCTGTATTGAGTTCAGTTACAAATGAGCCACCCTGTAGAGAGATCAGCTAGAAACATTTTACCCTGTGGAGAGTTCAGCTTCATACAAATCACCCTGTAGACAGTTCAGCTTTAAACAAGTCACCCTGTAAAGAAATCAGCTAGAAATAAGTCACCATGTAGAGAGCTCAGCTACAAACAAATCATACCATAGAGAGTTCAGTTACATTTTATGCATCACATAGAGAGTTCAGTTACATTTTCTGTCACCACGTAGAGAATTTATTTCAAGTCACCCAGTGGAGATCAGCTACAAACAAGTTATCCTGTGAAAAGAAATGGCATGTAACAAATTGGTATGTAATAAATTGGCATGTAAGAAATTCAAAATTTGTATAATTACTGATGGAAGCAAAAATACTCCAGTTAATGTTGAAAATCTGATTGGATGTCTTTCTTCTTTCTCTGTGGTAAAGAAAAAAACAAGTTAAAATAACCCCAAATCCGGCCATAAGATGGCTTTGGTATATACAAATACAAAAAGAAGTGATATCTAATCCAAAACAACCAAGCTGTAATAAAAGGTACGGCCCCCAAAAAGGCCATGGTGAAAAAAGATGCGAAATCCAAGGTGGCAACCAAGAAATGGCTGTGATGGTAGGTTAATGGTAAAAAATTTAATAACGACAATTCAGATGAATTTGGTGCCAAGACAAAATGGTACCAAATTCACCTGAATTGTTGTTATTAAAATTTTCTTGGCCGCCACCTTGGATTTCACATCTTTTTTCACTACGGCATTTTGGGAGCCGCACTTTTTTTACAGCATAGCTGTTTTGGATTGGATATACTATTGACTAGATATGAGACTGAAGTAGGAATTAAATGTGCACTAAAAGTTATATATAGTTGCAGGTGTAGATGACCTCTTTGTTTCATTACTTTTTTCCCATAATTCCTACTCAAATTGAAAATTCATACTTGTTGCAGTGACGGTTGGAGTAATGTCAGAAATTAATCATCCTACTTAGTTATACCATTGAAGGCTGCATCTTGGCAACTACTGGCCAAATCACATTACATGAATACTAAGCTACTAGAACCATATATCTAAATACCCAATACAAAATAAGAAACTTGACTTTCCAATGACAAAGTAGGAATTTTTACACATAGCTATGTTGCTATAGCTACCTCTTGTTTCATTACTTTTTTATCGCTGAACCCTATAGCTGCTTAACTAATAATTTTAGTTTTTAAGGCTACGGCATAGCTATGTTGCACATATGTGGCTGTCTTGACAACTGCTTTATTAGAGTATGTTGATCTTTCTGCTTGTATCAATTGAGCCATACAAGGGCATGGTAATTTGACATACCTAGTTTTCTACAGCAAAACTGATTGCAGCTAAAAGAAGAATGGTCAGGGCATGTACTGACTTTTAAGCACAAGGCGGCTTGTTCTGATCATTTATGGGTATGTTCAGATCAACGATCACTTTATAAGTGCAACTACACCTATCCACTCCACCTGCAGTGGCTAAAGCACTTCAACTAGTTTTGTGGCATCTAAATATGCTCTTCTAAGGAAATATCAATGCAGAAAATTAACACCTTTGTATGGATCACTCCTTAGTGTAGGGCTCACCAATACCTTGAGTTTTGCGATTGGCCCAACAATATAAGGAACAGAGCCCTCTTCCAATTGTTACTCTTGCCTGATCTTATGTTATTCGCCACAGTAAAACTCAAATTGTTTGTAGAAGTCCTCCACTGATTTGTGGGTCAAACTCAGGAATGCTTTCATGCACCATTCTTGTCCCAAAATGTTGTATCTTTACCCCAAGTTGACTACAATGTGGCACACTCTAATTAATGTGTAACAGCACCAGCAGAAGCCAGTGACTGACTCAACTGAACCATAAACCCTGAATCAGTGGTTGACCTATCAACCCTGATGCCATCAACTAACTCAGCAACTAGCTCAGTACACTCAGCAATTGCATCAGCTACACTCAGCAACTACCTCGGAATTGACTCATTTTATACATCAACTCAGTGCACACACATTAGTTAGGTCATTATGTTTCTTAGCAACCATTTGTGTGTAAATATGTAGTATACAGTTTTACTTTTATTAGTTGCGCTCAAGTTGCACTCAGGTGGTGGTCCAACAGAACACACTTCTTCGGCGAGCAACCGCTTTCCCATGTGGCCACTTATCATTAGTGACCCTACAACATTTGGTGAACCTGACATGAGTGAGTACTACAAGGAGTACTACTTTGGTGATCCTGATGGAGAACAGCCCTGATGATCCAGAGACTAGTGCTACCTCTACTAAAGGACTAGCTACCTCCAGCTATGCTATTGACATTTGGTGACAACTGAGAACTCTACATAACTGCAGCTACCGCTTACTGGGTACCCACCTCTCACCACACGTGTGACTACAGTGCATCCTTAACACCCTGCCGAACACCCTGCCGGACACTCTTCCACGTATGTGGTGATTGACTCTCCTTCCGACCACCACCAACGTCACAGCTCTCCATTACAGTCACCCACTGGACACTAGCTACCAGCAGTCAACCACGGCTCATCCAGCAACATTTCCAGCTCCTACAGGCTCATCGCTTGAAGCAACTAGCTAGTGCCACACACCTCTGGACTGTTGAAGCTAAACTGCTTAGCCCACACTGCTAGCTATCACCACTTGCCGACACCGAGCCTGCTCACCTCTCAGCTGCCCACTTCCGGCAAACACCACAACAGATAATCCATCTCAACCGAGACCTCAACGTGCCGAGTCACTCTACTTCTGTTCTGGACAGCTTCTGCAGCTCAACAACTCACCTGGCTCCGGCCAACCAGGCACAGCTGGCCACTGCTTCACTCAACCAACATCAGTCAATCAACACAGTCGCCTGCATACTGCTGACTGACCCACACCATGATTTCCCTAACCGGTGAAGTCAGCACCATACTCCACATGCACTGACAGGACAGGCTCAACTGCAACCTTCATCACTGCTGCCACTGCTCCTTCACACTCCTATAGAATACACCATTCACCATTTGCTCACTGAAGGGGGAGTACTGTAGCAGCAACAGTAGAAGCTAGTGACTGACTCGGCTGAACCACCTACTTCATAGCAGATACTGAAGTGTATGTAAGTCAGCACTGAAATTGGGTCACTATCACTGACCCAGATGACCCACTGACCTGGATTAATTAACCCTCTCACCGCCACATGGCAGTTTTGATTATAAACACCCGTAGCATCACGTTCTAAACATTCTAAAACTTCAGTTGGGTGTTTTAGTAGCCCCTGCACTTATCCTGTAGTGGGCACACCCTTAAGTGAATGGGAACAGGGATAATCAGTCTCTCGCACACTATTGCACGGTTAGATGATGCAATTGGGTACTTTCGGAACATCGATAACAAGCATTGTAGATGATTCTTCAAAGTGATAATGGCACTACTAATAAAGAGAAACAGTAAGGAGAGGGATTATATAGGTTGGAGTGGTGTGTTGCTACCTTTGTACGTCGCGAAACAGTGACCTCGTGCTTGTATGCGTATGTGCACTTGCTCAAATGCTGGAAAACCAGACTCAGAGATAATCGCTTCAACTGTAAACAGGTTAGTGATGTTTATTGTATTATTATAAACAGTGCTAGCCTGTAAAGTAGTGAAATTTCACGTTTAGCTTCACTTAGGTCGATTTTCGTACTTTAAAGTTATATAATGGATTTGTGGTTGCTCTTGTGTAAACAACAACTTCATAATTGAATTCCTTGTTCTATAGCGGGTAAATTGATATATAGTTTTTATAGGATTATATGGTATGGTATGTAAGTTACAGCAGTTTAGAAACAGTAGATTGGAGCCTCTACAAATTTGGCAGTGAGGGGGTTAAGGTAAAGGCTTGCACTGAAAAAGTTTCGTGAATTTTGTACATGATTTGTTGATTCTGTGGACATTAACGATTAAGATAAGTGTGCAGAATGTACTGCAGGCTATAAACAAGCACCAAGACAAGAAAACTTCGTTCATAGGTATACGTAGCTTTCGCACACATACTTACTTAAAGTGCTTGAGGCCCCTACTGGACAACTTGTAGCATTGCTCATGCTGTATTAGCTAATTCTAATCTGTTGAATTATCAGTAAAATTAATAGTAAGAACTCTTTAATTCTTAGCTAAATCATAGAATATTGATTAGATATTTTCCAGATATGTGTTATACAATTGAAATATACCACTCTAATTAATCACTCAATACCTACAATGTACTATCCTATAAACTAGTATTGCAATTATATAAATAAAGTTTAAGTTATTAAACATAGTTAATGTTGTGAAGTGTAGGCCGTGCAAGTCCCGAAAATATTAGCATGCAACAGAGGGCTCTAATAAGAACATAATGCTGTGAGCAGAACACGTTGGCAGTAATTCATACCTGTTGTAAGAAATCTTACCAGTTAACAGTGGCTATAAATCTTCAAGATGGATATTCGTAGTTCTCGTTGGCTGAGGAAGGGGAGGGTCGCCGTCCTTAAGAAGTTCGACTGCTGGATTAAGCAAGCGAGGAGCTTTGTCACGGGGAAGGGCCGCCTCAAGAACAAGCGTTCCAGACAGGATGACGACGCGACAAGATGTGACGTTACAATACCAGCAGCCACCATCAAGGATGTTTCTAGAAGTCGCTTACCTCGGCCCACACACAGTATTGGTGTATTAGTAAGCTTACACACTGCTCCCACACACCCTGTATATGCATGTAATGAGTAGGGTTGTACCGATATACCGATACATATTGTATCGGTGGCCGATATGGAGATATTTTTTTGCCAATATCGGTTGGTCTTGATATAGCCACCAAAACTGATATGATATACCAAAATAGTTTTTGCCATGGTAGAGCCACATTATACCCTCTGTTATACATACAGCAAACAAAGCTGGAGAGACAGTAGTTTTCTATATCCTTGAAAAAAGCACTATACTACAAGAAGCCATAGAAATACATGCATAGCAAACATTCACTATTACAATACTTACCAACCATACAAAAAATTATAATAGTGGAGAGCTATAAAAAAAGCAATCATGGGATGAATAAACTAGAAACACAGCTTGAAACAATCAGCCATCTTTACAAGCCATTAAATACGGAGTAATGCAGACTCACCTTGGTGAGAGCATGCATAAAGAAAAAATAAAAATATTTTGTAGGTGCCTCACTGTCTGGGTTGTTAATTGAGGCCACACCACCACAGGCAGTCAAGCATCATTAGCACTTAGAACTGCATACTAAATGTATCTTATGGAAAGAAAATAAAACATTAAAGTTTCCCAGTTTCCTCCAATCTAAACATATAGCTACACTTTATTATATTGGTATATCAGATCAGTATCAATGTTCTGACTTAGTATATTGGTATATAATATCGGATCAGTGCAAAATTTCCCTATTGGTACACCTCTACTAATGAGTGAAATAATAAGAGTTTCTCTGTTACTGGTGAGCTTAGTAGTGAGTTCATACATAGATATAGCCTAGTCACCAGTCACTGATGCCAGTTTAAAAAAAAAAGAGGAAATGACCAAGTATCTGAATTCAGTGACTTAATGGTACACTTGAAGTCAAAATTCTATTGTGTGCAATTAAAATTTTTTTAAACACAACCACAGGTATGTATTAAATGTATTCTGGTATGTATTTTATTGTATTCTGACTTCTGTATTTTACAGCATACTATATTGGTTTCTTCATTGCTGCTTAGTGGCTTGTAGTCAACATCATCAGGGCTTGGATAGTTAACTAGAGAATGCAGAATACAATGAAGTATCACCAAACTAGCTACATACATGGGTGTGTCCATTCACTGGATTGGACTACTGGACTGGATTACTGGACTGGACTACTGGAATCAGATAATTTTTTTGTTTTCTTATGTTTTTTATCACTAAACTTAACTAAAGTGTTTTAGAAACTGACACCATTCACCACGAGACATAAAACTTGTACATTAATCACAAAAAATGCACTAAAACTTTAGTGCAGTTTGCTATCAAAAATAATTTGCCTACTGCTAGCAATGTTTCAAGCACTGTGCACTGTTAACACTACTAATGCATCTGTCTGTCTTCTCTAGCATTCGATCTTTTGTAAAATAACGCACCACACATGTATATACGTTTTACACCATGCAATTACATTGTTACTGTAACATAAAAATCACCTATGGCCTGCGCATTCACTTCAGCTTTGCTGGCTCTTTGGTTTATGATGTTTGTAAACAGCAACAAGTGCGCAGTGGTACATATTAAGTTTCCCAATGCGTGCACTTTCAAACAGGAAGGTAAGGTTACACATATTTGCAAAAAAAAATACAGTGAGCTGTGTAACAAGAGTAAAACCAAAGTCATACCATTAAATAGACCACCAAAACTAGGCACTTTTTCAAACATCTACATTATAAGACTGAAAAGCTGTCCGTCCGTCTGTCTGTCTGCATTCCATTTGATGTCAGGCATGTACTCTTGAACCGCTGCACGTTTCGAAGCGTCTTTGTGTCTAAATAAGCGCTCATTATCCAGCTCTACAATGATGGTTTTGAAAAGTTCGTGCGAGCTATTGTTTGTCCGTTGCCGGCTCTTTAAATGCGAAGGTGTAGAAGAAAAATGGCTTAAATTCTTTCTATAAACTGCAAGTAAACACCTATCTCAGTCCATTTGTACAGGTCTTTATAAGACAAAAATATAGATATAATCTTGGGTGTAGGACAGGTAGGTGAATGGGCTAGACAGATGTCTTACATGCAGGAGGTTGTGGGTTCAAGTCCGGTTTGTGATAACTTTTTTTTTCGATTTGGGCACCTTTTCAGTGCACCGTTTTTTTCATTCAGGTGCCTTTTCAGTGCACCTTTTAGTCACTCTGAGTACCCTTTCAGTATAATTATTTTTTCTCTAGGTAAGTTGTTGAAAGTTCAATGTGTAACGTGAGTTCGAATCCTGTACTGTATATGACTGTAAACACATGATCATACACGTTACATTTGCCAAGACTGTACACACGTGATATTGCAAATTCAAATTTCATTTGATGTGCTGTGTAAGCATGCCGCCTAAGCGAAAACTAACATCTACCTTTTGTGCATCTCAAGCAAAGAGACACAAGCAGAACCAAAGATTGGATCTAGCGAAGAGACAGGAAGAAGCAGAACGACAAAGACTGCGCCACCAGGAGGCTTCCACTCGAGCTACCACCAGGACCAGTGCCACGGTCAACTCACAACATAGACGACGACAACGTGACGCAGAAGCCCATCGTGTGGCCCGCCAGGACGAAGAAAGACGGTCACAGGAACGGATCCGCGATACATTTGCCCGTCGACGAGCCCGTGAGGACCCAGCCACCAGAGAAGAAGAACAACAACGTAATACAGCTGCCCGTCAACTTGCGCGTGAAGACCCAGCTACAAGGAGGGAGGAGCAACAACAAAATACAGCTGCTCATCAACAAACTCGGGCTGATCCACGCTACAGAGCTCACGAGCAGCAGGCTAACACCACACGCAGACAATAGGTACGTGCAAGCACACACCCAAGCTTTAGGGGGCTTAACTATCAGCCACACAACTTCTTCAACACTACAGATGTAGGCGCACTTAGTGTAGAATGCACACACTGCGGTTCATTAAAATTTCCCGAGGAGATGGAATCCCTTTGTTGCTTGAAGGGAAATGTCCAGTTAGAGGCATTTCCACAGCCTCAGTCATTCTTAAGACACCTATATGAAGGTACGGACAAGGGGGGGTAAACATTTTCTACGTAACATACGTAAGTACAATAGTGCATTTCAAATGACGAGCTTTGGCTGTAACGAGATAACTATGGCTGGCTTCAATCCTTCTTTTAGAGTACAGGGTCAGGTCTATCATCGTATAGGTAGTTTAGTTCCATCAGCAGGTGAGTCTCCTAAATTTTCCCAAATTTATTTTATTGACAATCAGCAAACTGAATTAGCTACTAGATGTGGGATAGTTGATGGGTTAAGGCTTGACATAGTTAGGGGCATTAATGAGCATTTGCATGACAATAATCACTATGTTCAGCTTATTAAAGTAGCTAAAGAAATATTTGAGCAGCATGACGAGCCAGCAAATGTTAGGGTAGTGATTAACGAGAACAAACGGCCTGTAGGAGAGCATGCTAGGAGGTATAATAGCCCGATGTGTGAGGAGGTAGGAGTGCTAATGCCTAATGATAATGTAAATAATAGGGATATAGTTTTGCACTATAGGGATGGGTCTTTGCAGCACATTTCTGAACTTCATAGGGGATATGATCCTTTGCAGTATCCTTTACTCTTTTCTTATGGCACTGATGGATGGCACATCAACCTGAAATTGGCTAATGGTAGGAAATTAACAGCCATGGTGTATTACCGCTACCACATCATGGTTAGGCAGCAAGTGCCTGTATTGCTTCAGGCTAAACGGCTTTTCCAGCAATTCCTCATTGATGCCTATTGTAAGATTGAAACTGAGCGCTTACATTGCTACCAGCATTTGTGGATTGCAATGGTAGATGGGGATGGTGATCCCAGGAATGTTGGTCGTAGGGTGATCCTACCATCATCATTCACTGGTGGACCACGCTACATGCATGAGCGTCAGCAGGACACAATGACCTACAATAGGAAGTATGGCCACCCCGATCTCTTCATCACCATGACCACCAATCCTAATTGGCCGGAGATTAGGAACAATCTACTACCAGGTCAGGAGCCTCTGGACCGTCCAGACTTAGCGGCCCATGTGTTTAGGCTTAAGGTATAGAAATTGTTAGAGATGCTCACAAAGGAGATGATTTTTGGGAAACCACAGGCTTGGCTCTACTCAACAGAATGGCAAAAGTGCGGTTTACCACATTGTCATTTGCTGTTATGGCTTATTCAGGAGCACAAGATCACTCCAGATAAGATTGATGATGTCATCTGTGCTGAGATCCCTGATCCAATGGTTGATCCTGAGCTGCACCGGATCGTGATTTGCAACATGGTACATGGGCCCTGTGGGAGCATAAACCCTGACTCCCCTTGCATGTAAGATAGCTACTGCACTAAGAGATACCCAACTAGGTGCAGACAGTTACCCACTGTACAGGAGGAGGAGCCCTGAGGATGGTGGACAGGTAGCTACCATTAACATGAGGGTGATGGGGTCTCGCATTACTCAGGAGATTGACAACAGGTGGATTGTGCCTTACAACAAACTTCTGCTTCGTCGCTGGCCATCCTGGAGTTAAGGAGGCTCAGGTTATAGGCAGAATCTATACCATCAGTCCACGTCATGGAGAATGCTTCTACCTTCGATTGCTGCTTCATCATGTTAGGGGACCCCAGTCTTTTGCTGACTTGAGAACTGTTGAAGGTGACATCTGTAGTTCCTTTAGGGATGCACGCTTGAGGTTAGGTCTTCTTGAGGATGATAATCAGTACCACTTGGCTATGGATGAGGCATCAGTCAGCAACTCACCTGCAAGTCTTCGCACCCTGTTTGCAGTGATCCTTACTTGGTGTGAACCATCCAACCCTCTGGAGATTTACGAGAACCACAAGGAAGAAATGGCAGAGGACTTCTTGCACCAGCAACGTACTCAACATCGGGATGAAGACTTGGAGTTCAATGATGACATCTTCAATGTGGCTCTCTAAGACTTGCAGGAAAAAGTTATTTCCATGGGAGGTAGGGAACTGTCTGAGTATGGGCTACCCCCAGCCTCAGGCAGTGGATAGCGATAGGTTTGCACACGTGTACCGTAGGGAGATTTGACTATAATCATGAAGAGCAACAAGCATACGTAAATCGTCATGTTCCTTTACTTACTGCTGACCAACGAGATGTCTATGACACCTTTTGCTCCATGGTAGATAGGGGCGAGGGAGGCATGTTATTCTTGGATGCCCCTGGTGGAACTGGCAAAACTTTCTTGATCAATCTTATTCTAGCTAAACTTAGGTCTGTAGGTAACATAGCATTAGCTACTGCTTCTAGCGGAATAGCCGCTACTCTCTTGACTGGAGGACGTACCTTGCATAGCACCTTTAAGATCCCTTTGGACTTGCATGCATCGGACATCCCAATGTGCAACATCAAGAAGGGAACTGCACTCTGCAGGGTGATCATAGAGGCTAAAGCCATAGTAGTCAACGAAGCCCCCATGACCAACAGGGGTGCCTTTGAAGCTTTGGACCGTACCCTGAGGGACCTGACAGGGAGTGATCATCCAATGGGAGACAAGTGCGTGCCACTGTGGTGACTTCAGGCAGATTCTACCTGTCATTCAAGGTGGCACCAGAGGTAACATTGTTGATGCTTGCCTCAGGCGATCTCATCTGTGGGACAGTGTGGTAGTTAAACAACTACACACTAACATGAGAGTGCACCTGTGTGGAGATGTGGCAGCTGGACAATTTGCTGAAGAACTATTGGCCATTGGAGATGGGAAGTTCCCTATTGACACTCCACCTGATGTTGTCCAGCTACCTGACACCATGGGAACCTTTGTGAATAGCATGGAGGAATTGGTTTCCAGGGTGTATCCAGATTTGCTCACTAACTTTAGGAACTTGGCTTGGCTTTCTGAACGCTGCATTCTTGCTCCTCTTAACAAGACCACTCATTCCATCAACATGACTCTGGTGGAGCAGTTACCTGGTGACTGCTGTGACTACAGGTCCTTGGACACCATACCTGATGAATCTCAGGCTGTTCACTTTCCAACGGAATTCTTGAACTCTTTAGAGGTATCTGGACTACCTCAGTATCTTCTCCTACTTAAAGTAGGTGCTCCTATTATTATTCTACGCTCTCTAGATCCTCCAAGGGTTACTAATGGCACTAGGAGTGTAGTTACTAAACTCTCGGCTAACACAGTAGAGGCTAAGATTTCTCATGGTAGATATGCAGGACACGATATTATAATACCACGCATTCCTCTCATTCCAAGTAACTCAGTTTTGCCTTTTGAATTTAGATGGCTTCAATTTCCAATTGCGCTTTGCTTTGCTATGACCATTAACAAAAGCCAGGGCCAAACTTTTAAGGCTGTAGGATTAGATTTGATGGACGAAAGTTCCACACACGGCATGCTTTATGTGGCACTATCTAGGGTAGGTTCAGCAGATAGATTGACACTTTTAGTTAGAGGGGATTGCAAAACACGTAATGTAGTCTATAGTGAGGTTTTTAGATAGGCAAACACATGCACTTTAGTTAGGTTTGTCTGCTGCTACTGCTGCTTTGTGGTATTGTGGATCAACACCTGTGGATGGTGGTAAGGAAGGTATTATGGTAAACAATGTATCAGGTGATTGCTTTGTATATTTATGTATGTGTAAAACTATTTATCTTTTCTATTCTTTTGTCTGTATGCATATCCTGGATGATTTGCTCCTGATTACTGGAGGAGGGATGACTGCAGCTACAGTGAAATGACAGCAGTCCCGTAGCAGACTGTTCTTCACAACGTGGGGCACGTTGTGGAAATGGGAGCTATTTATGGACTTGAACTCTTTCTACACATGCATACACAGCAGAGTGGAGCATTTTTTGGGTTTTCCTGTACAGCAAAAAAAAGAAAGAAAAGGCTGGCAGGTTTTCCCCATGAGTTGTCTTGGGCTGGATGACTCAAATTTTTTTTGTTTTCGTTTATTATTATTTCTTGCTAGCCTCCACTTTATATTTTGTAAAGCTGTTATATTTTGTCATAACAGAATCATTGTAGTGCACATTACAGTAATTCACGGTATCTTTGGATGATAGAATTTGAGCAATGCAATGAATATCTCAATACTATGAGTGCATACCTCTTAAACAAATGATATCATTAACCACAGCCCCTGTTATTAATTGAACATTAATGAAATGATTAATAATGCCTCAATCAACTTATATTAGAATATTATATATCAATCAACTAGCTATTAATCAGTAGCTTAACATATGTTAATCAGTCACTTGTAGTAAACATAGTAAATGACACCATTGCTGAACTTCATGTCAAAAGGATCCACCTTAATCAGTGCCTTCTTAGTGATCTTCTCCATTGGCAATTCAGCAATTTTCATTACTATGTCATCAAAAGCACTCAGACAAAGCCTATCATTTTCGCCCTTGATCCTCAGTTGAGCGAAGATGGCTTGCTTGGATTCCACAGTATCCTGCATAGTTCCACACTTGGAACATTCACCTATCTCATCTTAGTCAACAGCCAGCCTTCCATTGCATTCACACAGCTGGTGTACATCTCCAATTTTTCAACAGCAAACACACGAGCATTGTTTACTCGAGATACCTGCAACTGTTGTGTGTTATCAAAAGTAGCACCAATATCATCAACTGCATCAATGGTACAGTTATCCTTGGATGTGAGTACACATTTCCTTCCATAAAATTCCTTTAACATATGACCTTTGAATTCATAGCAATGCCCTTTTTCAACTTTACCAACATGTTCTCCCCAAACTTTCAGTGTAACATGTCGGGTACCATCAGCAATGACAACCTCCTGCACTCTATCACCACTGCATGTATTACATATCTGATCTGCGTGCATAACTTAAGCTCAGACAGTTACACGTTGGTATTGAGGTAGCTCTGACAACTTCTCCAAACAGGTTACTGGTTTGCCCTCCTTTGTTGCATTGAAACACCTTGCTGATTTTGAAATCTCAGTGCTGTTCTTTACAATGATTTCCAGTTGATCATGCCTGGTCTTCTTTACCTCGCAACCATCAAGCTTCACAGTTTCACCACTGTCATACATCTCTTCTAATTTTCGGCGGACACCTGCATTAAACCCACAAAACCTCATGCTTGAAGCATCATCTGTTATCTTGCCATCAAAGTAGCTACAGTCAGTTCTCCCACAAGCACTCTTCATTGGGGATAAGGCAGTGATCACTCCTTCTACCTTTGCATGAGAGCTTGGCTCAGCACAAGCTAAATTTGCATCTAAAATACTACTTTTCTTTGCCATTACCAACAATTATGTAGCTAGCTACCTATAACTCAAGCAACAATTCATTGTTTCACTGCAATTCAGCATACAGTCAACTATAACTACTACAGATCAATCACTTATTTTATGTAATAAATTTATCCAATCAGATTCATCATACAGTCACTAAAGAAGTTGTTGCTAAGTATCTTATATTGAATTTAACCAATCAAATTCACTGTACAATCACAAAGAAGTTGTTGCTAAGTAGATAGTGACCAGGCCCCCTCCAACATAACAGAGTACCTTATATAGGTGTAAAAACTTAATGTATTATTTATCATCCTGCTAATGAAATAGCTCAACTATACATCCTTAACAGCAAAACTATGGGATTATGTAGTCAAGAACAATGCCTATCCCATGCAATAGAATGGACATGGCTGTCAACAATGGCAACAGGCATAGCTACCCTCTCAGTTCCTTACACTGACATGCTGGACGTCCATCACAAACTGCCATCTATAATGTTGCACTATATACATAGTAGCTATCTTGCACAATCCCACTGTATAGCTGCCAAGTGAATTCATATCTATATGACTCAATAACCCTATCACTTACAGTGTATACAAATACAGTAACCAAATCCTTAACTGTATGGTATGCAGTGCCTACAAAACCGGCCCTATGCCTGGAATGACATTCTTACAGTGCCTCATGTATCATTACTGAATTATCACCAGGCCATTACTGATATAAACAAATATATAGTAATGACCAACTGTAATTTCATTTAATTTCTATGTGCATACCACCCTGCACAATAGGGCAGGTACTACAGCTAGTACTTAATAAAGCCTTAATAAAAAATAATATACTGTATGTGCATGCCTTTTTTTTTAATATGACAATGAGAGCCTCAGTAGCCCCCCATGTGTACTCTATGTAATCATTTTAGTGGTTGGAAAAGGTGTTTGTGGTTGAAAAAATGTGTTTGAACAAATTTTATGTGAGTCCAGTAGTCCAGTCCAGTAATCCAGTCCAGTAGTCCAGTCCAGTGAATGGATACACCCTACGTACATGCATATATAGCTAGTCATCGGCCTTAGAAGGCGACTGTATTAATGGTGGTATGAAGGTAACTTGGTACCTAAAAAGAATACAGTAATCATAAATTGTGTGTTGAAAGGCAGCCAGGTACATGTTAGAACTTTGCATAGCAGTTTCATGGTGTTGTGTCAGCTTCTTGCATACCATACCCTTGAGTCTTATAATAGTCCCACAGATAAAGTCCATTTTATTATCATTAAAGGAAAAGTCAACCTATACAACTTCAACAGGAATCGTTTCAAAACAAAGTGCTTGCTCTAATGTGTACATGATACAGCGTTATCGTTATATATCTGTAGTTCTACCATTGGGATATGCTCCAGACAATTGGCATGGGGCACACCATTGTATTGTTAGTTGCATGTTCATTTGCTTGTATGTTATGCCTTCCTAATGTTTATGTTGTCACATTTGCTTGTTATGTATGTCGTTGCCATTGCTTGTTTGTATATCAACGTATGTCACTGTCACTGCTTGTTTCGTATGTCACATTAGCTTGGTTTGCATGTCGTTGCCATCATCTTCTGTATGTTGCCAGCATAGCTTATCTTGCATATTACTAGATGTTGCCACCATCAAAATGTCTGCACATTGCATGGGCATTAAACCTTGATGCTTGGGGGTAGATCACAATATATATATTATATATCATGACTTACTTATGGCCTCTATTGTAAAGAGTTTAGGGCAGAGACGCTTCTCTGCTCTAAACTCTTTTATTACCTAAGCATCAATAAACCAAAAGTACTTCCTACTTTGACCTCGCTGGAATTACATAACCTTGCCTAGGCCATATACCATGGCAGATGAGGCCCCTAGCACTTACCAAACCCCCTCCTCAATCAATGGATTGCTGGAGGTGAAGAATGAAGATCTGAGGAACAGACCACATAAGTAGGTGAGTGGTAGCGTTACTAAGCATTAAATAAAGTTTAAGTTATTAAACTTAATGTTGTGAAGCGTAGGCTGTGCAAGTCCCCAAAATATTAGCATGCAACAGCTAATAAGAACAACACATGCATAACACTGTGAGCAGAACAAGTTAGCAGTAATTCATACCTGTTGTAAGAAATCTTCCCACCCCTATCCCTACCCACTGAATAGTTTACAAACTTTGTACATGCAGGTGTTCTATGTTAATTGGCATGGTATGCCGATAACAATTCTAGTTAGTATTCCACTGTCAATAGTGGTACTTATGTACATCTGTAGTATAAGCAGTGGAGCAAGCAGACACATAATGTTGTTGTTTTACTCTGTACTTTACTGTGCCTGCATTCAATTACTCAGAAACATTTACATGAAAGACTATTTGCCATTATACACATTCTGTTGTGAGTTCTTCAGCTGTAGGTCTGACTGGATTCCTTCGCTGTGCCAACCGCTACCACAAGTAGAGATTGCTATTGAGGGATGCTCACAGTTTAGATCTTTGTCAGGAGAGATGCTCTTTCATCCTACCTGCAGTCACAGACAGGCCCTCCAGTTCAGATTGCCATCAGGGTCGGGTTGCTATCAGATGCTTGCCTCTCCCATCCAGATCAGTCTCAGGAGACGCTTCCCCATCCAAATTGCTAACTAGAGATGCTCTCCCAACCAGATCACTAGCTGAAGATGCTCTCCCATCCAGATCAGTATTAGGAGATGCTATCCCATTCAAATTGCCAACTAGAGACGCTCTGCCAACCAGATTGCTAACCGGAGACGTTCTCCCATCCAGATCACTATCAGGAGACGCTCTCCCATCCAGATCACTATCAGGAGACACTCTCCCATCTACCAGAAGATACTTTCTGTCATGAGCACTATCAAACATGATCCATGCAGCTACAGAGTACCAACCAGTTAACCACCATAGAGGGACCACAGTGCTACTATCATGCAGCTCAAGTGTTGATGCTATTTCACATAGTGCCACTCTCAACAGTGGATATTGACAACTCTGAGAACAATGGTCACGCCCTGACCATTGTATCACATGCACACAGGTGTTGATGCTGTCACTATCTGGCTAAAGCTAAAAGCCACGTGACACAAATTAGTGGTGACCCACAGGTCAACACATCACCTACTGCTGCTATAAGCAGTTCGTCCATTCTCCTTAGAGGAGTCTGAGACAGCAAGGGGCCTCACTTAGGATATCTGCCTTATCCCCTAGGTCCTCCCGTTTGCCTCTATTGTAAAGAGTTTAGGACAGAGACACTTCTCTGCTCTAAACTCTTTCATTACCCAAGCACCAATAAACCAAAAGTACTTCCTACTTTGCCCCCACTGGAATTACGTAACCTTGCCTAGGCCATATACCATGGCAGATGAGGCCCCTAGCACTTGCCGAACCCCCTCCTCAATCAATGGATTGCTGGAGGGGAAGAATGAAAATCTGAGGAACAGACCACATAAGTAGGTGAGTGGAGTGTAACTAAACATTAATATATATCAATACCATAATGAATTGTATATCCAATGGTGTAATTTTTGTGTAGGATAAACAGGTGCATAGGCAAGAGCTCCAACCCTGTACTGATAAAGTATCTTTTTGTTCTTGCCATAGGCACAGAGCCAAGTTAGATTTATGAAGACAAGAATTCAGATGATATATAACTCGCAAATGAATGACATGGTATTGAAATAATGTATGTAGATTTATAGAATAATAGGCAGCAGTTAAAAATTTATATTATACATACAGTGAATATTAATACTGTTTGTTCCAATTGTTCAATAGCTGCACACTACATAATAACTAGCTAGACTATTCCTTTCCAGACAGCTTTATAGTACACAACTGAGGACTCCACTGCATCATCCTTTAGTCTATTAGTATCACTACATGCAATCCTATCACCGCCACTAAAGTGTATTTCTGATTTTGCATAAGGTGTTGAAAGCTGCCTTACAAGACAGCTTAACAGGGAAACTGTATCTTTGCTCATCCCACTACTGCAATGGATCAAATATGCTCCTAACAGCAAAAGCCTGTGTCAAATTGACACCAATAATAGAGTGCTAGCAGCAAAGCTCTTCATTAACTTCTGCTGTTAGATGTTTCCTTGGTTCATTATCAGTTGCAACATTTCTAAACTCGGCAAGTGAATCATAATTTTTCCTTTTATTGCCAGGTTCAACTACTGCTTCTCTGTCCTCCTGATCATTTTCAAGTTCCTCAACATTACTATCCTCCAACTCTCTATGAATGTACGTAGCTACTAGTTATGTTTATACACCTTCAATAGCTATGTGGCTAAGTAAAACCAAGCTGTGTACGCAAAATTCTGTTTTGCAATACAAATGTACTGAAAATAAACCGGGTAAATCATGTGTATTACATATGTGACTGGCCTGCAAAAATAGGGCATGTGGGCACAAACTACATCCTGACACATAACATCTCATATCGCGGTTTTGAGATGGAATATTTTATTCTTTAACTTGTACTAAAAAGCCAACTAAATGTTCAATACGTGCTGAAACTTTCATGGCCAAGCAATAATGGAATACAAAGTTATGGTGCATCAAAGTTTGAAAAATTAGGTAATTTTTATGCCCTCACATGCCCTGTTTTTGCAGGCCCGGTCACATATAAATTTACACACATTCTAATCACTTGGGTATGTATTGAAACAAGATAAAACCTATATACTATCAGATGCACCAGTAGGGTTTCTTGTTTGTACAGCGTAAAGCACATGAGGTATGGGCACTTCTTTTACAATGCAGTAGGAATAAAATTTACCATCGCCATTTCATTGTTTCCTTTGTTCGCAGGATGCACACAGGGAAAACATTATACCTTCATCATTTTACCGATTCATAATGAACACACTAAGCAAAACCCCGTCTTCATAGCTTGTTTCAGTCATGAGTTATGGTTGATTTAATAAGTGCCTGTAATTTACTTGCTGTATTGTTGCTATACAAATTAAATTTATTTCAACTGTATAGCACTTTATTTCCAAGAGTATTCACAAAAGGCTGAAAATTTGGCTGTCCACTCCATTGTCACTATAAAAATTTACCTCTATTACACTACAAAAATCCATCCTAACGTTGCAGTGCTTGAAATAACGGTCGGACATGGGACATTTTCCGACCAAAACTGCACATTGTCTGACCATATTTGGAGTTGGTCGGACAAAATGTCCAATCAATTATTTTAAGATTGTATTGCTGTATAAAAAATTTTTATTGTGATAATTTTATGCTCAGTATACCTACACTTACTTAACTAAGAGACGCGAAGTGCACGTTCGTACCACGGCACAGCCTCTGAAGAACTCTTTTTAATGCCCGTCAAGGGTTTAATTGGATCACATGGTTCAACCGCAATGAAACGTGGCAGTACATTATCATCGAGCGAAGACTCCCAGCCGTCGTCAAAGCAAAGAAAAGTTAAATATGACACTCTCAAGAACTGGGTTAGTTCATTAGATCGAGAGATACAAAGTATGTCGTGACTGGACTGTGACACGGAGACGGCGGCTGGGATTAAGTATGTGACAAAGCTTAAGTGCCGAATTTGCACAAGGTAAAAGGACAGAATCATTGGAAGAAGGAATTTTAGCAGCAAATGGATTGAAGGGGATGACTCTGTTCGTACCACTAACATTCGTGACCATGTAAAATCTGAACAACACCTACATGCAATGAATTTAGAAAGAAAACGACTTGCGCAAAGTCTTGATGAAAGCCCTGCATCATATGCACCAATTGCTCGGGTATTGACAACTATTTCACCAGAAGAAATGGACAGATTAAAAGTTAAATTTGATATAGCTTACTTTATTGCTAAGGAGAACATAGCCTTTACAAAATATGGTAAGTTATGTGAACTGGAAGCAAGACACAGTGTGAAAATAGGAACGTCTTACCTTACTAATAATGCTGCAAAAGACTTCATTCACTTCATTGCGGAATCAATGAAAAATGGTGTTGTTGCAGAAGTTACCAAAGCAAAGTTTTTCTCAATATTTCTTGATGGCTCAACTTACAAAGGAAATGTAGACAATGAGTTGATGATGGTTTGTTGGTGTGATACAAATGGTGAGGATGAAAAGCTGCACACAAGAATTGGATTTTTGGCCATTGACCGGCCAACTACTACAAATGCTGAGGGTCTATATAAGTCACTAATGCATGGGCTTCAGCAGCTTGGCATCAAGGAGATTAACAAAGAAGAATGTTGCCGTCTAATTGGCATTGCAACTGATGGTGCTTTAGTAAATATTGCGTCAGGAGGCCTTAAAGGTTTAGTGGAAAAACAAGTACCATGGGTATACTGGATGTGGTGTATGGCACACAGGCTGGAATTGGCTATCAAAGATGCATTGAAAGGAACAAGTTTTGATCTAGTCGATGAAATGTTACTTCGCCTCTACTTCATTTATGACAAGTCACCCAAAAAATGCAGGGAACTAGAAGGTATTGTCAATGATTTAAAGGATTGTTTTCAGTTTGACGACGATGGTGTGAGACCACTTAGAGCCAGTGGATCTAGGTGGGTATGCCATAAGCTTAATGCCATGCGACGGGTTCTGTCAAAATATGGTGCCTACACATCTCACCTGGCTACACTATCTGACTGATTTCAAGCACTGACGTTGTAGCTAGATGGAGCTTGAAAGATATGTTTAAAGCCGAAAATGAAAACCATACACATTTTTACTTGCAAAACCAGTAAAATCAGTCTAGTGTAGCATAAGTCACCTATTATCGAATGGTACGCACTATCAAACCTAAGCAAGCTACACAACAGATGGAGGGGGATATAGGTTTACTAAAGACTGGTTAACTAAAGACTGGTTTCCTTCAATAGTTTCTATTGGTAAAGCACACCAGAGGGTCTAGTGAATACGTGGTGGCACAAAGCAAATTATTTTAACTCCCTCACCAACAAAGTTGTAGAAGTCTCCAATCTACTGCTTCTAAACTGCTATAACTTACACACCATACCATGTAAGGCAGTTTAGATATATAAATACCCATAGCATCACATTCTAAGCACTTTGTAACTTCAGTCAAGCATTTTAGTGGCTCCTGTGCTTATCGTGTAGTGGCCACACCCTCAAGTGAACAGGAACAGGGATAACCGGTCTCTCGTGCACTGTCGCGTGGTTAGATGATGCAATTGTGTACTTTTGGAACATCAATAACAAGCATTGTAGATGATTCTTCGAAGTGATAATGGCACTACTTATGAAGAGAAACAGTAAGGAGAAGGATTATATAGGTTGGAGTGGCATGTTGCTACTTTTTTACGCCTCGAAACAGTGACCTCGTGTCTGTATGCGCATGCGCACTTACACAAATCCTGGAAAACCATACTTGGTGATCATTGCTTCAACTGTAAACAGGTAGTGATGTTTATTGTGCTATTATGTAAATAGTCTCAGCCTGTAAAGTAGTGAAATTTCATGTTTGGTTTCACTTAGGCCAATTTTTGCACTTTGAAGTTATATAATGACTTTGTGGTTGCTCTTGTGTAAACAGCAACTTGATAATCGAATTCCTTGTTCTATAGCGAGTAAATTGATATATAGTTTTATAGGATTACGTCGGTCGTGGTGGTGATATAGTTAACAAACACCTATCTTCTCACCACAACAACACACATACTTCTGGTTTGGACCTTTCAATAGTGATCTTTGTTCTTCCTGAGTCCAAGTTTTAAGTAAATTGAGCCAGGAGGCTTCATGTTATGAGCAAAATAGTAGCACCTATAACAACCATTGTTTCAGTCAAACCTGAATAATTCGTGAACGGTGCATTCAATCTCCGTAAAATTTTGGTTGCAAATAGTTATCCGGTAGTTGAATATCCAATAGAAATGTCAAAGTGTCAGGGTAATTCCCTAGTGAGAAATTCACTGGAATGTACAAACTACTCAAAAATTGGTCATTCAGTGAAGTGCAATACATACCAGTGTTCAAGAAATGACAAACAATGAGGTTTGCAGTGCATTGTGCTGGTGTGATTTACTTACAACTTGGTACCCAAAGAGACTAAAGGCCGCTCTATCGATAGCCCAAACCAGAAGTCTGTATGTTGTTATGGTGAGAAAATATACTGAAGACCTTATTGTAATCTGTTCAATATAAATGGCGACTTGCTAGTCCAGTGATTAGAACACACTATTTTGATATACGACACCCTGGTTAAACAAACAATAGATATCTCAAACCATATAATGGTTGTGGATATGTCAACAATGGGTGGGCCTGCACCAACCCGGCCACGCTGCCCTTCCCACACATCAAGTCACAGCCAGTGACAAGCGAGAAGAACACAAATTTACCAGTCGAGACGCAACCGTAAACAAAACCGCATGAATTTAGTTTCCCAGTCAAGGCACGCGTGCATACGTGCGAAAACGGCATTTCACTCCTTGGATTCAAGGTAAGACCACTGGTTATGTATCTTCCCTAGTCAATTAGAAACTTTATTGTAGCGTACTGTAGTGTATTTAATCGTTTCTGTGTCTTTTCTTCCTTGTTGATAGCATTACTTCCTCCCAATGAAGCATTTTTTAATGTTGAAGAAATGAAGCATCTTTAAAAATCAACTAACTACGACCAGAGGTAACTGGAACAGTTGTTTTTATTTTATCTGTTGTTTCTTTGTTGTGTAAGTTATCTGTAGTGTGAATATGAAAGGTGTAGCTTGTCCCAAACAATTTTGTACGTCACTAAAAGCTGATTTATTGTATTTCCACCCATGATTTATGTAACTATACACACACAGATACTACTATAGAAATATAAATAGCATGCATGTTCCTATAAATTTTACACGTGACACTATTTCTGCTCCTTCACCAGTGTCATTGTTGATATCACTTCTTCCACTGTCTATCATGCCATTGTAGTGTGTGCTGCATTGCTAGTAAGTTTGTATACACTTAATAGTAACCTGGTCCATTGTAGTAGTGTGCGAACATTTTAACTCACTTCCATCACCTGATAATGTTTGTCATGCATCATACAATGGTTTCAACTAAAGCCCATGAAAGTGAGGCTAGCAGTTTAGCAGCAGTTAGCATGTGTAAACATTCCAGTACTTGTAAATGAAATCCAAGAGTTTTCCTTTAGAATGGAGACAAACTTGTAAAATGTCCTATTCAACTGTAAGGTCATGCAATGCTGTTAGCTTGTACTGTATAGTGTGTTGGTAGTATTGTTGGCTGTTTTGGTGATCAAGTAGCCAGTAATGATTTGCTCCAGAGCAGGGCTGTGCACTGCTTGCATATTACAATCACATAATTGTAGCAGTCAAATCACTGGGTCTCAGTAATAGCACTTCACTTAAACTTCAAGGCCACACACTTTGTGGGCACCCCTGGAGTTCTATTTGACAAAAAAAAATCACTGCTTTGCATGTTGAACAGGCTTCTTTCAAAACAAAGGACATGCTTATGTGAAACGTTATCTATAGTGACATGTGTTTACTGGTTTTGTATTACGACTATTGAGAGTCACGTGAAATTCCAAGCAGTAATTGTAAATAAAAGTGGCACATATGCATGTCCTACCCCCCCTGATTTTCCCAACTAAAATGTTTCTGTGATGTAAATGACCTTGGCCATTTTACATGGTTCATGCACCCAGGCTCTAGTAGTCCAATGCAGTGTTGTGAGTATCAACTGATTGGTGCTTTAAGCACTTGAAATAGTGCACAAGGGTACACTTCTGTTACATCCACTCATAGTGTCATGTGAAATACTGTCCTGTTAGTATCACAGGAAATTTTGATGAAAGGTTCAAAACTTCATCAGCTTGATGAAGTTAAATTCTATACATGTTGTACTCACCATTTTCCCTCATGCATGGCAGTATATTCAGTAGTTTTAACAGCAAGTTTAAGTACGGCTGACAAATTCACACCTGCCACTTTTGTCAAATGTACCACCATTTTCATCAAAGCTTCCTGTTTTACAGCCACTGTGTTGCCATTGCATTTATACAATTGCATTTACCATTGCATTGCAAAACTTTAGATCCCAGGTGTGGGGATTTAGACTATACTTGGTAACAAAAGATTGAATGGAGAAGGAAAGGGATTACATTCTATTTTGTCCCACAGTAGAGGCATTAAAATTTAGAATGTCTTCCTACCCCCCTCCTTGCCTGCATGTGGGTAGGTTGGGCAAATTTTTGATAGGTACATTATTTCCCAGGATATGGAGTCTATTTATGATTTCATAATGACATGTTTGTTACCTCCTAGGCATTGCCTTTTCTGTCATGTAATGATCGGACCATATTGAAAGATCGGTCCCAGTATAGAAACTGATGTAACGAACACTGATAAGGTACAATCTTGGTTAACTTCTCCATTTACTGAATTGTTGTTCATGGGAATAGTTTGCCAAGAAGAGAATCAGAGACTAGCTACGCCATGCGAATCACAGGTTGCCAGGTGATGCATTTCTTCCATGACTCCGTAGCAACTGCTACAAATTGGAATCCTTTTCCTGGGCTCCGTACCAGCTGTGGTGGATTTGAATTACTCTGTAAAGCACCATATTGTTTTAAATTGCTTAAAATGTGTGTTTAGCAAACTATGTATTTGTAGTGTTGGTTCTAGGAGCCATGTGTGGTGGCTTTACCACGGGCATTTGTAAAGAAGCTTATACACACTTGTACGCGCCAAAACAGTTATTTTTACGGCGTTATAATTTGGTTCTGCTCTTAAACTACTACTTTGAACTATTACGGGAGCCATGCAAGGCTCCAAACAAATTTTGTACAATTGCTAAAGTGGAGGTATCAAAAACTCACCGAGTCCAAAATTGCTAGTTTAGCATCAGCGAGATGTAAAACAAAGCCAACTCATTGATACCACAGGTAGGCTATTTCCTGGGACCATTTGCTCAACAAATTGTGAAGCCATACGGTGCACCATTGGGAAGCTACAGCGATGCAAAACAGGAGAACGATATGCGCCACAAAATTATAATTCCACAACTTGGATACGCGCTTGCAACTAAATCTGCGTTTCTACGTGTATTTTGTTACGGTTGCGTCTCGACTGTTACGTAGAATTATTAACACCTTAGATCATTCAGTAATTAACCAGTCATCACATTACCATTTCATTACCAACTAACATTATCAAATGCCAATTAATCCAACACTTATGGACTCATTTTTACAAGAATTTCAATTCTGATCGAGCCTGCACTTTTCACCTTCTTTGTCCATGTCATCATTGCTCCAGTGTGCCTATATCTGTAAACTTCAATGAACTGTAACTATAATTCTGTAATTAACGGTAACTAAAATTGTTTATTTATTTATTAATCTTTTTTTCACCTTGGATGTCAGCACCTGTTGCTGGCATACCTTCAGCATGCAATTTTGATTTTACTTGCACGCATGCTGTAAAGCTAAATAAATAAATAAATAAATAAATCACGTTACCGACCGTCAAGTATTGAAATACAATGACAACGTGATATCTGACAAAAGTTCATCAACTCTTGGTATAATGAATTACCAACAACTACGAACTGCAATTGTAAAGGCAGAAGATTTACTATAAACATACCTTGAATGTCCTTCAACGGGTAAACGTTCTGTAAGGCGCGAGGGGTCCGCAACTCTAGGAATCACGTCGACGATCCGGAGAATCTAGGGAGAATCACAGCGAATCCACCAGAATCACATAAAAATCACGGCGAATCACAAGAATCGTAACAATGTCACTCTCCGTAAATAATTAATATTGCACGTATAATTTCAGTAAAACATTGTGTTTTGTAATGGTATGACGTGATTTTGTAATGGCGCGTATCACAGCACCTGTTCTTAATCAGTTTGTTTGCTTTCTGAGACTTTGAACGTGAGATTACCTTTAGTGGTGTACTGAAGATACAATACTTTAAGCGCACGAGTTTACTTTCTAATTTGGCTTGTAGTTGTTGCGGAGCAATTGGTAAGGCTGCTAGCTATAGAGCGAGCTACATGTAGGAACCTGGGCCGGTGACGACCCAGGTGGTAGTTGGTTAGCCTAGATAACTGATCATGTGGTATATTGACACGCTATTTGTACAGACAGGTGGTAATAGCTACCATACAAGTACAGTCACATGATGCATTAATTAATAGGTAGGAATGTGTGAGTAGCCAATATCCTACATCTCCCCCTCAAGTTTCCTGTTCATCCTCCTCCTCCCCCATGGCGGGGTGGAAAGGTAAGTAATAAGGTTGATCTCAACTGGAAGGATAGGTCTTGCATGGTCTTTGAAATTGATGTAGACTGGACTCGAAGAATCTCCACAAACAGGCTAGCTGAACTCTCTGTTCTTTGTAGCTGAACTCTCTACAAGGTGACTTCTTCTAGCTGACCTCTCTATATATAGGGTGATCTGATCTCTCTGCAGGGTGACGTTTATCTTGCTGAACTCTCTACAGAGTGATTTGTTTTTTATTAAAACTATCTACAGGGTGACTTTTTTATACCTTAACTTTCCACAGGGTGATTTGTTTGTAGCTGAACTCTCTACAGGGTAATCTGATCTCCCTACAGTGGGTGATTTGTTTGTAACTGATTTCTCTACAGGGTAATTTGTTTGTATAGCTTAACTCTCTACAGGTAGATTTGTTTGTAAGTGAACTCTTTGCAAGGTGATTGTTTGTAGCTGATTTCTCTACAGGGTAATTTGTTTGTATAGCTTAACTCTCTACAAGGTGATTTATTTGTAGCTGAACTCTCTACAGCAGGGGCGTAGCCAGGATTTTTTGAAAGGGGGTTCCAGCACCAGCATTGAGTTACTAGAAGCAGGGGTCTGGGGGTGCAGCCCCCAGCCGCTGAGAGCCCTTTCAATATTTTAATAAAGCAAAACTCAGCAAATTGCTATATTTTATGCAAAAAGTACATTAATTATGATGCATTAAGTACCCCTGGGATGAAGATAGTACTAGATAAAGTCACCTAGTGGAAACAGATAGCATAACACAAGAGACACATAGTAATCTGTAAGTGATGGTTATATCTCACTGTGGTATAGGAGCCATGCATGAATCCACTGATACAAATGACAATCAAAACAAGCATCTTAATGATTAAGACAAAATATACATTACAAGCATATAGGGGCCTAGACACAAGGGTACCATGTGCTGATGGATCAGTACAGGAGCCCTGGAAAGACTTACATTAACTAAAATTAAATTAAATTACAATACACCAAAAAAAAATCTACATATATCTATATGTAATACTTAAAGTTTACCTAAGGTGGTCTAAAGGATCCCAGTCCAGGGAGGCTCTAGAATTAAAAATTCTGTAAGAACAGGACACAGCAATGCGAGCTGCCTGCTCAAACAAGGATCTTACGATTTTCTTTGGCACTTCACAAGCAGTAGCCATTTGAGCAATTTTTTCTGACAAAAAGTGGCCTAAACAACCAATTTCAATGGGAACAAGATTGACAGTTAACCCAGAAAGCTGAAGGTCATATTGCAAGGAGCTATATCGATCTTCCTATCTAGCTCTAGCAGCAAGAAGATGTTGCTGGGTATTAGTTGGTACTGTCAATTCTAACAAATCATTAGAAACCAATACCAAGTCAGGCCTGCTGAGGGTGGAGGAAAGAGTGGTTGGGATGGTACTAGGGGGGCTGGAACTAGCTAGATAACCTGGAAGGTCTGTAACTATACAAATATGCATAGCATAAATTCATTTTGCATAACACAAGTGATAAATTACTGGAGCTCTATATCTTTAAACACTGCACACCAAAGCTATAGCAGTATATATAAGGTCATGCTAAGTTTTGCATTTAATGTTGGAATGTCTGAAAAACTTCATATGGACATGGATATTTACATGCATGTTCTATTAGAGTATACTCGACTGCTCTATTAGAGAATATACCTGACTGCTCTATTAGAGTATATACCTGACTGCTCTATTAGAGTATATCGATCTTTTTAACAAGTTTTGAAGAGGGCTCATGTTACCTCTGTAAATCCTTCCCTGAGAGATGAATGTAAGTTTTATCAATGGTTGTGCTGTGCCATTACACTATATTGCTCACTCATTTTGTCCTGCCACACTAAATGGTGTGTTAGAACCCTGCTTGCAGAAGTCTAAATTTTACAGGGGGGGTTCCTGAACCCCCCGGAACCCCCCCTCCCTACGCCCCTGCTACAGGGTGGTGTAGTTTTAGCTGATCTCTCTACAAGGTGATTTGTTTGTAGCTGATCTCTCTACAGGGTGATTTGGTTGTAGCCGATCTCTTTACAATGGGTGATTTGTTTGTAACTGAAATCTCTACAGGTTGATTTGTTTGCAGCTGAAGTCTCTACAAGGTGTTTTGTTTGTAGCTGATCTCTCTACAGGATGGTTTCTTTGTCACTGAACTCTCTACAAGGTGACTTGCTTCTAGCTGATCTCTCTACAAGGTGACCTCCTCTAGCTGATCTCTCTACAGGTTGATTTGTTTGTAGCCGAACTCTCTACAGGGTGATTTGCTTGTAACTGAATTCCCTATATTGTGTCTAGTTTCTAGCTGATCTATCTACAGGGTGATTTGTTTTTAGCTGATCTCTCTACAGGTTGATTTGTTTGTAGCCAAACTCTCTACAGGGTGATTTGCTTGTAATTGAATTCCCTATATTGTGTCTAGTTTCTAGCTCATCTATCTACAGGGTGATTTGTTTGTAGCTGAACTCTTTACAGGGTGATTTGTTTCTATCTGATCTCTCTACAGGATGTCACTGAACTCTCTACAAGGTGACTCGTTTCTAGCTGATCTCTCTACAAGGTGACTCGTTTCTAGCTGATCTCTCTACAGGGTGATTTGTTTCTAGCTGATCTCTCTACAGGATGGTTTCTTTGTCACTGAACTCTCTACAAGGTGACTTGTTTCTAGCTGATCTCTCTATAGGGTTTTCTGTTTGTAATTGAACTCTCTACAGGATGGTTTCTTTGTAGCTGCTCTCTCTACACGGTGATTTTTTTCTAGCTGATCTCTCTACAGGGTGAACTTGTTTCTGGCTGAACTCTTCTACAGATGATTTGTTTGCAGCTGAACTCTCTACATGGTGGTTTCTTTGTAGCTGAACTCTCTACAAGGTGATTTCTTCTAGCTGATCTCTCTACAGGGTGATCTGTAGCTGAACTTTCTACAGAGTGATTTGTTTGCAGCTGAACTCTTTATAATTATGATGGTTTCTTTGTATGTACAAGGTAACGTCTTCTAGCTGATCTCTCTATAGGGTGACTTGTTTGTAGCTGAACTATCTGCAGGGTGATTTGTTTGTAGTTGAACTCTCTACAAGGTGATCCTTCTAGCTGATCTCTCTACAGGATGACTTTTTCTAGCTGAACTATCTACAGGGTGATCTGTTCATAGCTGCACTCTCTACAGGGTGATATGTTTGCAGCTGAACTCTCTACATGGTGGTTTCTTTGTAACTAAACTCTCTATAAGGTGATGTCTTGTAGCTGATCTCTCTACTGGATAACTAATTGTTTCTAGCTGATCTCAATATAGAGTTATAACTTTCTCTATAGAGTTATAACATGTTTGTATAGCTGAACTCTTTACAGAGTGGTTTTTTGATTGGTTGCTGAACTCTCCAGCTACACGGTGACTTGTTTGTACTACAGAATGACTTGTTTGTAGCTGAACTCTCTACAGAGTGAGTTACTTGTAGCTGAACATTGCTTAAAGTGACTTGTTTGTAGCTGATCTAGATGAACTCTCTACTGGGTAGCTTTTTTTTGTAGCTGAACCCTTTACGCAGTGATTTGTTTGTAGCTGAATTCTCTACAGAGTGACTTGTTGTAGCTGAACTCTCTACAAGGTGACTTGTTTATAGCTGAATTCTCTTCAGTGTGACATATAATGTTCTGAATCTCTACAGCAACATATTTGTAGCTGAATTCTCTACAGGGTGACTTGCTTGTAGCTGAATTGTCTATAAGATTAACTGTATGTAGCTGAACTCCCTACAGAATAACTTGCAATGTAATATAATTCTATAATGGAGTAAGTTATAAACGTAGCTGAATGCTTTATTAGGGTGACTGTTCTATTAGAGTATCTCGATCTCGCATATGCTACACGTAGTTGGCTTTGGAATCATAACTCAGTGGTTTGTAATCCGATTCTTCTGTACTACTGCATGGACTTTCTATGATAATTATTCCAGCTACACACCGATTTTCAGCTCACTACTCTAAGCGGTTTGCCTGGTAGGCGTGAAAACTATTAGTTTTTTATTCATAAAAATCGATCGCGTAATTGTGACACAGGTTGGGTTTTGTGTTATATCTCGATGGCCTTTAACTGGATTCCTTTCAAACCACAAAAAGGCACTCCTACGATAGTTACTCCATCTACATAGCAATTTTCAGCTCATTCCTTCAAGCGGTTTACCCTGTGGGCGTGACAGACCTTCGACTTTATTTTACGCAAATAATCGGTCATAACTCCGTGAATGTTCATCGGATTCCTACCAAACTTGGTACTGAGATTCGCCTTAATGAGCCCTTTAAGTGTACCAACTTTCAGCCCGATTGAAGCACGCATTCGAGTTTTATTTCGGATTTTGCAAAGTGTGCGAAAAGAAGAAGTAGAAGAAGAAAACGAAGAAAAAAAACCCAAATTTTGGCCGCTCGTATCTCGGAAATGGCTGGAGCGATTTTCTTCACATTTGGAATGTCAACTCCCCTACCTAACCGGTACTTCTGTAGCAACTTTGGTTTCAATCGGATAAGGAATCACGCAGCTACAAAGGTGTGAAAATCGCGTTTACTTTCTTCCTGTAAATATACGTACTCACAGTGTGGCGCGCCGGCTTCTTGGGCCGCACGACACACTACCGTGTGTCTTTTTTTTATTATTATTATTATTATTATTTAATGGGCTTGTAGATGCCAAGGCAAGCTAACTTGCCAGGCTAGGCCGCAGGCCTTTGAAGGTGCCCATATCTAGATTGCTTCCAAAAATTATCCAAGCGCAGCTTGAAGGTTGCAACTGTTGGTGCTGAAATGATAAAGTCAGGTAAGGAGTTCCATAGATTGACTATTCTATTTGTAAAAAAGTTCTGCCTAACAAGTAATCTTGATCTTTCTTTAAAAAGCTTAAGAGAGTGGCCCCTGGTGGTAGCAGTATTTAAAGTAAAAAATGTAGATGGGTCAGGGACTGATCCAGAGGGGGTGGATGGGGTGGCTAGCCACCCACCATGCATGGCCTTGCAGCCACTCAGATTTGCATTATTCAATAATGCCAAATATTACTGATCATGAACACTCTTTCGTTATAATCAATATAAATTAAATCTGCATTGCATCAGATTCCAATGCTAGCTGGCTATAACCTTACAGTAGATGGTAGCTGTATAGCTACATGAATTTATCTATGATCATGGGTAGTGTTAACTATCACCAGGTAGAGGACTTCTTGAAGGAAATAATATTATGGGGTCTGCTTTA
This sequence comes from Dysidea avara, assembly GCF_963678975.1. NCBI lineage: Eukaryota > Metazoa > Porifera > Demospongiae > Dictyoceratida > Dysideidae > Dysidea > Dysidea avara. Next base: position 2,436,392 of record NC_089282.1, read on the forward strand.
GTATTGAGTCAATTTTACTTTTATGTCTGCAGCAATTCACCCTAAGATGTGGAATAATGCGACTGCCCCAAACTTTTTAGTTGGCTAAGTAGTGAAAAACATACTGAGAATATAATAACTGTAACCTTTAAGGTGATGTTTCTTCTTGTGGGGCATGTCATTAGTAGGAGATGATAGTTCACATTTAGTTATTCAATGGAGTAAATCTAAACTATCATCTCCTACATATAATCACATATGACAGAGGAATGTGCATGCAGTATGTGCACAGGAGTTACAGATGTATTAAACTTTGTCTTAACCATACATTACATTAGACCAGGCAAACTTGATTACTAGTTTCTCATCCACAAAAATCAGTTCAGATTTCCATGTAGGTGGGAGGTCATTTTTCATTATTCATTAGTAAAGAAAATACTCCAAATCAAGCTGTCTGTTATATAACTAAAACCTTTTAAGAACTATTATGTATTAGCTACCACCTTTTCTGAGGTGCAAGTGACATTTGCTGTGCTGTAAAATGATAATCAGCCTTCCTAACATCAAAATACGTGTGCACGTGATTGATAACAGCAATAATGAAATTAGAGGCAGTGGGGTAGGGATGTGGGTGGGATGAGAAACAATTAATAAAGTTTGCCCGGCCTTATTATGTTCACAAGGGCATACTACTAGCTATGTGCTGCACTGTACTAGCTATAGATGATAATATTGTCAGCCCTTCCTCCCTGATGTAACTACCAAGACATTCAATACTCTTATCTTAAAATCTGGGACAGTCACCCACCTTGGTTTATTTCTGGATAAGTGTCTGCATCTCCTACTGGTATATGTGCACAGGTGAAAATTAGTAAAATTTTAAAGTTGGTTAAGTAGTGAAAAGCATACAGGGAATATTATAGCTATAACTTTTAGGGAAATGTTTATGCCATTAGGAACATGTGATCAGTAGGAGATGATATAGTTCACATTAAGCTATTTAATGGAGCAAACCTAAGCTATCATCTCCTAGTGACTCCTACTTATCACATAAAAGAGAGGAATGTGTAGTATGTACACATGCAGGTGTTACAGATGTATTGTTCTAACCATTAGTGTTAACTCATGATCAGACATTATATGTGCATAAGAGCACAGTGCACATGCTACTGTGCATGTGCTTCACTGTACAAGCCAAACAATAACAGTGTCAGCTCTTCCCTGATGTAAATAAGACATTCATGACTCTCAACTTAAAATCTGGGCTAGGCTGGGTAGCCACCCACCTTTATTTATTTCTGGATCAGTGCCTGTGGGTCCAAGTCATAATGTCGTTTAAGTATCTTATATGTTTCAATCATATCACCCCTTTGACGTCTGCAATACAGAGAATAAAGATCCAGAATTTCAAGACGGCTTTCATAAGTCAAGTGGGCTAATCCGTGAAGCCGAGGTGTTTAGTTGCACGTCTCTGAACCTTTTCAAGGGTGTCGATGTCTCTGGCCAAGTACGGACTCCAAGATTGCACACAATATTCCAAATGCGGTCGAACATACATCTTATACAGAAATATAAACATATCAGTAGAGTCAATTCTAAAAGATCGCCTAATAAGCCCAAGAACCTGTGTAGCCTTGACTGCAGCTTTTTGGCAGTGTAGAGATGGCTTGAGATCACTTGTGCACCACACTCCAAGGTCCTTCTCCTCGTTCACTAGTTCTAGGTCAGTAGATACATTTGTAGTACCATCGTACATGGTGTATGATGCAGGAAGAGAGTTACCAATCTGCATTACTTTGCATTTGGCTGCGTTAAATCTAAGCAACCAAACACTTGACCATTGCATTAACTTGTTGATATCATGTTGTAGTTTAAGGCTGTCATGAAAAGATTTAATGACCGAGTATATCTTGGTGTCATCTGCAAACATCTTCAAATTACTCTCAATGAGGTCAGGCACATCGTTGACATACAGTATAAATAACAAGGGACCCAAGACTGAACCTTGAGGTACTCCACTCTGAACATCAACCCAATCTGACTGAGACCCATTAACCACTACTCTCTGAAAACAATTTGTGAGAAAATTGGATAACCACAGGGACAAGTTTCCACGCACACCGTATGCTTCAAGTTTAGAAATCAATCTACGATGTGGTACAGAGTCAAATGCCTTACTGTAATCCAGGTATACCACATCAACCCCATAACCCTGGTCCACCGCACTTGTCCAGTCCTCAAAGGTTTCCAACAAATTAGTTAAACATGACTTGTTGCACACAAAACCATGTTGTTGATGGTTAAGAATGTTATTTTTGATAGAGCAGTCACTCTAATATAGCAATCACAGTATTAGAGCTGTGTGTAGTGAGCTATGTAATGATTTTTATGTAGTTTATCAGTATAAATTCGTAGCTGGTGAGGCGGGCAGCTATTGTCAGCTGGTTGCGACCTTTTTTTTTTTTTTTTTTGATCTCACTTTATCAAACCAGAGACAATGTAGTGCTTAGTTCATTTTTTTTTACCATAAGTCTGTATCCACCCCTGGTCAGCCCCCCCTCATATCAACTACTTCCTCCGCCCCTGCTCTGGAGTACTTCAGTTTTTGTGTTGAGTGCAATTACACTAGTCTAAAAATTGAAGCATGTTATACTGTAAGCTGGAGCATTACTTATGACATGTAGAAAATGCTCAGAGCTTAATTTTCTGAAACAATTGCTTCCATCCAACCAGAGAGTCAATCTGCAAATACTGTACTGCGGTTTTCCAAGTCCTTGCAATGCAAAGCGTCATACGCTAATATTGTGTCAGTATGCACAGTTCTTTAAATACACCTGTAATGTTCTGAGGCTGTCGATTTGTATGCTTAGGCATGCTTGAAGTCCTGTGAGTCAGTAGTCGTCACTGAAAATCCACTTATGAACAACTGCACATGTACATGCTTGTATAGCGCATGACGCTTTGCATTGCAAGAACTTGGAGAACCGCAGTACCACCCATGTTTGAAAGTGTGCATGAATCACTGAGTTGAGTCAGAAGCTGACCCTCTCAATTATTTCAATGTATAAATTTTGCCTCGGTAAAATTATAATCCTGGCTATGCCACTGACATATTATGTACAGATCAAAGGCAGCTGATCATGACCTGTCAAGGTCCACTAAGTAAGTCAAGTCAGTGTTGATAGGCACGTGCAGCCCAAACTATATGCTTGCATTATACACCAAACATGGCAGGCAAAATAGAGAAAAATAAACTGTTTAATTGCTGTATACACGGTCATAAATATATCCATGCCATCCCAACCACAGTCTCAAATGGCTAGACTATATACACTTTTCTTTGCGTGTGGGTAGGGAAAAAAGTCGCCTTTCCCCCTAAAAAAGGTAGCCTGGCCATGGAGACTAGCCTACCCATGGCCAGTTGACAGGGCTACCTGCACAGTACACAGCTATCTCCACCTGAAGCAGTGCTGGACAGATCCTCTTGGGAGTGGGCAGAACTGTGTAGTTCCCCTCAGGAGACTAAACTACGTACATGTGTGCCATATGACTCCTCAGCATTCAGAAATTTCACATGTTTTTAAGGTTTCCTGACCAGATGACATAATGTTAGTATTCCAATATTCATAGTTGGGGGTAACTATATCATCATTGTATACTTTGTAACTACGGAAATGAGTGCTCTATTACTTTTTAGTTATAACTAGTTACATGCTTTGTAATAGTAACTTGTCCAAAATATCAATAGTCACATATAGTAACTAGTTACATAACAACTAGATTAAAAGCTTCAATTTTTGCACCATAGCATCAGCCATGTTACATAGAGTCTTTCTTTGTGCAGTTCTAAGCTTGAGTAACTCTGAACTGAAGTGGCCACTGAATTATTATTTTCAGGAAATGCACATAAGTACAATTATCTTCTGCCCTTGCTAAGACATATCAAAGTATATAGACACATGTAGAAGCTATACTTGCACCAATAAAACTTTTTTTGATTGTACAAGTGCACACATGTATCCAAGGTTAGATTCCTCTGATTGGTTGAATGTCTGGCTTCCTAGGGATTATATTTTATATCAAGTAAGGTCTGTAGGATCATTAATGAAAATATACCTGTCACTTCTTGGCTACCACTACCACTACCAGCTGGTACAAGGTGATGAAACATCTTACAAAATCAATAATTGTTATGTAACTGGCTGTGGTCCTGCAAAACCTGGGGATGAGGGCACAAACTACACCACATCACTATAGCACTAATTTGATAGCAATTCAGTTAAAATTGCAATCACTATAGCACTAATTTGTAACTAGAAAACTTTTCTAGTGTAATAGATTTATGGGTTACTGACTGTTCTATTAGAGTACATTGATCACACTATGTACCATGCAAATATTCTGCAGATTTTTGCTAGTAAACTAATCATGACACTGAAAAGTTAGAATTGGTATACAGTATTGCTGTAGTCCAACATTTATTTCTAAATCTACTGTCAATGCAAGCATTTTGCTGCAGTGTGCATTTATGAAATAATTCAGAAAAGATGAGGGCAGTGGACCAGAAATATCATCAATCAGAGTGGCCTATCCATGAAATAATTGTTCAAATTAATGAAATTATCATCAGTCATCACTCAAGTGACCTGTACCTTGTTCACAAAATTGTATTTCACTAAGAATATTCCGCTATCTCAGTGATACTTACACAAATGAGTGAAATTTCCCATGCAAAACAGCTTGGCTGTACAAAAAATTGTGCATCCATGAAAACTGGTGACTGATATCTGGTATGGACAAGAATAAATGGTAATAACATAAACCATTGTGATGAATTCTTTGAAAGAAGTTTTGCTATGGAATGAATGATCACATGAAACAACATTAAGCCATGAAACAAGACTCATAAAACTATTTGTGATTATAGTGATGCATGCATGGCCACAAACCAGAAGCAATGTATTAAATCATTACAATGCATCAACTCCATCAAGTTAGCTGTCATAGTGAAGCCTGTCTATCCTGGTCACCAAAATTTCTTGACTCTAGTAAGCAGGTGGCTACATAAGACAGATCACTTTGTACACAATGACATAGTGGAGGATTATTGCAATGGTCTGTACATACCAAACTATCAGTCACCTAAAATGTATGTCAGGGGCGGATCCAGGGGGGGGGGGGGGGGGGGGGCTTTGGGGGCTGAAGCCCCCCCCCCCCCCCCCCCCCTTCATATTTAGGCTTTACTTGATCAATGTGCTGAGTATTATAATGAAATTTTGTCTTAGCATAATTGTATGATCACTAATAATACAAATACTCATAAAACCACCTTATAAACATCTTTCCAAGGTATTATCAGTGGATTTATGCTAAAGTTTATGCAACAAGGACCCGGATCAGCATTGGAGGTGTACAAGATCGAGATACTCTAATAGAGCAGTCAGCTAACTACTGTAATAGAACATTCACTGGAAACATGTAATTGGTTCTGTTATGGAATTTTTCAAATCTGCCTGCACCTATACATACAATGAAGTGTATTGGTCTGTTTAAAGGGCTTCATTCATCTACTTGTGTAGTTAATATGTATGGCAATACTTAATTCAGGTACACAATTTCCATTGAAAATGCTCTCAGATTCAATCTTGTGTTGTTCAAATTTCAAAATTTTCCACTTTCAACATTCTTATTCTAACATGCACCTATTCAGTGTTGTGCAATTGTGAGAGGGGTGCATCATGTACTTAGTTGTCTGTACCTACCCAAACTTTTACATTAGCAAAATGCTTCAGAGAGCCATACTTATAATCTAAAGGCAGTATATAAAGTATCTATACAGGTATGAATTTTATGTGGAAATGTCTCCAAATTGCAGTATTTTAGCATCTATTTTTCAAATTTTTCCTGGGGGGGCATGCCCCCAGACCCCCCTAGTTCCAGCATGCTTTGCATGCTGGGAAGTGTGCTTCACACACCTTTACCCAAGAGATTAGTACCTTGAGTTAGCCCCCCCCCTTTTATAAATCCTAGATCCGCCCCTGCATGTATGTATATAGCCATCAGCAGCTTTCAGGATGGTTGGTAAAAAGTGGCAGCTATATCTGTATGTATATAGATCACTACCAAATTGTTTGGCGATTCATCAAACCTTAGTAGTCACAGCAAACTTTTATTGTTTAGGCCAATGAAACTTGATTAGCAGTTTCGCGTCATCGCCCGCATGCTTTTGATACACCCGCATGGAATTTCATTATTGGTATTTCAGATCGAAATACTCTAATAGAACGGTCACTTTTACTCTAATAGAGCAATCAGCTATACTCTATAAGGCCACTCCAATTGGTAATTATGTTTCTGGTCCTTTGAAAATCAGTTTTAGGTGCGGGCGGGCGGAATTCAGCAACAAAGCAACAATGAAATAACTGCTCCATTAGAGTATTTTTGTGATTTACTGACTGTTCTATTAGAGTATATCGATCCGTACTATGCACTTCGCCCATTTTCTTCTTGCAGGTTGCAGGTTTTCACTGATAAAATACAAATCATGGCACTTAGATAGTTAGATTTAGCATACTTGTTGCAGCCCAATATTTGTTTCTGAAATCCAGGTTTTTCAAAAAGCTGATGCGGGCATTTTACCCATGTATTTCTGAAATTTCACATTCTCCAAAAAAGATGCGGGCGGTGGACCAGAAACATAATTACCAATTGGAGTGGCCTAATGGAAAAATCACTTGTTATAGATTAGTAACGTACCTTAGCTATTTAATGCAAGAGTAATCAGTGTAGATCTCACTGTATTTTGGCAGAAATCTTCATGTTTGGATGTGTGTTGTGCTTTTGGAAAAATAATGAATAATAACCGCCCGCCCGCATCAAATTTTCAAAAATCTGAGCGAGAAACTGGTAATCAAGTTTCATTGGCCTTATTTTCCAAAAGCACAACACACATCCCAAACATGAAGATTTCTGCCAAAAACAGTGAGATTACCCTTGCATAAATAACTAAAGTACGTTGATTTTTCCATTAGAGTATAGCTGATTGCTCTATTAGAGTAAAAGTGACTGCTCTATTAGAGTATTTCGATCTGAAATACCTATAATGAAATTCCATGCGGGTGTATCAAAAGCATGCGGGCGATGACGCGAAACTGCTAATCAAGTTTCATTGGCCTTACAGTAAATAAGAAATGAAAGTTGGAAATACTTTTGCAAAATATAAGCATATAAATATTATGCAGCTCTACTGCTGGTGCCTTCTTGGGCTTCTGACATGAAAATGACTTCATTCAGTTAATGGTGTGCATTTTGTTGCAACTAGTTATTCCAGGTAAACTGCCAATACTAAGAAATGAAATATGCATGGTTTGCCATTAACAACTGTTGTCAACCTTGCCTCCCACATTTTATCTCTAGCTCATGCATACAGATAGTGCAAGTGGTTTCACATAATTGAAATGTGGGCATACCTGCTACCTCATGTAGCTACACAGCAGTTCTGCTGTACACCCCAGATGGTATACTTATGTAAACAGATTCAGCAGATTCAACACTGTACAGAGAATTCAGGAAGATAATGTTACATACAGTGGCGTAGCTACCATTGAGGCAACCGAGGCAGCTGCCTCGGTAAAAAAAATGCTCAACTCAGTGAACAGGCTGAGCAGGATTGGAGTTTTGGCACCCCGAATTTTCTACTCAAACGTTACTAGACAGCATTACTGTACCACACACAATAATATCTATAGCTGTAGTGCTAAGCAGGGCCAGAACCCATGGTGACACAGTCTGGCATTCACTTTTCAGCTACTTGAATTTGTAAAAGATCGAGATAGTCTAATAGAGCAGTCATCGTAAATATACTCTAATTGAGCATTCAGTACAGACTGTAGCCACTGTTTTCATTACACTGCTTGGTCTAAATCATTTACATTTATGTTAATCAATTGATCATGCATATCATGCATTAGCAGTTACAATAAAAATATAGTCTCCACATCCCATTTCAAAGCATATATTTTCAAATTTTTCCTTAAGGGAGCATCTCTAGCTTGACATGCTTAGCACATGCAGTTGAGCATCACATTTAAGAGATAATCTCTGACTTAAACATCACATCAGATCAATACTGAAAAAGTAGTGAGCATGACTATGACTTGCAGTCCATGATGGCCTGATCACTCAAAATATCTCTGGAGCATAGGCGGCGCCCCCTCCCCCCCCCTCAGAATGATATCACACGAAATTATCTTTCTTGGAGTGGGGCTGAAAACCGTGATCAAGGTCGAGATATTCTAATCTAAATACAGCCAAGCTGTAAAAAAAGGTGCGGCCCCTAAAAAGGCCATGGTGAAAAAAGATGTGAAATCCAAGGTGGCGGCCAAGAAATGGCTGTGATGGTAGGTTAATGCCAAAAATTTTAATTACAACAATTCAGGTGAATTTGGTGTTTTTCACCATGGCCTTTTTAGGGGCCGCACCTTTTTTTACAGCTTGGCTGTTTTTGATTAGATATCACTTCTTTGCATTTGTATATTGCAAAGCCGGTCTATAGCTGGCTTTGGGGCTTTTTTAACCCATGTGTTTTTTTTTTATTTACCACAGGATGAAGAAAAGAACTTAAAGACGATTTTAATACTTCAACTATTTTTGATTCTATTATATAGTAATTATACAAATTATATACATATATTTATTAAATGTCAATTATTCTCCACTGGATAATTTCTTTGCACCTGATCTCTCTACTGGGTGACTTGAAATGTAGCTGAACTACAGGATGGTTTCTTTGTAGCTGACCTCTCTACAAGGTGACTTGTTTCTAGTTTATCGATGTGCTATGGTCCCTACTCTAGTTGAAAATTTTTCAAGTACTTGTTTGTTAACTGTATTTGTAAATAATTTTATTATGACTGGTGAACCCACGCATACTGCATCTGAAATGGCGCCACACGCCCCGCTATATCAATTATTGTCTGAAAAGTGAAGTATCCATCACGCTTGATTGTCAGCTATGTTCAACCTGTTACACAGCATTTCAAATCAAGAACTTTCCTTAAGCACCTCTACAATCTACACATATCAAAAGAAATGGTTCCGTGCCCCAATTTTATTAATTATTGTCTGAAAAGTGAAGTATCCATTACGCTTCACTGTTGGCTGTGTTCAATCCGTTACACAGCAATATGAATCAAGAACTATTTGTAAAGCACCTCTGCAATCAAAATAGCCACTATGGAAAATACGGACGATTTCTGTTTCGAAGGGAAGCCATCACGTGCTCGCACCAAATCAACACCTTTCTCTGTCAGCAAAGATGATTTTTTTATTATTATTATTATTATTATTAAGAAAGGCACTATTTAGAAAAGTGTCCTGCTTAACGAAGGCACCGGAGAAAAAACGCTCACTTCAATTTGACGTTCGGGTTTCGTCTAACTCAATTCCGGTGAGTGTTCTTGTGTGCACTACGCAGTTTCGTCTGGACATTAATTAATTAATTAATTATTTAATTATTTATGACGTCACGTTCTTATTATTATTATTACTTGGTTATGTAATTAGCAAAGCCCACCAGGGGCAACACGCTAATGTTCATTACAATTACATACAATACCAATCAGATTGTTCTTAAAAGCGTCAATGTCAATCTTGTCAATATCAGAGATAGGTAGTTGGTTCCATTGAATAATTGTTCGTGGTAAGAAAGAGTATTTGTAAACACCGATTCTTGTTGGTAAGTGAAATAGCTTGAGGGGGTGGTTGGAACGAGTGTATGATACTGGAACTGATAGAGGTATACAACGATCAGTAGGCATTCCAACTAGGGGTGGGCGGTATTGATCAATATCATACCACGGTATTTTGATTATAAATATTGCGGTATTACTAAATACCTACTAAATATGTACAAGCAAGACACTGACTATTATCCACAATTAATGCTTAACTGTGTTTCTTCTTTTTAGGATTTGGAATGCAGTTGAACAAGTTTTAATTATTCACAATTATAATGTCATACTGTAAACTGTATACAATCACAATTAACAATATTATTTGTCTTGATGAGTTCTATAAGGTTGATAAGCTAGTCTTTCATCATCAAAAAGTTGTACAATAAAAAGCTAATACTTTTATAGATGCCGAAAAACTTACAAGTTTTTTGATAAAAAGACTAGCATATCAACCTTGTCAGGTTTCATAGTAGCTCTGAACGGTGAGACAACATTTCCTGCTGTGCTAAACAGCCTCTCTGATGCCGAACTGGTGGCACAAACACACAAATACTTTTGTGCAAGCTTTGCAAGTACTGGAAAGTTAAACTGCTGCCTTTTCCACCACATCAGTGGATCCTCTTCAAAATCTAGCCTGTGTCCTGACAGATATCCATCTATTTCCTTCATCACAATCTGTCTATGCTGCTCCTCTTGATTGACAGGGGAAGCATGCTCTTGTTCTTGTTCTCTAATCCTAAACTCAAAGTCCTTGAACAAAGTTCCAAGGTTACGTTTCTTCTTTGGGGCTGATGGCTGGAGAGAAGAGTGTGCAACTTCTTGTGTTCTAGATGATTCTGCTCTAGAACTATTCTGCTGTACTTCTTGTAGTTCGTGGCAAACTTCTAAAGCATCATCAGTCACTTTCTGCTTAATGGACATCAACTCAACTTCTTGCACATGTTCAAAGTATTTTACCTTGAAGCGAGGATCTAAGAATGTAGCTACTTGAAGAATTTCATTCACGGTGTCATTTAATCTGCTATAGCGGCCTTTGATGTCATCAACAATACGATGCTTGATATCCCTAGTTAATGCTGTATCTTCAGCACCTTCCTTCAGCAAGTCACTTTCCAACAAATACAGCATTGGGATGACAGCTGACACTGTAGCATACTGCTCCCCTGATAAGATGTCTGTCAAGCCAGACAGTGGTGAGACTGCACTATCAATTGATTCCAGAACATCAAGGTCCTGCCAAGTAGGTACCAGATGGCTAGTAGTGCGGTCACTGCTCAGCACTAATCTGATAGGCTCCTTCTGTTCCAAAATTCTTGATACCATTTTTGACATTGAACCCCACCTGGTAGGGCAGTCCTACAGGTAAGAGAAATATTTCATTTTTTAATTTGTACAAACATGTTTGTACAAACATTGAAACATACTTCACATGTTTGCCTTACTTACTGCAACTAAGGAATGCTGCTTGACATCCATGTTAATCTGAGCTTTTGTCAGTTCCCTTTTCCTCTTCCAGCTCATTGAAAAAGAACTGACAATTTTCCTACACACACCAAGTGCCCGACTGCATCGACTGTCATCTTGCACAGATTTAGTGACAGCAAGGTGTAAGTTGTGGCCAAAACAGGGAAGCCTTAGCCAGTCCAAGATCCTCGCAGCAGAAATGATGTTGCTACCATTGTCTGTTGTAATGCAAATTTGGTTAACAACATCCAAGCTCCAAGTCTCCAATGCTGCTTTCATTGCTTCTGCCAAATTAGCTCCTGTGTGATCCTCAGGTAAGTATTGGGTCTGTAAGCACTTATTACACAGCTGCCATTCATCATTAATGTAGTGTATGGTGTAACTGATATAAGGTACCATCCCCACACTTGACCACATATCTGTTGTTGATGAAAAATGGCTTATCGAGCTAATTTCTTGCTTAACTTGCTGCTTCACGGTGGCATGGAGGCTTGGTAAAGCTATTCTTGAAATATGATTGCGACTTGGAATGTCGTAGCGTGAATCAAAAGTTTTAACCATTTTTCTAAAGCCAGCACCTTCGACGGTATTAATAGGTAAGCAGTCTTTGGCTATGAAATAAGTAATAGAATCGCTTAGTTCCTTCCATTTCTTTCCCTTCCGATCGTATGGCTGTGAGCGGACCATCGCTTCTTGATAAGTAGGTTGATTAACCGGTGGAACGCATCTTGCTCGTCGTTCAGTGGAGTCCTCCTTAGCTTTCACTGCGTCCATAGCCTCTTTGTACACTATTGAGTGATTATTCTTTAAATGTGAAAACAAATTCGAGGTGTTTCCATGTTTAGCCAACACGCGTTTACGACAAAGACGACAAACGGCACTTCCATCGTCAACCACTCTCCCATCAGCACCTTTCTCTAAACCGAAATAATCCCATGCTACACTCTTCGTTCCGGTTTTATTAACAAGTTCTGCCATACCGTACAAGCAACTAGCACCAGCTGGAATAATACGTATACCGTTCGAGAACCGGTTATTTCCGGTATTTTAGGTATATCGGTATGCGGTATTTTTAAATGTTAAATATTTAGTTAATCGGTTTTAAAAATATATTGCACAACAACTAAATACCGGTATACCGCCCACCCCTAATTCCAACCCAATTTTTAAATTTTGGAAAAATGGGCTTTTTATATGCTCAATAGATAGAGTATAGATCGCCGATCTCAGAAATATATAGTTTGTTGGGCTGGAATTAGCTACTTTGGCATGCACAGTGCTTAAAAATTGAAAAAAGGTACATTTTTTCTCCAGGACTCCCCATACATTTTAAAGGGAAAAATGGCACAATTGAATCAGGAAGCCATCTAGTAATCTGGACTATCTTGAAACTGCAGTTGCTTCTAGCTGCAAGTTTGTACATGTAATGAGAGTAACTTCAGATTGTATGAGATCTCAGCGATCTTTGTATGCTTTGTGGTGAGCAAATATGTTGCACCTACTGCACCTGACACTTCTCAATACAATGGTGTATGCCTATAAGCAAGAGGCTATGTCAAGTAAGCAAAAACATCAAGTTAACAACTTATAAAGGTAAACAACTAAAGTGGAGGTGCCACAATGATGCAACAATACCTAAGGTGGAGTTGTGGTTTCAATTATGGCATTGTTATGCCGACTTTGAAGTGGTTTATACTTTTGAGCTGATGACACAGCCATCAGAAAATTGCTCTGGAGCTGAAAATCGCTAACCAGAGCGAAGTAACTACGCACTTTAAAGTAAGCACCAGTGACTACCTTCCACCCGACAGTACGTTTTTTAAAGTTTTAAAGTATTCTACATACATTACAAGGCTTGAAAAGATTGCAAAACAACACAAAACTTACTTATATGAAACGCACACGATAAAACTAAGATTTTCATGATGATCAGCGTGTGGACAAACCCCACAGCGGTTTTCATCCTCACTGGAGCTCGGACGATGGAGCAATCCCAAGTTAAACACGAGCTGTTATTTTGTGCCAGGGTTCTATTGGGGAATATACGGAGAATTTTTTTATTAAAAAATCTCGGATACTGGAATGCCTACGATCAGGTATGACTATTAACCTTCTCAAAATTTTAAATAGCAAAGTAAGTCGAGTCATTGTCCTTCTGTCTTGGAGACTAGGCCATTCAAGGTATGTCAGCATATCTGTTATGCTGTCGTGTTGTTGCTCACTAGATCTGACCCACGGTTAGGCATGGCATGAGGCTATTATGCTCCAAAAATTGAGCATTATGCTTTTGAGCAGTGCTCAAAAAATCACCTATTATGCTTTTGAGAATTACCCATTATTCCCAAAATTATGCCACCATAATTGGTTGATAATGCCAGTTTATTGCTGTATCATACCATTTTCGTTGATATTTAAGCTTTGAATTCTTTAGCTGGTTGCTGTATTAAAGTATTTCATCAATGTGACTGCTTTATTAGAGTAAATAATAGTCGGTGACTGTTCTATTAGAGTTTCTGACTGCTCTATTAGAGTATCTCGATCTTTTTTAACGGAATTGTGCAATCTGTAGATTTTCCTGCTGTTAAAGCTTTATAATCATCTCAAAATGCTAGCATAATTCCTGATTTCCACACATACCTATTATGCCCGAAATTATGCCGGCATAATCGCCGCATCCCTACCCACGGTTTGTTCAGAACAAAACGAGCAGCCCGATGCTGGATCATTTCAAGTTTGTATATACTTGTATTGTTGTAGGGATCCCAGATGGCTGAACAATACTCAGTGGATGGTAGTAGTAGTTGTTTGTATAGGTGGTCTTTAATTTCTATTGGTGCAGTGTGCAAGGTCCTTTTTAGGAAGCCAAGAAGTTGGTTAGCCTTGCTGCAAATATAGTTGATATGGGGGTTCCAGGATAATCTGTGATGAAGACGGATACCTAGATAGTTATGTTCCAATACTGTATTGAGTGGAATGTTGGACATTTTGTACGTAAAGCTACTTTTGTTGTGATGTAATGTTATTTGTAAAATGTTACATTTAGGAATATTGAACTCCATCAGCCAGTCGCTTGCCCATTTGGTTAAAGAATTTAGATCATTCTGCAGAATGTGATGGTCATTTGGTGTTGCTATAACTTTGTAGAATAATATATCATCTGCAAACAGTCGTATTTCACTTTTGATGTTCATAGCAATGTCATTGATATAAATTAAGAACAGTACAGGGCCAAGTACAGACCCCTGAGGGACACCAGATGTCACTTCACAAATAGATGATTTGGAGCCTTCCACTACAACTTGTTGTGTTCGACCGTGGAGAAATGATTTCAGCCAATGTAACATGTTCCCTCTAATTCCATAATATTCTAATTTGTATAGGAGTCTTGAATGTGCTACTTTATCGAATGCTTTGGAGAAGTCTAATATTGCAGCATCAACTTGGTGGTTGTTGTCCATGTGTTTAGTAATATCATCAATGGTAATGAATAGTTGAGACGCACAGGAGTGTTTGGATCTGAAACCAAACTGGTTTTCTGATAGGATGTTTTGGTCTTCTAAATGCTTCATAATTTGGCTACTAAAATATGTTCCATTGTTTTGCAGACTACAGATGTGAGTGAAATAGGACGATAGTTTCTTGGGTCAGATTTTGTGCCTTTTTTAAATATTGGAGTAACATAGGCATGTTTTCATTCCGATGGAACAGTACCAGACTCCAATGATTGTTTAAAGATGTGAGTTAATATAGGAGAGATTTTGGTTGCTGTAGTTTTCAGTACGTATGGATGAATGGAATCTGGTCCAGGAGATTTGGATGAATCACAGTTGGATAATAAGTTGTAGACTCCTTGTTCAGTAATCTCAAACATTGGCAAAGATGGAAATAGAGATGGACCTTTATCAGGGATGGTGGAGGTATCCTCAATTGTAAATACAGATTTAAAATGTTGGTTTAAGATGTTGGCTTTATCGAATGGATCTGTCAAGGTATGGCTACTTTGTGGATCTTTTAAAGTGCTAATGCCACAGTTTCCTTGTTTTCGAGTTTTTAAGTAATGCCACAATGGCTTTTTATTATTGGATGCTGAAATCAGGTTTGTTACATAAGATTTGTGTTGATGTTTAAGTTTATGATCCACCTCTTTCTGTAATGATTTATATTCTAACCAATCGTTTTCACGATGGTGGTGCCGGGCTCGGTTGTATACTCTTTGCTTTTTTCGTATTAATCGCTTTAAGGTAGTAGACATCCATGGTAAATGAGTCCTTGTGCTTAATAATTTGGTAGGAGTATGATCCTTAATGACTTGTTGTAGGTTTTGTGCAAAGAACATCCAATTTTCATCTAGGTTTTGAGGTGTAGAGTTATTTAACTCAAAGTAAATATGTGATAGTTCTGACAGTTTTTCTCTGATTGTATCCCAGTCAGCTGACTTGTAGAGGTAGATGGTTCGGGGATGTTGTTTAATCATACGTGTTGGAGTTTGGACAGATAATATGACTGCATCATGATCACTAAAACCAGGAATTGGCTCGCAAGATAACACAGAATCTGGGTGAGTGGTGAAGCATAAATCTAATGTATTGTTACGTCTAGTTGGAAAAGTGACTAGTTGAGACATCTGGGTGTCTTCAGCTAAAGTAATGAGTTTTTCACGAAAGTGACATGGCACATATGACTCTGTTAAAGTACCGTGTTCCCAGTCAATGCCTGGGCAGTTGAAGTCACCACCAAGAATGACTCGGATACGAGGGTATTTCTGCTTGATTGCATTTACAGAGGATTGCAAGTCCTCAAGTACTGTGTCGGTTGAGTGGGGAGGACAATAAAAAGAACCAACGATTACATCATTGTTCTTGCCAACATGAACATACGTCCACACAATTTCAATAGGTGAGTCAGTGTCTATTTGTGAGGAGTGAACAGTGTTCTTGACTGAAACAAATACACCGCCACCATAGTTGTTTCTGTCTTTCCTGTAAGTATGAAAGTTGTTTGGAAACATTTCTGAATTTTGAATAGTTTCAGTAAGGTGCGACTCTGTTCCTATAATAATGTCAATGTCATTGTTGATTAAAAAGGTCTCAAGCTGAACTTGTTTGTTCACAACACTACAAAAATTTGCAATAGATAGTTTTAAATCACTTAAAATTACTGTATTAGAGTTTGTAGAAGTAGGGAGTCAGGAGGACTCCATGCTTGTAGTGGGAGCATTGACAGTTGGTTGAACAGATTTTGACATGAACTCTAATTTATTACCATCTGTGCTTACTTTGCAGTGGAGCTTGTTGTTTACATACAGGGAATCATTTCTCATTTTAATATTTCTTCGCTCAGTGCCATTATCAATTAAAGATCTTCTTTCTTTGAGTAGTAGGCGTTCTTTTTGGCATTCAAATGGAGTCAGGTCTGGTTTTATGTATATAGGAGCTTCTAGTTTGTTCTTTGAGCTTAAAATGTCAAGTGCCACATTGGAACGAAGGAATTTGATAAGTAAGGGTCTTGGACGCTGGCTTTTGTGATCGTATTTTCCAAGACGATAGAGGTCTTTTATATCATTTGACTCAATTTCATTGTCAGCTTTGGACATAGCATCAATTACATTTTCCAAGTCTTGCTTTGTGCGGAGTTGGCGATTGGTTTTCTGAGGGCATTCAGGAATGCCATACACTACAACATTGAATTTTCTCTCAGCATTGTTCATGCTTTGGTTAAGGATTTCATGTGTTTCTTTAGCTGTAGTGTTTGAAGGAACAGATGTTTGAGACTTTGATGTCTGCTGTAACTGTTGAGTAGCATCTATCTTGCGCTTTAAATCAGAGACAGGTTTGGAGTTCAGTAATCGTTGACATTAAGTTCTCTATTTCGGCTTTGTGTGCTTGTAATTCACAGTACAGACAAAAGAATGTCTGGTCTTCTCCAGCTTCACCAAGTACAGCAAGGGTCGCTGCTGATAAGCCCGCGCATCTGCGATGGATCCAGGCGTCACAATAGCCTTCACAGTAGATGGAATCGTCACCCTTTCTGTGCTTGGTGGGCTCTTTGATAGTTTCATCACATATAGGACAAGTAGTGTTTCTTTTAGACTTTTTTCCACATTGATTAGAGCCTTCTTTGGACCTAGGACGCTTTAGAGATAATAATTTTGGACTCTGGGGAGTTGAAATGGCATCTGACGACATTTCTCTACTCACAAAATGACGAGACAACTTCAAGATTCGCTGTGAGAGTTGTAGATTCTTTCTTCTCTAGTTTCACAATGAATTTCACGATAAGTTTAAGGAGAGGAATAAAATCACTACGCATACCACAATCGAAGGTATTGAATGGGACACAAAGGAGGACACTGGTAAGTCCATGAAGAATGCATTGTAAGTACTGTGGTATGCCAAAAGGCACCTGTCGGGCCGAAGCGACGTCGAACAGTGAAAAAATCAAGCCCGTAGCCTTAGCCGTTATTGAGTTACACTTGTCTGAAGGCATCAGTCAGTTACTTACTTAATTACTTACTCAGTCAGTCAGTAGAAAATTCCGTTGAATAAATTTTTTTTAAATTCCGTAGCAACTTGTTGAAAGCGTTTAGGGTCAATCTGAAAGCTTGTTTGGGCTTAGTTTTATCTCACCAATACTGCCTCATCGTCGTCAGGGAAAATTAAGGTATTATTTCGTGGGCCGCGCCTAATCCTTTGTGGTCCCTACTATACAGTTACTATCATACTGTATGATTTAGCACATGTATAATAAATCATAGGATTTCAATGATTGTTGTTTATTGCTAAAACTATATCCACCTAGGACACTAGTGGTATCAATAACACACTTTGTCGTACAATGCAATAGTTATCTCTCATGTACAGTAATTTCAGCATTTTAGAAGGGTTATCCTGCAGCTGACAAATAAATTATTATGCTGTTGTGATTTAAAATCCTATGCATAAACATGTAGCTATGATCACCTGTTGATATCAAACAAGTAAGTAAATTAATAGAGCTAACGTAATTAAACATTTTGATTAGCAACAAACTGATGACCTTTAGCTGTTCATAGTCTGGCTGACTATGAAACAGACTTATATTCATCTTTAATTTCATTTTCCATCTTAAATGTTTCACCATTTGCATATAATACATACACATTAATATTAATCTCTGCCCTACAGTTATCATTCTTCAAGACAAATGTTAACATAGACGCAGTGAAGCCGTTATTGCATTACACCTTGATAACTATCCTTTATTCTAAACAAAAAACTTGGCTGACTAATGCTGGCAGGGGAACTGTAAATTTTTTATCACCGCCTCTTTAGTATTATTGTGTTTGCACAGTTGGATCCAAACATTTTGCATAACTCAAAACTCTTGATTGTTAGCTATAACAACACATTTTACAACTCAAACAATAATACACATCAAACAGCTAATCTTATTAGCAAGTACAATAAAAATAAGATATACAATATATATGATATATACAAACCAAACAAGTAAGTATTCCTCTGATATACAATAAATAATGCGTTTACAAAAATTCCATATTGCTGTAGTGTGTGTAGATTAGTTGTCAATTCGGGGTAGTTGTGGTAACTCAACACAGACCATGCCTATACTGTCAGACAGTAGATTACCATTGCTCCATACCTGTAGGGGGGAATACAGCAAGTGCTACTAAAGATGAAACAAGACAATGTACCAAATTAAACGAATCACTTGGTAATAAAACAATTATTCAGCATGCGGTTAGATGAAAGTCTGGCTAACTGATGTGTTATTGCATGCAACACACAAAAGATGAATCACTATTCAATGTGAGAAAGTGATGTCTTGTGAGGCGTCCTGAATAGGTTAATAGATTGACTAATTGTTTGTTGTAACATAGATAATAGAGCACATAAAGGGATAGGAAATGCACTGGTTTGATTTATGTTACACATGACTTGAAAGGACGAGACAGCTTTGTGCTCAAATATGGGAATTAATGTTCTAAGAAGCATAGCTAAATAATAATCCAACAGACTACAGGAAGTATTTAGGTCTTTGTGAGAAATATTGGCGAGAGAATTCAAACCGTAGATTTTGTAACAAAGCGTATCACATCAACTGTGACTGTTACATGCCATTGTACATTTGCTCATAGTACCTTTGTGCCTCGACCATACTGCTTCTCGTATATTTGGTTCCACTTTTGAGTCTTGTAGTAAGCTAGGCATGTCACCAACACAGCCTTTTACCCTTGCGTGACCATATTTGGGAAGAACGTAATGGGATTTAAAGTACTTTTTGGGCCATTTTTTACTTATATTTTATTTTGCGTATAACTTTCTTGATGGTTGGTACAATCCTAGTTCCTTCATTTGCTTACTTGAGCTCATTGTAGCGAAGTTCACAGCCGTTGGTTACAAAATTTTCTTGTTACAACAATTTGCTTCTCTTCGATACAAGTGCAGCAAAGTGTAACAAGTACATTTGTGACATAAGATATGGAATTTCAATAGAGGGATTGCATGCGTGATGCGTTATGATGTATTTTCGTAAAATGCTTAACAACTGTTGCTTGTCAGACATTTGTGAGGTACGCGAGTGAAGGCTACAGCCAGTCTCAGTGGTTCAGTAAACTAGGATAGCCATCGTCAAAATTGTACAAAGTGTTAGTGTTCACGACTAATCAACAAAAATTCGATATTACACTTGTCCAACTTAGTGCTAGTATTTAATGTTTGTTTCTAACCTTATCCTAACTTTTGACTGAGATTCTCTTATTTGGTAAAACGTGGTGACGAAATAAGTACATTCGCCCCATTGCGTGCCATTGAAAAGTAAACCTCACAAATGTCAGACTAGCAACAGTTGTTAAGCATTTTTATAATTCGCGCCACAATACTTTTCGCGTGCAAACCCTCCATAGAAATGTACGTATTTAGTGATGTCATGTTATTGCATTTCCCATCCCCTAGTATCTATGGTTGTATATATACCCTTTATTCCAAACAAAAAAACTGTTGTCTGCATACTACAAGAATATCTGTACAATAGTGGTGCCTGCTACTATAACTTTGCTTTCAATGGCATTGTAAGATTATCATATCTATACAGTCTTAACAAGCAAATGACTGCACTATAGGCAGGTGAATCACTGAACAAATTTCTCAGTTGGGGGAGATGGTCTTTCTATACAAGTCGCAGTAAAGATTTATTCCACCCTAGTTAATTATTCACTCACTTGATCTTGTTGTTCACCATGGACCATTTTCCTCACTCCTCTTGAACTTTTCTGATTGTACAACCACCTTCCTTCAAAGACAGTACCCACAAGTGATCGTTCTGTGCCCGAGCCATGTTTGCTGTTACTCCTCCAGTCTCCCTCATGAACACCACACCTCGTCACTTCATAACCTTTCCCTTCTCTTAATCCATGAACCCACTCACCTGTAACAGAATGGGCAAATAAAGGGATTGCATGATATGACACAAGAATAGTAAAATGCTTAACAACTATTGTTTTGTCAACAACAAGACATTTGTGAGGTCTGGGGTAAAGGCTACAGCCATTCTCAATGGTTCAGTGTAGAGCAGAAGTGGCTTGCTAGGTTAATGACTTGGTTAAATTCTACAAAACATTAAAATTCACAACTAATTTTGATATTATGCTTGTCAGACTTAACAATGTTTGTTTCTAGCTTCTGAAATAGTAGGTAACCAAGTAAGAGTGTTCACCCCATTGCAGAAAACAGACCTCACAAATGACATACTAGCATGCAACAGTTGATAAGTTACAGTTAGAACAAGCTGACAAGGTTCTACACTATTAGAGACCCAAGGACACTATGGAGAGACCACAGCCGTAGTACAAGGTAATCACAGCAACTGCTGGCACAAATCATCTGAGGGATATAAAACCAATACTGGCTTGTTATCCATATTGAAAATAGCCATTGGGGATTGCGAACCTAATTAAATTTACTGAATTTAGTGGAATTCCGCATATCTACAGACATGGTAAGGTCAAAAGCGCACGAGAAACCCACTAAAAGTTGGCTTGGGAAACATGGTGTCTGTTTATATAGGCCTACAGAAACTAGAACAAAGCCATTCTAAACTAAGTTACTCACGCGGCACTATTCTCGAAGCGGCTCTCCTTAACTTTTGTCTTTAAACTAAATGGCCCGATTACTGAAGTATTATTCATGTACACAATGTTCCAGACCGTTTTTTGTGTTTAAACTAATTAGTTTAAGACGAATTCCCATAGTCTTGGTAACGGGTGAATCCCACAATACATTACGCATTGGGCAAAGTGACGAACCGGGTTCAGAAACTGTGCTGGGCCCACGTATCCGCTGCAGCTACAACCATGAAAATAAGGTGGAGTATTCCTTAGAGGTATGTGAGTAATTAGCAGGCCGTTTTTTGTGGGTACCACTACGTAATGTTGTGGGTGCTTTAAAAATCACCGTGTTTTTACACCATTTTAAGCATTTTACGTACTTTTGGGGGCGTGTCCCTTCAAATAGTAATGTATTGATTTTTAACCAAATAAATTCAATATGCAAGAAAAGCACACTGTGGCTACTATTGTTAAGATTCACCATCACTTCAAGTTGATAGTGTCAGCACCACACTGGCGTAGAGCATCAGCACAAACAATGCCTGCCTTGTTTAGAGAGTAAACTAACAGTAAGGCTATTTCTCTGAGCAAAGCAGGTTAAAAAACAGCATAAGAAAGTGACTGTGAGTATCAAGATCTACCCTTTGAATTGACAGTGTCACTATGACAATAGCACATCATTACAGTACTGCCCACTCGCTTGCACATACAATTTTGCTCGAGATTTTAAAAAATCACTAATTAAGGGGTGTGGCAACTGTTTCCCTCATGAGCGAAACAGCTGCCACGTTGTCTTGTGAGCGAAACAGTTGCCACGCCCCTTAATTAGATATTTTTAAAACCTTGAGCAAAATTGCACGTGCAAGCGAGTGCAATGTTGCGCTTGGGCAGTACTGCACTTGTCCAAGAATATCACCCAAAAGCAAGCCCTGCACCTTCCTTCATAACAGATTGGCACTATTGATTAGGCATAACCAAGCCACCTCAAACCCTTTCAACAAGTTAAAATTTTTGAATTTTCTACTAACTGACTGCCTGCATGCCTCCAGCCAAGCACAACTCAACTATGGCTAAGGCTACAAGCTTGATTTCCTCACTGGTCGATGTCACTTCAGCCCAAGACATACCTTAAGGAGCTGCACAATACATGCATCATGGTCCTTTGTGTCCTCTTTCTTTCTCAGCTACTGCATAGGTGCTGGTATAAAATGTGTTACACAGTATGGCTACAAGTTGCTGGTATAAAATGTGTTATGGTGTGGCTACAAGTTGCTAGTATTATGAGTACTTGCTCGTTAATTCTAGAGAATACTGAAATAGTACAAATCCATGATCACTTCAGCCCTAGTTATTAGTACATGAAATTACGTTTTGCTTCATGTACATGTTATAAAGTAACTAGGGCTATGTGATAATAATGACAAAATGATTATCATGATAAAGATAATGACTTTTCTATCATCGATATCTAGTAAATCTCTGTAGACTATTGTATATCAAAAGCAGGCAAATAGTACTCTTGTAAGTAAGGTCACAATCAACTGCGGCAGTGCTGAAGAAGACAACTTTCCTAAGTTTTAAACAATTATTGTACAAACTGTATACTCTATGACAACGTTTCATCATTTCATTATCGAGATAATATTGGTTTTTTGTTATCGGAAATCATCGAAATAAAAGTTTTTGTTTATTACCACACAGCCCTAACAGTAACACACGGCTAATGTTCTTCTGCACGTTTCATGTTCAAAACTAATTTGGGATAAAGACCCTTCTAGCGGAGGTGTACCGATAATCAGATTGGCTTTCAAATATTGGCCTTGTTTTTGCTTATCAGTATCGGATTGGTAACATGTGTGAACAAGCAGCAGATACAGATATACATAAACATCTATTTATGGGCACTTGTGCTCTAGTAATATCCTGCTTGTAATGTTGCTGTTCATTACGGTCCCACTCTGACGCTTATTAACTAAATTTAGAGTGCAAATTGTTAGGGAAAACGTCTGTGCTAACATACTGGATCAAGTTTGTTTATCAGCTTGATAATATTATTTTATATCAGTTATTGGAATATCGGCTAAAAATATTGGTGCACCTCAACTTTCTAGTACCTATGTAATCAATCCCACCATTAATCCATGACACTTACCATCGTAGCTGTACTCATCACAAGGAGTGATCAGTTTCCCTCTACCATGAGGCTGTATAGGAGAATGAGTAGTGACTTACAATGATGTCATATTACCACATAATTACCTTGTCATACTGCCAATGGCCAGAATAACTAGTACCATCACATGCTATGTGTTCTCCTTCACCACTACGTAATCCGTGTCTCCACTCCCCTGGGGGTAGCAACAACACAAACACTTACAGAAGTGTAACAAATGCTACCTAAACACTGGGAACATATACTCACAAGGATATGGACATAGAAATACATACATACATACATACATACATGCATACACACATACATTCGCACGTACATACATACAAACACACACACATGCACAATTTTGGAAAACAATTTCAGGAAACAAGGTGTGTGTCCATAGCCTACTGTGGGTGTGCGCCCGGTTTAAAAGTCGTTTTACAATTTTACACAATGCACTCACCATTGTAGGTAGCCTTGTCAAAGTACACCTTAACCCCATAGCCATGATGCTATAAGATTACCATGGTAACAATGACATAATCACACCTCCCCACCTTGCCATTCTTCCAGGCACCATTGTACCTACCGCCATCTTTGTACCGCATCTCTCCCTCCCCACTGATCACGTTATGATCAAACTTGCCAGTGTAGACGTCACCATTTGTGAATGTCATCCTTCCCTGGCCGTGACGCTGTAGAGGGTGGGTGCAGTAAACAAGAGGAGATGGCTGATATAACATACTATTACTAATTTAGGTTTGCTTTACAGGGCTTTGAAAATGTGTGTGAACATCAATTTGAAGTTTAAACAATCAGAGCAAGAAACATAGTTGTTGTAAGTGTCTGTATAGCAAGCAGGGGTGTGGTGCCAAACTATGTCCCCAGCTGCTGAGAGACTTTGAATATGTACCATCTCACATAACTTGTGGGTACGGTAACCTGTTGACCTGGAGCTGAGACTCGGGGACCAGCAAAGACTGGAGTTTCGCATACTTCACAATGTACTAGACACCTCTGATAATCACAGTGGCTACTCTCACATAGCCGCTCTTTCTCCATCACAGTGGCTCGTCATACAAGTACTGTTAATCAAGGACTTAATAGCTATTAATAATTCTAACAAGTCTTCTTCGTATGTCACATGATGCACAAAGTCTGTATGTCAAGCTGCTGGTGTAACTTGCAGTGGTCACACTAGTTCACTGGAACATTTGTTTCCACAAAATTTTTGAACTTTAGCAGCTAGGCAACATACTAGACTAGTATGCTGTTTGTGCAGCACGAGTGCCCTAATGCGGCCTACCATTCAGCTTCAGATAAACATCATGTGAGGCATTGTGAGTGGATTAGCCATGCAAGACTACATGCTGTGACTTGCAGAGATATCTAGTACAAGTATAGAATGTATAGACATTGAGAAGTATATAAAATTCCAGGGTACCTGGGTCCCAGTTTATACAGTGGAACCTCAGTTATCCGAACCTCTTGGGACCAGGGGTGGTCCATAAGTCTGAAAAGTCCATATCTCTGAAACTGTGCATAAATAACCTTAAAGAACATTGGTAAAATATCATACAGCGTTTGTAGTATTAGACTACCCTAATAAACAATCATTTACATAGTTCGGTTAACCAAGAATCCAGATAAGTGTGGTCCGCATAACTGAGGTTCCACTATCCATACAAGTACGCTTTATAAAAAATGGATACTGAGTAGCTAAAAAGTATGCAAGTATTAACTGAACTATTACTCAAGAAACAAGTAAACCTATATACCATTTATCTGTCCGTTTATGGATA
Source organism: Dysidea avara (assembly GCF_963678975.1). NCBI lineage: Eukaryota > Metazoa > Porifera > Demospongiae > Dictyoceratida > Dysideidae > Dysidea > Dysidea avara. The sequence goes on from NC_089282.1 coordinate 2,461,634, forward strand.
GTTCAAATAATACGTTTGTTTCGTTCTTGTAAAACCGTGGTAAACATCTTTATGGTTTCAAGGGAGTAGCTAACTTTCAATGTTGATGACTTAGCTAGTCTGTATACCTAATCTATGAGAGCTACATGTATAGTCCAGGCTCTTAATGCAGGTCCTGGTGGGATCACTAGTGAAACATTCTTGACTGCTCTATTAGAGTATTTTAATGCAGGTGACTACTCTATTAAAGTGATTTTGTGATCATTTCAAAGGAAGGATCTAACAATGCTACAAAGAAGCATTGTGCTGCAAAATCCAACCTGTATATTCACATGATAACCTTTATCAGGCATTTTCCATTGGTTGTTCCCATAATAGGCTTAAAATTTGGTAATCCATTCTTGGAACACTGTAAATAATGCTAAGACAATAACAAACTATACAGGGTTTAGCTCATTAAGTCACAATGGTCCAACCCTCAACACTAACAGATGACTATAAGCAGTATAAACAATAGTTATACCATGGGCACGAGTGCATATATATCAGGCAAAGCACGAATGCCTGTGGTATAACTAATATGTGCCACATGGGTTAATCACCTACACATGTGAGAAACTGCTGGCATGCTTCACAAGTGTATTTATATTAGGGTTATGTGAATTTTGAAAGTGGACACTGGAAACAACGTAAGAATAATGACAAGGAGTTACTGTGCTAAGAGTTCAAACGTACGCGCAACGACACGAGCATACAAAAAGTTTGATTGTGGGTTTATACAGTGAGCAAGGAGACACAGGACATTGAAACGCGACTTGATAAAGATGGTTTAACACTGGTATACAATAAGAACTCCCAGGTATTCACTATAATAATCAGTAAATTATAGCCATTACAGTCGTGCATGAATACCACTTCACTACCAATGGCTCAATCTATTTAGTGCACGGTGCGTAACAACGAGACACAGGACATCGAAGCGCAACTTGATATTTTGATAATGATGGTTTAACACTGTTTTAGACTATGATATAGCTCATTTAGAGGGTTACTAAATCACTTAGTCACCTGACATGCTCATTTAGTCACCTACACATGTTCATTTAGTAACCCGCCCTCAGGCAATTTTGTACGTGAAAAATAATTATAACACGAAAGGTACACTGGAGTACCTGATAATACTGTAATACAATTCTTCTCTGTGTTCTGTGAATAATTCTGGAGAAATAGTAGACTAAGCGGCATATCTAGTATAGCTCTAGCCGTTACTCTGGTTACCGGTCGAATAATTATTTTTGTGGGCGCTGTAAGGACTCCAGGAAGAAACCGTTCTGCTGTTCTGCATTGCTCTTTCACGCCACCCTAATGCTCTGGCTATAAAGGTATGTACTTTAAACCATAGTCTAAATAAGTTAGACACCGCAACCAACGGGAACTAAGCGATTTAGTAACCCTTCTGGCCCTTAGTAGCGCCCTCGCTGCGCTCGGGACGCTACAGCCTCGGGCCATCAGGGTTACTAAATCGCTTAGTTCCCTTGGTCTTGGTGTCTAACTATTATATAAGTGCTTCCAAGTATTTACTATGAATAAATTGTATCCATGAATAAAATTAGTCACGCATGATTCTACTGGCTCAATTTACTTAGCGGGTGTTATGTAACATTGAGATAGGTATCTAGAACTTATCAAAATAGAGCTCACCTGTATTAGAAACAGCTCCATTTCAGTCAATGGAACTACTCAACACACTTTAATAAACCAAATCCCACAATCAATCTTAGCATGCGTGACTATATAATGGCACAAAGAGATAGCAAAGGACATCAAAGATTTCTTGAATGGGTTAACATGATTGCAATATCTTGAGTTAACGAGATATTAGGGGTGGGTGATACCAGAAAATTTTGCGTCGATATGATTCCAAGTACTTTTGTCATGGTATTGATGAGTATCATTACAAGTACTTGTTATATTTTATGCAAAAAAAGTGCATTAATTATAAAGCATATGAGTGCCTTTGGGATGAAGCTAGTATTAGATAAAGCTACCTAGTGGAAATAGACAATAAAACACATAGAGACACATATGGGTCAAATGAACAAGGAATTTGGGGTCACCTCTCGGATTTTGACAAAACTTAGTGTGTTTGTAGTACCTGTGGTGCTTATCACTCATGCAAATTTTTAGCTCCATACACCTCATAGTTTCTGATTTATGACCACAAATGTTTTGAATAATTCATGAAAAATTGGTCCATCTCTAGTTACAAAATTGACTGTAACTTCGTAGTGTGTAAATATTTTAAACACAAATTCACAGATGGGAGACTGTTGATTTACCTTACCAGTGATCCCTAAATTATGGGATATCTACGTAATTATGGTTCAAAGGTGCTTTATTGAAAACTTTAATCCTGTATATTTCGAAAAAGGCTGCTTGAAATTCTTTGAATTTTTTTGTGAATAATGATTGGGTCATGGTCTATGTTTGATAGAATTTTTGTGGTGGGACCATAATGGGCTCAAGAGATATAATGAATTATGTTGTTGTATGCAGTGGAATTTTGTACCCTATTATTGCTGTATGGAGTGTACACCTCTAATATCCACTTACAACAAGACCATGCCAAGTTTGTCTTACAGAGTGAAGATGTCTAGGTACAGTGCAATCTGTATTAGTGACCACCTGTATTGAAAGACCACCTACACTGTATGTGCTGCAGTTAATTTATACTTTTTAACTGGATATTAATGTATAGCACCAAAGTATCAACTCTTTCCAGCACATCTAAAAATGGTTTTTATTAGATAGGTGGGCTTTAAATGAGATCACCATGCACCCATAAACACATGAATGCTGTACCATCTCTTCAGAATTACAGTGTTTATTACGTTAAGTCAAATCCTGTTGTAGTGCACTTACATATGTAGTCCCACTCCACTCTATTCAAGCCATGTACATGCATAGGTATAACAGACCTCAAAAAGGATACCCAGGTACCTTGATAGCCAGGATACGTGTTCATGATCTCACTTTATAATTGTACATACATTTGGACCCGAGAAAAGTATGTGGTTTAGAACACCGTATCAATGGTGTAGGGAAAAGAAGAGTTACACTGTATACAGTAGACGCATTACTTGTACCAAGAGTGTTTTATATTATGAACACTTGCTTGCACCTCAATGTGTGATTTATAGTATCATAATTATTAAATGGTTATTCAAAGTATTTTGCATTCACGCATTGAAGATTAGTACAGGCAAATGTAATACACATGAAAATGTGGTCAACTTGTTTACCTCCTGCATGAGTATGTACATGAATTTATGATTTGATCTTCAAAGTGGTCATAAATGTATAGTAATTTATAATTTCACACATTGAGATACAAGTAGTGCAAGTATACAGTAAACTCCTCCATTCCTAGGACCATAATAAAGTGCTCATATTACAAAAGCCACAGAAGTATCTTGGTCTAAATGTATATGTGCACCACTAGAGTGGGAATACCATATAGTAAAAAACTTTGGTGAATTTGGCAAATAACATTCAATTCGCCAAAGTATTTTTCGCCAATTATTTTAGATGATCACACGAGCACATTGAGTAACTAGAACTTGAGGTGAAGGTCAGCTCGTACCACCACGCAATAAAGATCGAATTGACTTTGGAGATCTTCGAAATGTGTCCCACAGCTGGAACGCACTCCTTGGGATAGCATTTCCAACTGGCTTCCCGTTCGCATGTCAGCTAGCTAGTTCATCGTCTCGCGATGGATTTGGCCAAATATTTTGATATATGTGATAACCTCCGCTACTGAAAAGGTAAAATACGGTTACTCTCGGCATCGCAGGAGATAGCGAAGCATGCCTTTGTTAGCACGTAGTTAGATCAGTAGCTACAAAAACAACGCTAGCTACCTATACACTTACTACACTACTTAACTGATGAGTTGACACCTTGTCGTTTATCCTTACGTACCGTACAGTAAAAAACTGGCGAATATTATTTCAATCGCCAAAGTTTTTCTGCCAATTTTTTCAACAGAGGGGTTTGTCCTCAGGTTTGTTACACTTTTTTACTGCCAAATTTTTTACTATATGGTATAAACAGGAGTCCTAATTAGCTAGGTGTCCAGGTACCGTATCCCTTTTGAGGAGTTATGTTGTACATACATACCTATGCAGCCACACACACACATAAATCAGAAATTATGAGGTGTATGGAGCTAAAAATTTGCATGAGTGATAAGCACCACAGGTGCTACAAACACACCGAGTTTTGTCAAAATCTGAGAGGTGACCCTAAATTCCTTGTTGATTTGACATGGAATGACCCATATAGTAATATGTAAGTTATAGTTATCTCACTGGTATAGGAACCATGAATCCACTGACACAATTGGAACTTACAATCAAAACATTACAACTACAAAATATGCATAGCAAGGATTCATTTTGCATAACAAATTATTGGAGTTCTATATCTTTATACACTGTACACCAAAGCTATAACAGTATAAGGTCATGCTCAGTTTTGCATTTAATGTTAGAATGTCAGATAAACTTCACTAATTCCTTAACATATGGATATGAACATATTATAATTATTAGAGTGTACGTGACTACTCTATTAGAGTATATACCTGACTGCTCTATTAAGGTATATCGATCTTTTTAACAAGTTTTGAAGAGGGCTCATGTTACCTCTGTAAATCCTTCCCTGAGAGAAGAATGCAAGCTTTATCAAATGTTGTGCTGTGCCATACACTATATTTCTCACTCATTTTGTCTTGCCACACTAAATGATATGTTAGGGTCCTGCATGCTGTACTCAGAAGTCTAAATTTTAGAGGGGGGATTCCTGAACCCCATCGGAACCCCCCCCTCCCTACGCCCCTAATTATAGTACAGTAATAGCTGAAAGATTCCATTCTTTAGTGTTTGCATCTGTAACACATGCACAATGTAAACAAATATCATGTGATCACCAAGTATCGAAATTTCCGATTCTTCATAAAAATACTCAATACCAAAGTATCGAACATTCTGGTATCGGTATAAATATTTTATTACTTGTATCACCCACCCCTACGAGATATATGCACTGCCTTAACGAGATATATACACTGGTACCAGTGCATATATCTCATTAACATTTCGAGTCAGTGTAATATGTGATATATATGCACTGGCTTTCCTTTGATCTGAGGTGTGAAAGTGGTACATAACCAGTTAAACTCCTGGGAAACAGCTATATAGGTGGTAGGGCTACACATACAGATATGAATACATTGACAAAATGTAAAGACTTATAAACTATTACGAGGCTAGTGTGCCATTTAAGGTTTCCTTATACAGTAGACCTTCAGATATCCAACCCTTGCTTATCCATACCACAATTAGAAATGATTACAGCTGTATGTTCTATTAGAGTGATTCAGCAGAGCTCTGTATATAAATGTATGGGCTTCAGTTATCTGAACACCTTTACCATTGCCTAAAACACATTGGAGTTAAAATAACCAAGGGTCTGCTGTAATATATATACCACTTTAGCATGGGAATTCTCAGGTACCACTCAGGGTTTAACTCGCATATTATCCGGGTAATATCATGGAAACACGGTTTGCTCATCGCTTTGATGCCTAACCATTTCAAAAATACAATACACTTTGACATTATATTGAGCAATATGGAGCGTTTAATTATCAACTTACTTACTGTCAACTTATTAGGCTTAGTGTAGTACAAAATGGTATTAAAACTAGATCCCACAATCACATTTTTCTGGCATTGCGTGTAAAGCATGATGATGTATGAAAAACGTTCTAACGCTATCGATTATGAGATACTGATGTATAAAATAAATAGGATGTGTGCTCTGTAGTTCTTTCAGCTATCAGGTGAGAGTGATGTATATCACTTATACCATGATTGCGTCGGGTTTTGCTAACTGCGGCTCTCGTGCTTTGGGTGTATATATCAACAAAATCCTCACAGCCGAGGTTTAACTACTAACCCGCAACTGCATGATAATATTGTTACTATCACACATACCAGGCCATTGAGCCACAATCCCTCGTAGACATCTTTGTTGGGGTAAGCTGCAGTTCCCATTCCAGTTCTCATGTCGTTCTCCCAGAGTCCCTCGTACACCTCTCCATTCTTCTTAACTAGTTTACCCTTTCCTTTACGCTACACAAATGTGGACACACATTATAGTACATGTGTAGACATAACAAAGTCACACACACATGTACTAGACACAGCTCATACAATATCCATATATGTGGAAATTTTGGTGGTGGCTTTAATTGGAAATTTGGTATGCTTGAAACATACCATCAAATTAAAACAATGCTTAATAAACCTTAAAATTAAAATGATGCAAGTGTTTTGTCAAAAGTCAAATATTTGACTCACCGATATTTCCACTTACACAGTAGCTGTACCCACAGAGTAGCAACAGTAACCTTAAATCATTTCATATACTCTATAGCCACCTTGAATAAAACACATGTGAACATGTTCTACGAGTGCTGATAGGACAATTATGAAGCATAAACCAGGTTTACACTCTTAAACCATAATTGAGGAGACAGCTAGGGGGATAATATTATTGAAAGATGGTTAAAGAACAAGTCAGTCACTTAACACTCTGCATAAATCCCACAAGCTTACTGCTCCACAACTCATACTCTTTGATAGTAACCAATAGCCACCTGTTTAAAATATTAGCTGCAGCAATTAGAATTATGAGGTTTAGACTAACTGGACAACCCAGAACCTTGTTCAGTAGTTAACGTATTGTCTCGAGTTACGGCCTGGGCATTTATTTCTTTCAAGCAACTTTTTACCCCGGCTACTAAATGAGACTGGCGACTATACAAGACTGGCGTTTATATACCTGATCAGCATTCACTGTCAACTTCATACCTTGGTGTTTTACTCTCCTGGACTCTCCTTGATATTTCCCTCAGCATATTTCACAGATTCAAGCTTAAAAGGGAACTATACAAAATGTTCTTCACTTCATCGTTTATAACACCACCCGGAATCGTTAAAAATAATAACTGCACTCCACATTTTTTTGTTTGAGACCCAGCATTTATTTTTGTTATGATGCTGTATACCCTTGGCGACTAAAACAGGACCAGGCATTTATACGAGACCGGCCGTAATTCAAGACAATACGGTATGTACACAAAAGTACAGGACATGAGGAATACAGTACATATTGACACATATATACCAAATACTGTAGCCATCAACTACTCTAATAGAACAGTCAGTTACATACCAGTCCAGCTACCCATTGTCCATCATACTCATCACCATTAGCATACTTCATCATACCGTTGCCATGGATCAAGTTGTTAAAGAAGTCCCCCCTAACAACCACAACAAGTGTTACATGGAAACACTCCAAAACATACTACTTACTCATAAACATCTCCTGTTACCAGCGATAGTTTACCCTTCCCACTTCTCTGTAGTAACAAATCAACAAGTTGACACAATGCTATTGACATTAGTTACAAGTACACACAATATTTAGTTTTTGATTGCTTTAGTAACCCAGTGGTTACTGTTATATTAGAATAGTTCACATGAATATCCTAGCAACTAAATGTAAGGTTGCACAAGTGGAAGAAGACTTAATACAAAATTGTATTACAGTTCAGTTTCTCAAGCCACTTTTAGCATGGAATGTTTATAGGTCAGTACTTTAGTGTATTGACTGTTTAATGATACAGGTCACTCACCTGCGAGTTGTGCCACTCCCCATCATAAGTGAGACCATTAGCACAAGTCAGTTTGCCTCGTCCATGAATCTGACCAGTTTTGAATGTTCCCTGAAACCTGTCCTTGTTAGAATAGAAGATGTCGCCCTATTATTGATGTGAGGAAGACACATGTACAAACATAATTGCACACACACGCACGCACACACGCACGCACGCACGCACACACACACAGATTGAATAACAAAAGAAGTTGTGTACACCAAACTACACCAAGAGTTCATAATATATATACTGAGGAGAGTATCCTACTCTCATATACCCCTGTAGAAGGGCGTATTGTGAAGTTAGGATGTAGCACTTCTGAGTTTGCCCGTTTTTCTTTGTATAATTAATGATGTCATTAGTTGAACATGATATCGATTAAACGTGTACCTAACAACGTTGTTAGCAACCAGATTAACTCCAGCTCTAAGTATTTCTCACTGAACTACAATCGTTCCTTCATGGGTTAAGACCACTTCGTAGGCATTTCTTGCTAGGCGATTCGCGAATACGGCTATCCTGAGTATCGCGAGTGTGAAACGGTGCTAACGATTTTGCACTTTTACGGCTGCTCATACATAACAAACCACAACATCTTATCATTATGTCATAACTTCACGATACGCCCTTCTACAGGGGTATATGAGAGTAGGACACTCTCCTCAGTATATATATTATGAAGTCTTGATCACATGTATGATCATAGCCAATAAAATCTACAGTCCTTGGTTCAAATAGTTTCAATGGTGTTTTATCATATTTATGTGACATAATATTGTGTGTATTCAGATTTCGCTGAAATTAACTGTACACGCACACTGCACACACATACCAGTCCATGTTTGATCCCATCATACCAGCTTCCACGATACTCATCTTCATTGTTATACCGAATGGTACCAATCCCATCTATATGGGGAACACACATAGCCTTGTGTAGATGGCATGCTTGTGTGTGTGTGTGCGCGCGCGTGTGTGTGTGTGTGTGCGTGTGTGTTGTGTGTGTGTGTGTGTGTGCGTGCGTGCGTGTGTGTTGTGTGTGTGTGTGCGTGTGTGTGTGTGTGTGTGTGCGTGCGTGTGTGTTGTGTGTGTGTTGTGTGTGTGTGTGTTGTGTGTGTGTGTGTGCGTGTGTGTGTGTGTTGTGTGTGTGTGCGTGTGTGCGCGCGCGTGTGTGTGTGTGCACGTGTGTGTGTGTGCACGTGTGTGTGTAGATGACTGTAGATAGCATGTCACACAACACAAACACATGTATGTATGCACATTATACAAAGGTTGCACATGTATGTCACACAGTGTTAACCCTCTCACTTTGCTTATCATCCCTCCATCCACCATTATACACCTCTCCAGTGTTGTAGGTTAACTCCCCTTTGCCACTCCTCTCATCATCCTCCCAGTAACCCTGTTATAATGGATCACATGATTACTAGTGACATCACATGACATCATCAACTAGCTCACCTTATACACGGTCTTGTTGGGCCAGAACATCTCACCATAACCATGTCTCTATAATGGAGTTGAATGACAACATCTACCATGCATACCCAGTTACCAACACACACACACACACACACATACACACACACACACACATACACACACATACACACACTACATACATGCATGTACAGTATATACATGCAAAGCCTCAGTAGTCATGACATTACCAAAAAACACAAAGTCTAGTTAGACCACACCCACTTTGTGAGCCAAGGATAGACCAACAGATACACATACACACACGGCTCTGTGGTGCTACCAAAACTCTTTATCATTATACTTTAAACACAATACCTTGACATTACTAAATATGATATTATGGCTTTGTAGTGGATACTGTACAAACAATATTGATTACAAATAGAAGAGAAAGATATTGAAATGGCAAGGCAAAAAAAAAAACACATGCATTTACCCCTACTGCAAACACACCATTATGCCACAACATCTAATTCTTTGTATTTTGCTATTAACCACTACCATACACTCAATATTTTCAATATTTAAGTATCACGGTTTTGATTTCTGGTCTCAATGTATAGTATTGTGGCTTCATTAATAACTCGGTATGACTAAATATGGGTATACCCACATGCACACATTAAAGCACATCAATTTATACTGCACTGTCTAATAGCAACAGAAGAGACGGTCTAACTTGCCTATAGTTCAGTGAATGTGATTGAATAGAACAAGGGAGTAGAAGCCAATTTCTTATAAGTGACCATATCCGCAAAAGCTCACAAGCAGTATAAGGCACGGGTAAAATGCTTGTTGTCATCAAAAAAATTTTAACATTTGCTCTGTGTAGAAATAGTCTAACAGTCAAAAACCTGGATATTATCTTTTTCACCTACTCAGAAGGAATTTTGTTTAGACCTGCAATAATATAAGTTATGGGTATTTGCTTATATGGAATTTGAATATATTCACATTTTGGTGATTACAATAATATTTGGAGGTGGCTCCCCCTCCAGTAATAATATTTATCACCAGAAGAGCTCACTGTGAAAGTTTGGTACTTCTGTCCACTTTGTTCCCATTTTGAGCTAAGCAACTCGACCATACAAAGTAGCAACAACAGAAAGATCTGCTGTGCATAAGGAAAATTAATTGCAGGCACTTACTAAAGTGGTTGTAACTTATGAACGCAAAACATATATGGAGTTGAAACTTTGTTCACCATGAATAGGGGATCCATTGCTGGGTAAGTTTTCCTTATATCACCTTTTTACCACAGACAAAGACAAAATTGGCAAAGAAACTGAAATATCAATCGTGTACTGCTGCTTTGATGTGACATAGTGGCCTGTAACTTCTTAGGATGTGAGGCTGAAACTTCACCAGGGCCAAGTAGATTATAGATAATTAGAATTCAAAAAAAACATGTGAATACGTTGCAGATCCAGTCACATATAGTAACAAAATTACTCTGTACAATTCTTTCTTGCAGCTGCTACTTGTTTTGTTCCACCTAGGAACTTTATAGGCTCAACTATAAGCAAATTTGACACTCTCTTCTTCATTATCTACTAATGCTAATAGTGATGATGTACCTCCCACACATATTGTACACACTACACACAACATATTTAGGTACACACACAACCACTCACACGTCCGTCACAGAAATCTCCCATGTAAGCATTACTAGTGGCGTAGACAAAAGTTGCGTTACGATGAGCTAGGGAGGAACATGCATGTACATTAATACTTTATTTACTGGTGTAACGTGTGTGGATAAAACAACACAAAAATTCACACATGCTGTATCACATGTGAGAGTTCTACAAATTATATGCATGCACTGTACTCTGTGAATGCTATCCCACTAGGGACCTGTGAGAAGGCTCTGTACAGATAAAAGTACATGGATAAAAGGAACCAATTTTAACTAACAAGTAAAGATTCTGTCTAACTACATTACCGTATTACATTGGTTAAATGCTGCATGTTCAAAAGTAGCCGGACAAGCCGGTATGTGCCACAATCGATTTTGATCATTTTCAAGCATCAAATAGTGGTCGAGCTTGAATAGTCGCCATGTACATTGATTTCTTGGTAAACACCTCAGCATTTACCAAGTAAATATTTAGAAATATTTAGAAATATTTAGAAATATTTAGCTTGACTTATGTACAGTGTACATACTACTGTACATTATGTACGCCATCTTTGCATTAAAATTATTGATCAAAAAATTCACTTTGCATTCAAATATATACAGTAGCCAAAGAATTACACGTAAGTGAAATACTAAATTTACACACACAAGAAACTTACTAATATCCTTTACAGCACTCTCTGCACACTTTTCTTGTTTCAATAACAAGTTATAAATCGTCTCCTTCAATGCAGTAAGCCATAACTTCTTGTCATTCTTAGAGCCAGTGTACAGCCTATATGGTCTGTCCGGGGTGAATATCTCTATGGCATCCTCATGAGCTACAGTAAACAGTACAAGATGGAGTAATGCTTTGTCCCTTACACTACATGAATCTCTTACACATTACCTGTACTTGAATAATATTCTGAAAGTGATAACCCTGCCTACACCATCACTATTACTACTCTATAGGACAAGTTTGGGATCAAGTCCATTGATCTGTTTATGCTGTAGTAAAGTGGTTCCCCTCTTTCAGTGTTGAATTAATGTACATTTATGGAACCAGACATTCGGGCCAAAACCCTTCGTCCTTATTAGGGAGATTTTTATCATGTACAATTTGAAATGTTCTTCAAGAGAAGTTTCACTCCATACAATAGTAACTTTCTAATTCCATACAGATACACACACTACTTCACTATTCAATTGAATCCCTCTAAGACACTAAGTACAGTATATCAAGTTATTTACTACGTAAGTCTGTACAAACACATACAAGTGGATTCAACTGTTAATCTGAAAATATAATATTTCATTGAACTAATGTAGGGATTCTCCTGGGTATACAAATATCTTCTGATAGTATGTAATATGATAGATGAGACTGTCGTATCACTGCAAGTACTTTATACTACTAGAGTCATTAAATACTGCAAGGCGGGAACTATAGTAAATTTGCTGTGAGGAAGAAGTCTTGCAAGTCTGTGATAAACTTATCAGCTGATCTATGAGCCTCGCAATATTTCAGTTACACCTGCCAAAATGTTTAGTAGTGCAGCAACATTCTGGAATTGTTTATCAAAAAGGAAACCATGATACGGGACAAGTGAACGACAACAACACATTAAAATTACACGAATATAGTATATGGAAAAATTGGGAGGAAAGACCTTAAGAGCTTAGTACAAGTTTTGGGCAGAATATTTTGGTTATACCTTCCCCCACTGCACAACAATGTGTACATACTATGCATGAAATCCATTCAAAAGGAAGCAACTCACATCCCTGAGGATCTAGATCCTTCAAGTCATCCACCCACACTGCTTCCAATGGTAACTGTAACTCAACAATCTGTCGACTCTCTCGATCTCTGCTTAGTGCAAATACTAGCAGGTCATTGAATAATATACACTAGAAAGATATTATACAACTGTAACAACAATTTACAGAGAGGTTGACCATGTCATCGAATGCCTAATAATATGTTAAAGTATGTATGTATGTATGTATGTATGTACGTACGTATGTATGTATGTATGTATTTATGTATGTACGTACGTATGTATGTATGTATGTATGTATGTATGTATGTATGTATGTATGTATGTATGTATGTATGTATGTATGTATGTATGTATGTATGTATGTATGTATGTATGTATGTATGTATGTATGTATGTATGTATGTATGTATTCTAATGTGTGAAACAAAGTAGAACTCTCATTCAGACACCACCAAAGATTTCCTAGCTACAAAGTAAGCACTCAATTATCTGTACACTTTAAAAGAATTTTGCCAGCCTCCACTGTACATCGTTGAATTGTTCTAGTACCTTGTACGGTTTCCTGATACTCTGTAAGCAGATTGTGCCCTCTTTGATGATCACTCGGTTTTTGGATATATCCTGGAATAAAAATATGATTAGAATTATGTGAAATATTACATACCATAATTCCAACTAATTTCTTCCTCAGTGACTCAACCTTCTGTACTGTCTCAACTTCCAGTCTCTGAGCATTCATGTATTCTGCTAGTTCAGTCAGTGTGTGTAGTGCTCCTACTAAACACACGTAGTCTTCGTGATCGGAAGGAGTGCTCTTGATGAGGTCCTGAATTTAAAAAGTAGGTTTAAAAAACTGTAACATACACTGTAGACAGAGACCTATAACACAGACACATCACATGATACTAACACAAACAAAAAGCAAAGCCTTCTGCTGTCAGTCAGTACCCCACAGGAGGTTGTGCCATGTCTCACAGGTGAAGGTATGGAGACCCAAAAGTTCCACCTGAACTATCGCTTGGATGGATAGTTGGTATTTGCTTCCTTAGGCTGGCCACATGGAAAACTGGAACAATGCAAGTGCAAGCTACTTGTTCTTAAAAACAACAACTACTTGTTAATTGGCAGCTGCCGCCTCACACAAACACACACACACACACACTTCTCGACTGATTCTTCTTTGATCCATTCTCCCACCCCCTGTGTGAGACACCCACCCACCTAGCCAAGGGATGCTGGGTATCCTAGTTACAAGTGATTTATTTAGGCCAGATGAATGAATGGACTCCCAAGGAGGGTGGATGGGCCACTGACAATAGTAGGCTGAGTCTCTTCTTAGTCCACCTTAGATGCAATGTATGGACTGTATGTATGATGTTAACCCTGTTGTTGGCAACTTACAAGGCCAAAACATGTAACACACATACATACACATACAAAACACGTATGCATGTACACACAAGCGTGTGCGCGCATGCACGCACACACATACACACACACACCTCTATCAATAACTTGTACTTGGTTATTCTCTGAACTGGTGTAATAAGAAAGGAATCAGTTCGTAATCCCTTCATCACCCGAGGATTACTCAAACAACTCTACAGTACATCATTAACAATAACACAAAGGGCACACCATCCCACTCTTACATTGACTGCAGTTTCAAAATCTTTTCTCCTTTTCATCAGCTTGAGTAACACTTGTTCAGCATTGTCATAATTGTTACAGTAAACAGTGTACATTGTTTTGTGCTGGTGAGTAAACTATATGACAAGAATAGTTAGTGAAAGATAAACTACTACTACAACTCATAATATACACGGCATATTAATAACAATAGCGACATCCATTGCCTTGTGTTTGTATATGAACATTCAACATCATTTGTAGAAGTGTTGTGTGTGTGTGTGTGTGTGTGTGTGTGTGTGTGTGTGTGTGTGTGTGTGTGTGTGTGCTTGTGTGC